>NW_028270170.1:52948173-53285825 GCF_037043375.1 Chiloscyllium plagiosum
TTAGAATGGATGGCTTTGAGCAATGTAGAGAAGAGGTGTTGGAAATTCTGGAAAGGGTGAAAATAGATACGTCCCCTGGGCCTGATGGCATTTATCCTAGGATTCTCTGGGAAGCAAGGGAAGAGATTGCAGAGCCATTGGCCTTGATTTTTATGTCCTCGTTGTCTACAGGAGTAGTGCCAGAAGATTGGAGGCTAGCAAATGTGGTTCCCTTGTTCAAGAAGGGGAGTAAGGATAACCCTAGTAACTATAGGCCGGTGAGTCTCACTTCTGTTGTGAGAGAATTGTAAGGGATAGGATTTATGAACATCTGGATAGGAATAATGTGATCAAGGATAGTCAGCATGGTTTTGAGAAGGGCAGGTCGTGCCTCACAAACCTTATTGAATTCTTTGAGAAGGTGACTAAGGAGGTGGGCGAGGGGAAAGCAGTAGATGTGGTGTATATGGATTTTAGTAAGGCATTTGATAAGGTTCCCCATGGTAGACTACTGCAAAAAATACGGAGGTATGGCATTGAGGGTGAGTTGGAGGTTTGGATTAGGAGTTGGCTGGCTGGAAGAAGACAGAGGGTAGTAGTTGATGGCAAAGGTTCATCTTGGAGTGCAGTTACTAGCGGTGTTCCGCAAGGATCTGTTTTGGGACCATTGCTGTTTGTCATTTTTATAAATGACCTGAAGGAGGGGTTAGAAGGTTGGGTGAGTAAGTTTGCGGATGATACGAAAGTCGGAGGAGTTGTAGACAGTGAGGAAGGATGTGTCAGGTTACAGCGGGATATAGATAAGTTGCAGAACTGGGCAGAAAGGTGGCAAATGGAGTTCAATGTAGCTAAGTGTGAGGTGATTCACTTTGGTAAGAGTAATAAAAAGATGGGGTACTGGGCTAACGGTCGGATACTTGGTAGTGTGGATGAGCAGGGGGATCTTGGTGTCTATGTACACAAATCTTTGAAAGTTGCCACCCAGGTAAATAGTGCGGTGAAGAAGGCATATGGCGTACTGGCTTTTATTGGTAGAGGAATTGAGTTCCGGAGTACTGAGGTCATGTTGCAGTTGTATAAGACTCTGGTGCGGCCACATCTGGAGTATTGTGTGCAGTTTTGGTCGCCATACTATAGGAAGGATGTGGAGGCACTGGAATGGGTGCAGAGGAGGTTTACCAGGATGTTGCCTGGTATGGTAGAAAGATCGTATGAGGAAAGGCTGAGGCACTTGGGGTTGTTTTCATTGGAGAAAAGAAGGTTTAGGGGTGACTTGATAGAGGTGTATAAGATGATTAGGGGTTTAGATAGGGTCGACAGTGAGAATCTTTTTCCACGTATGGAGTCAGCTATTACAAGGGGGCATAGCTTTAAATTAAGGGGGGGTAGGTATAGGACAGATGTTATGAGTAGGTTCTTTACTCAGTGAGTCGTGAGTTCATGGAATGCCCTGCCAGTAGCAGTGGTGGACTCTCCCTCTTTATGGGCATTTAAGCGGGCATTGGATAGGCATATGGAGGATAGTGGGCTAGTGTAGGTTAGGTGGGCTTGGATCGGCACAACATCGAGGGCTGAAGGGCCTGTACTGCGCTGTATTCTTCTATGTTCTATGTTCTATGTTCTATCATCATCTCCAACTTTCCCACCTTTTACAACATAGTCACCTTTTCCATTCGCCCACTTAACTGCAATGTACTCCGTCTGTCACCTTGTTGCAGGCTTACTTCACCGGTCTGATCACATTGCAGCTTCTTTGTGTCCTCCTCACAGCTTTATACTGCCAACAAACATTAATCTGAAACTCCCTATCAAAATTATTAATCTTGGTTGTAAATAGCTGAGGCCTAAAGCTGTTCCTTGCTGCACTCCTTTAGGAGAAAGTGAGGTCTGCAGATGCTGGAGATCAGATTACAGATCTCCAGCATCCCCAGGACTTTGCGCTTTACTTTAAAAGTGTCTTATTTCTGCCTGTTCTCTGCTTCCTATCTGTTGACTAATTCTCTCTCCATGTTCATACCACGGCCCTGTGAGCCCAGAGCTTATTGAAGATGCTCTAATCCTGCAGGATTATATTTTTTCGACATTGCTTGTAGAGCAGGACCACAACAACAGTTAGTGCTTTTTGGAGCAAGCACATAGTCCCTGTAGTCGTTGCCAATTTGTCCTTTGTCTGTCACAGCCTTTTCTGCACAGTGCGATCTTTGAGAGAATTGGCGACGTCCTGACTTGACATTGTTTTCCAGATGGCAGTACCATGTGTGACGCTCTTCAGCTTGTCTGATCTGTGTCAGAGGATCTTGCATCTCTCTCAACATGGCATTAAATTACATGGAATGTGATTCACACATGACCTTGGTTTTGCTGCTTCTGCAGGTGGATCTCCCCCAGTCGGAGAACATGTGGGATTTGTACTGGGTGTTCGCACTAGAACAGGGTTAGCTGCCCCATATTTAGCAAATACATGGAACTGATAGCACAGAAGCAGGCCATTCCCCTGCCCTTCACATCCCAAACACGGATTGAATCGGTGTTTATATTGTGCAAGAACCTTCTCCCTCTTTGATGTCTGACCTAATGTTGACCACGGAAGCACTGTCAAAAAAATCCATCTGCTTTACTAGTTTACTTCAGGGAAGGAAATCTGTCACCGTTACTGGATCTGGCCAACATGTGACCCACAGCAATGTGGTTGACTTTGAATTGCCCACTTAGCAAATCCAGAGGGTAATAAAACACTGGCCAAGTCATTGACACCAACATCCCATGATCCATTAAAAGAAAAACAAAAGCCCTTTTCCCACACTGCTCCTTCTCTCACCTTCTCCCTCATTTCCATCAAACTGCTGCATCCTTCTGAAGGCTTCCCAGTTCTTCACTGAAGGTTTTTTTGTTACAAAAGCCACCAGCCTCTTCAGTCTTTTATTTTTTCCGTCTTGCTGCAGTTATACAGGGCCTTGGTGAGGGTACACCTTGAGTATTGTGTGCAGATTTGGTCTCCAGGAAGGAAGGATATTGAGGGAGTCCAGTGAAGATTCACCAGACTGATTCCTGAGATGGCAGGACTGAAATGAAGAAAGACTGGACTTGGACTCACTGGAATTTCGAAGAATGGGGGGGGTGTGGATTTTGTAAAAACATATACAATCCTGATGGGGCTGGACAGGCTAGATGGGGGAAGACTATTCCCAATGTCAGGGAAGTCCAGAACAAGGGATCACAGTCTAAGGATAAGGGATAACCTATTCACAACTGAGATGAGGAAGAATGTCTTCCCTCAGAGTTGTGACCCTGTGGAATTCTCTATCACAGAAAGCTGTTGGAGCCAGTTTGTTCGATAGATTCACGAGGGAGCTGGATGTGTCCCTTGCGGCTCAAGGGTTCAAGCGATATGGAGAGAAAGTGGGAATGGGGTATGGAGACAGCATGGTCAGCCATGGTCACATTGAATGGGGATGCAGGCCTGAAGGACCAATCAGCGTACTCCTGCACCGATTTTCTATGTTCACTGGCAGCTCGTCCACTCAATCCTGATCATACCCTTATCAATCGTTTCTGCAGGTTTGTCATTGGGTCATTATCCCTTTTCTATATCAGAGCTGCTGGTGTAGGCTTCCACATTATTGTCAGCTAGACTGCCTGTTTTTTACCCTCAAAGTTTAAGAAAAAGCCGTACTCGGGGCCCCTTGCTGAGATATTTGTATCATCAATAGTCACAGGTGAGGTACTGGAAGACTGGGGGTTGACTAACGTGGTGCCACTATTGAAGAAGGGTGGGAAGGACAAGCCAGGGACCTATAGACCAGTGAGTATCCAAGGAACAGGAGAATCGACGTTTCGGGCATAAGCCCTTCTTCAGGAACGTCGATTCTCCTGTTCCTTGGATGCAGCCTGACCTGCTGCACTTTTCCAGCAACACATTTTCAGCTCTGATCTCCAGCATCTGCAGCCCTCACTTTCTCCTATAGACCAGTGAGCCTGACATCGGTGGTGGGCATGTTGTTGGAAGGAATCCTGTGGAACAGGATTTACATGTATTTGAAAAGGCAAGGACTGATTAGGGATAGTCAACATGGCTCAGTGCTTGGCAAATCATGTCTCAAACTTGATTGAGTTTTTTGAAGAAGTAACAAAGAGGATTGATGAGTACAGAGCAGTAGATGTGATCTATATGGACTTCAGGAAGGCGTTCGACAAGGTTCCCATGGGAGACTGGTTAGCAATGTTCGATCTCACGGAATCCAGGGAGAACTAGCCATTTGGATATAGGACTGGCCTAAAGGTGGAAGACAGAGGGTGGTGGTGGAAGGTTATTTTTCAGACTGGAGGTCTGTGACCAATGGAGTGCCACAAGGATCGATGGTGGTCCTCTAGTTTTTGTCATTTACATAAATGATTTGAATGTGAGCATAAGGGGTATAGTTAGTATGTTTGCAGATGACACCAAAATTGGAGGTGTAGTGGACAGCGAAGGTTATCTCAGATTACAACAGGATCTTGATCAGATGGGCCAATGGACTGAGAAGTGGCAGATTGAGTTATATTAAATAAATACGAGGGGTTGCATTTTGGAAAAGCAAGTCTTAGCAGGAGTTATACACAAAACGGTAAGGTCCTAGAGAGTGTTGCTGAACAAAGAGATCTTGGAGTGCAGGTTTATAGCTCCTTGAAAGTGGAGTCACAGGTAGATAGGATAGTGAAGGCTACGTTTGGTAGGCTTTCCTTTCTTGGTCAGAGTATTGAGTATTGGAGTTGGGAGGTCATGATGCAGCTGTACAGGATGTTGGTTAGACCACTTTTGGAATATCGCGTTCAATTCTGGTCTCCTTCCTATGGGAAGGATATTGTTAAACTTGAAAGGGTTCAGAAAAGATTCATAAGGATGTTACCATGATTGGAAGATTTGGGCGACAGGGAGAGGCTGAATAGGCTGGGGTTGTTTTCCCTGGAGTGTTGGAAGCTGAGGGGTGGCCTTATTAAGATTTATAAAATCAAGAGGGCCATGGATAGGATAAATAGATAAAGTCTTTTCCTTAGAGTGGGGGATTCCAGAACTAGAGGGCAAAGATTTTGGGTGAGAGGGAAAGATATAAAAGAATCATAAGGGGCAACTTTTTCACGCAGAGGGTGGTGCGTATATAGAATAAGCTGCCAGAGGAGGTGGTGGAGGCTGGTACAATTGCAACATTTAAAAGGCATTGGGATGGGTATGTGAATTGAAAGGGTTAGGGGGGATATGGGCCAGTTGCTGGCAGGTGGGACTAGACTGGGTTAGGATATCTGGTCAGAATGGATGGGTTGGACTGAAGGCTCTGTTTCTGTGCTGTACATCTCTATGACTCTATGACTCTCCCTTCCTAAGAAGGATTGAATGTTTCAGACTGACCTTTATGCAATTTCTCCAATTTCCCTCAGCAACCCTCTTACATTCCACCCAGACAGGCTAACTGTTTTAGTTTATGGTGGGATATAAAGTGCTGGATTGAAAGAGGTTAATTGGACTTGGTTGTTCAGTGTTTCTGACTGATGTCAGTCTCCATGGATCCTAATTGTGTCACTGGAGGGTTTCTGACTTTTATTAATAAGAGGTTCCTTTTAATGCATTACCCCACAGGATCAGCAGGAACATCACCTTCCAGCAGCAACAGGCCTCAGGACAGAGGGAAAGGAGAGATTGGAATCTGAGAATCGATTGGAATTTACAACAATGGACAAAGGATTAGATTCCGCTCTCTACATGCTTTCTCTAGATCGAACCCCATTAGAATGGCGGGTCAGATACACACTTCAGGTTATTCAAGTCGGTTACTAGCCCATCCTGGCTATGCTTGGTGTCCCTGGTAAGTCTCTCTAACTAGTTATTGACTTGATGACCCATATTTAACTCTATTATTGTTCCTGTCGTTGACATTTTGTGAAGCCTGTAACCAGTTGCTTCATTTCCAATGACAAATCCCATTCCCTGTGCCTTGATACAAACCCCTTCCCTGACCAAAGGCTAAGGTTGAAGCAGAATGGTCCCAACCTTGGGTTCTCGTGTACACAAAGCTGATTTCAACCCCCTTCACCTCTCCATCCCAATCCCCTGATAACCACATCCATTATGTCACCCATCTCCATCTTTTCCTGAGTCTGTCTGCTCAGTAAATACACACCAAACACTTCCTCAAGTCTGTGAAAAGACAGAGGTGATAAAGTGAGACTTTGTTCCATTGAATATGACACTGAGGGAAACAAGGAAATAGCAGAGAATTTGAGCATGTCATTCGGATCGGTCTTATAGTTGGGATCGAGAAAATAATTCAAGAACAGTTGAAAATAAGCGGGAAAAGGGAGGGAGAAAGTTTAAACCAGCATGGTCATGAGACAAACGTATGAAGCAAATAACAGAATTAAATGCTGTCAAGTGCCATTTACCTGCCAACCACATTTTAATATCTTCTAAAAGTGATTAGATTAGATTACTTCCAGTGTGGAAACAGGCCCTTCAGCCCAACAAGTCCGCACCAAACCGTCGAAGCGCAACCCACCCAGACCCATTCCCTTACGTTTTCCCCTGCCCCTAACACTATGGGCAATTTAGCATGGCCAATTCACCTAACCTGCACATTTTTGGACTGTGGGAGTAAACTGGAGCACCTGGAGGAAACCCACGCAGACACGGGGAGAATGTGCAAACTCCACACAGTCAGTCACCTGAGGCGGGAATTGAACCGAGGTCTCTAGCACTGTGAGGCAGCAGTGCTAACCACTGAGCCACCGTGCTGCTCACTGGTTGCAGACATTGTTGTACTTCTGTTATCCAATGTCTCATGTTATTTATGTTAAGCCTTATCTGCACTGCTCATCAATAAACACCATTAGGTAAGAGTTTTGTAAACTATCTGAAGATTCAAATAAGTTGAGAGTCAGCCATGGATCAGCTGAACTGCAAATGTAAATGGGCTCAGGAATTTACTGCAGATGGAAATCGTACGAGTGTTTCAAAAGGTAAACCCTCTGGAACTTGGATCATTCAAGCATTGACATATGGAAGATCGAGGGTTTTGATGGGACAGACACAGAGAAACTGTGTTCCATTCCAAGATTGACACATTGACAGTTATTTTCGATGCATTGACATATTTGCTAGTCTCTAACCCGTTCTGTCTGTGCTCTTCAAATGCCCTGTTAAACTTACTCTCACTCTGGTGGCTGGTCTTGATTTTATTCTGCCACACTCTTTATTCAGCCGTCTCTCTCTACTCGAATCTCATCGCTGTTCTCAGGCCAGCTCTGTTGCTGCTCTTTACCCCCCTTCATCTCTTTACTGCAGTTGGAATGAAAACATCAGCTTAGCGGTGACTTTTTTATCCCATATTCTACAACATCCTCATGTTCCATTCCGTCCCTAATTATAATTTGCATTTTATACTCGCTTTCTTTGAATGTTAATCTGTCTCAAGCAGATGATTCTGTGGCAGGTACAATCATTTCAATACATCACTAGGCAGAGTAACAGAGATAAAAAAAAGACAGTAAATCATGAGCCAAATCAATATCTTTGATCCAAACTGATGAATAACCCTTGTTTAATTCCTTTTGTTACAGTTAACATAGTGACGATTGTGATACTGTCTCAGGGTAAGTGCGGTCTCTCAATGTGTTCCATACAACCTGGTGGCCTTGGCAGCAGCTGATCTCCTGGTTATCATCCTTGATCTGATATTGAGGCACATTCCAATTGTTTATGAGGAGCAGTTTGTTTTCCTGGAGTCCATCCCAGTGTGTAATATCCACGCCATCCTGCTTTATGCAGCCACTGACTGTTCTGTCTGGTTCACCATCACTTTCACCTTTGATCGGTTTGTGGCCATTAGTTGCCAGAAGCTGAAAAGCAAATATTGCCCCAAAAACACTGCAGCTGTGGTTCGGGGAACAGTGACTGTGCTGAGTGGATTAAAGAATACTTCGCCGGATACTCCTTGCGAACTCCGGCGCGCAGATCTAAATTTCCTATTTTTGACAATCGTTCTACACTCTTTAAACATAATGGTATCCTTTTAAAGAATTACCAATAACTATGTTTTATCTGAACTCACAGGTTTGAAGCTCCTCTGATCCTCAAAGCCAGCTTACTGGATAAAGCTTACTGACAAACCTATCCCAACAGTCACTGGGTCAGAGGTCAGATTGGTTTTCCTTTGTGTGAATCCAAGGAAAGTGATGGGACTAGACGGAGTACCAGGCCGTGCTCTCAGAGCATGTGCAGATCAACTGGCAGAGGTCTTCTCAGACATCTCCAACCTCTCCCTGCAGCAGGCCACTCTCCCTGCCTGTTCCAAGAGGGACAACATCATCCCTGTGCCTAAGAAGGCTCATGCAGCCTGTCTCAATGACTACCGCCCAGTGACCCTAACTTCGGTGGTCATGAAGTGCTTTGAAAGGCTGGTCATGGCATTAATCAACTCCAGCCTCCCCACTACTCTTGACCCACTCCAATTTGCCTGTCAGACCAACAGATCCATGTCAGATGCCATAATCACTTGCCCTTCATTCCTCCCCAGAACATCTTGACACCAAGAACAGCCAAGTAAGAATCCTACTCATTGACTACAGTCCAGCCTTCAACACTATTATCCCCTCGAGACTGATTACTAAACTTAGTGATCTCAGACTAAGCCCCACTCTCTGCAACTGGATCCTCAGTTTCCTGACCCACAGGCCACAATCAGTGAAGATTGGGGACAATATTTCATCCTCACTAACACTCAACACTGGAGCCCCTCAGGGGTGCGTACTCAGCCCCCTACTGTACTCACTGTATACCCATGACTGTGTCGCTAAATGCTAGACTAATGCCATTTACAAGTTCGCTGATGACACCACCATAGTCGGTCGAATCTCAGATGGTGATGAAACAGACTACAGACGGGAGGTGGAAGACCTAGAAACATGGTGCACTGAGAACAACCTACTCTCAATGCTGGCAAAACCAAGGAACTCATTACTGACTTTCAGCAGGATGTTACTCATGCCCCCCCCCCTACACATTAACAGCACAGAGGTGGAGCGAGTGGAGAGTGTCAAGCTCCTGGGAGTGGTCATCCACAACAAGCTTTCTTGGACTCTCCATGTGGACACACTGGTTACAAAGGCCCAGCAACATGTCCTCTTCCTCAGGCAGCTGAGGAAATTTGGCATGACGGCAAATACCCTTGTCAACTTTTATAGGTGCACCATTGAGAGCATTCTGTCTGGATGTATCACTACCTGGTATGGCAACTGTACCATTCAAGATGGGAGACGGTTACAGAGAGTGGTGAACTCGGCCCAGACAATCACAAAGGCCAACCTCCCATCTATCGAATCCATCTACCAGGCCCGCTGTCAAGGAAAGGCCGCCAGCATTCTCAAAGATCCATCCCACCCGGCAATGTTTTTCTACAGCCCCTACCATCAGGGAGAAGGTACAGATGGCTGAACACACGCACTAGTTGGTATCAAAACAGTTTTGACCCGACTGTTGTTAGAATACTGAATGGGCTCACAAACTCTCAACATTCGCCTGAATGTGGTTTTGTTTTTGCTGCTGTTTCCTTATTATTTACTATCGATGCTACTTAACTCTGGGATCTGCCTGTATTGCTCACAAGACAAAGGTTTTCACTGTGACAATAAATTCAGTTCAATTCAAACCGCCCTCTGCGTGAAAAAACTTGCCCTTTATGTCCCTTTTATATCTTTCCCCTCTCACCCTGATCCTCTGCCCTCTGGACTCCCAACCCCAGGGAAAAGACTTTGCCTATTTATCCTATCCATGCCCTTCATGATTTTATAAACCTCTATAAGGTCACCCCTCAGCCTCCAACTCTTCAGGGAAAACAACCTCAGCCTGTTCAGCCTTTCCCCATAGCTCAAATCCTCCAACCCTGGCAACATTCTTGTAAATCTTTTCAGAATCCTTTCAAGTTTCACAACATCTTTCCAATAGGAGGGAGACCAGAATTGAACACAATATTCCAAAAGTGGCCTAACCAATGTCCTGGACAGCCACAACATGACCTCCCAACTCCTGTACTGAATGCTCTGACCAATTAAGGCAAGCATACTAAACGCCTTCTTCTCTATTCTATCTCCCTGCGACACATATTATCCTGGAAAAAAATCTGTCCTTTTCTCATTCTGGTCTCTAATCTGTTATACCCTCAAAACATCCGACAGTAATTCACAGGCAAGCAGCAATCATGGAAGGAAGAATGAGATAAGACAAAATAATTGTCATTGTACAGTTTTGAACAGAATGACCAAGGGGGTGCATGAACACAAATGTTTGAATGTAGCTGGGCACTTTAATGAGGCTGCTTATAAAAAGCTTCATTCATGGAGACATGGAGCAACAAATCAAGGGATTATCTGGAATCCTTCGACATTACTGACTTCTTCAGCTGAAAGGTTGCCTTCAATTCTGAGCACCAGATGTTAGAAAAGATGTCAAGGCTTTCAGAAAGTGTTTTCCAGAATACCATCAGGCACCGACACAGCAAAGGTTAGAAGGCCAATGGCAGATTGTATTCAACAACATTCAAGACGCTCAAAGCCATCCAGGGCAACACAGTTTTCTGGAATGGTATCCCACTCACAAGCTTCAACATTCAGTCCCTTCACTCCTGAAGCCCAGTGTGTATCATCTACAGGATCTACTACAGTAACTCACCAACGTTCCTTTGACAGCATGTTCCATACCTTCAAGTTCTACCATCGAGAAGGACACGGGCACAGAATCACAGGCAGACGGCCACTTCCAAGTGCCCCTTACCTCTCAGTCACACAGTATTCTGACTTGGAGTGACTGGTTTTAATCTCACATGGGAGGTGGAAATCACTGGCTGGCCAGCATTTATTGCCTTTCCCTAGCTGCCCTTAAACTGTTTGCCAAGTCATCTCGAGGGGTAGTTAAGAGCTCAAAATTTGGGAGAAGATTTGTAGCTCGGGTGCTCGTTGTTGTGGTTCTGTTCGCCGAGCTGGGAATTTGTGTTGCAGACGTTTCGTCCCCTGTCTAGGTGACATCCTCAGTGCTTGGGAGCCTCCTGTGAAGCGCTTCTGCGATCTTTCCTCTGGCATTTGTAGTGGTTTGAATCTGCCGCTTCCGGTTGTCAGTTCCAGCTGTCCGCTGCAGTGGCCGGTATATTGGGTCCAGGTCGATGTGCTTATTGATTGAATCTGTGGATGAGTGCCATGCCTCTAGGAATTCCCTGGCTGTTCTCTGTTTGGCTTGTCCTATAATAGTAGTGTTGTCCCAGTCGAATTCATGTTGTTTGTCATCTGTGTGTGGCTACTAAGGATAGCTGGTCGTGTTGTTTCGTGGCTAGTTGGTGTTCATGGATGCGGATCGTTAGCTGTCTTCCTGTTTGTCCTATGTAGTGTTTTGTGCAGTCCTTGCATGGGATTTTGTACACTACATTGGTTTTGCTCATGTGTACAATGTAGTGTACAAAATCCCATGCAAGGACTGCACAAAACACTACATAGGACAAACAGGAAGACAGCTAATAATCCGCATCCATGAACACCAACTAGCCACGAAACAACACGACCAGCTATCCTTAGTAGCCACACACACACATGACAAGCAACATGAGTTTGACCGGAACAACACTACTATTACAGGACAAGCCAAACAGAGAACAGCCAGGGAATTCTTAGAATCTGTGGATGAGTGCTATGCCTCTATCAACAAACACATCGACCTGGACCCAATATACCGGCCACTGCAGCGGACAGCTGGAACTGACAACCGAAAGCGGCAGAGACAAACCACTATAAATGCCGGAGGAAACATCACAGAAGCGCTTCCCAGGAGGGTCCCAAGCCCTGAGGATGTCACCTAGACAGTGGACGAAACGTCTGCAACACAAAATCCTAGCTCGGCGAACAGAACCACAACAGTAGTTAAGAGCAAACCACATTTCTGTGGGTCTGAAGTCACATACAGGCCAGACCAGGTAAATATGGCAGATTTCCTTCCCTGGAGGACCCTCGTGAGGCAGATGGTTTTTTTCTTAAACAGCAGTTGGCAATGGCTTCGCTGGGGTGGGGACTGGGGTGGGGACTACGTGGGGCTGGGATAGGAGATGTGAGAGACTGGGGTGGGGGCTGTGAGGGACTGGGGTGGGGGCTGTGAGGGACTGGAATGGGGGCTGGGCTGGGGACTGTGAGGGACTGGGGTAGGGGCTGTGAGGGACTGGGGTGGGGGCTGTGGTGGGGACTATGTGGGGCTGGGATGGGAGCTGTGAGGGACTGGGGTGGGGGCTGTGAGGGACTGGGCTGGGGGCTGTGAGGGACTGGGCTGGGGGCTGCGTGGGGCTGGGCTGGGGGCTGCGAGGGACTGGGGTGGGGGCTGGGGTGGGAGCTGGGTTGGGGACTGTGTGGGGCTGGGGTGGGGGCTGTGAGTGACTGGGGTGGGGGCTGGGATGGGGACTATGTGGGGCTGGGTAGGAGATGTGAGGGACTGGGGTGGGGGCTGTGAGGGACTGGGCTGGGGGCTGTGAGGGACTGGGGTGGGGGCTGCGTGGGACTGGGCTGGGGGCTGTGAGGGACTGGGGTGGGGGCTGGGGTGGGAGCTGGGTTGGGGACTGTGTGGGGCTGAGGTGGGGGCTGTGAGGGACAGGGGTGGGCGCTGGGGTGGGGGCTGTGAGTGACTAGGGTGGGGGCTGGGATGGGGACTATGTGGGGCTGGGTAGGAGATGTGAGGGACTGGGGTGGGGGCTGTGAGGGACTGGGCTGGGGGCTGTGAGGGACTGGGATGGGAGCTGTGAGGGACTGGGCTGGGGGCTGTGAGGGACTGGGTTGGGGGCTGGGGTGGGAGCTGGGTTGGGGACTGTGTGGGACAGGGGTGGGAACTGGTGTGGGGGCTGGGATGAGCAGGGGGGTGGGGGCTGGGGTAGGGGCTGTGAAGGACTGGGGTGGGGGCTTCGTGGGGCTGGGGTGGGGTACAGGCTTTGGCTCCTCCCCCTTTCAATGGATTCATTTCCGAAACAGCAGAGAACCCCAAATACACAGCAAACCAGACACAGAGATATGCACACGTTAAATGCAGACACACAAACACAGACATTGGCTCACAGACAGACAGAGACGCAGACACACACACACACACAGACACAGAAACACACACACTCACAGAAAAAACACAGGCAGTGACACACACTAAGCCACTCACATTGCTCAGTTGGGAGAGCAATCGACTGAACATTTAAAGGCCCCTTGGTTCTCTCCTGTGCTTCAGCAGTGAATACATTTAACTTCACTGACCAAGTATCTGCTTTCTTGGCCATCAATGGTCAGTAATTCTCTGGTCTCTTATCACAGTCCGGTCAGCAAAGCTATCAAAGGTAATTTGTCAGGTTGAACTGATAACGCGACCTCAGTGAAAGAAAATAAAGAGCTCGTGTTTGCGTAATTGGAACGTTGTTTCCAAAGGGTACTCTCAGGATTCAGTATTTGTTCCCTGCCTTTCCTGGTACACCCCACCACCTGGAATTAATGTAGAGAATTACAATTTACAGATGGCATGGTAGTGATAGTGAAGGACAAATCTGCAGACTGCAAGCTGATGGAAATCAATCAGTCAGTTGAGTAGGAAAGGGGAAAGTGTAACTCGATTCGGCAAATGTGAATTCATGCAAATAACGGAATTCACAACAAGCAACAAATTGCAATCCTAGCTGACTGTTTACAAATCTAAAGTTAAAAATCACACAACACCAGGTTATAGTCCAACAGGTTTAATTGAAAGCACTAGCTTTCTGAGCGCTGCTCCTTCACCAGGTGGTTGTGCAGGCCACAATTCTAAGGCACAGAATTTATCGCAAAAATTTACAGTGTGATGCAACTGAAATTATACATTGAAAAATACCTGGATTGTCTGTTGAGCCTTTCATCTGTTTGAATACCATGATAGTTTCACTTCTTTCATGTGTAAATCACAAAACCTTTGTTTAAAAAGCTTCATTCTCAGGTTAGCTGTAACAATTGGTGTTAGCAAGACAATATGTTGAAGGTGTTTCATATGTTGAACAATGATCTGTTTGAGGTTTGGCGGTTGTTTAAAGGCGAGCAGTGGAGGTGTGGGGAAGGTCTTGGTGAGGTGCTCATCCTCATTGATAATGTGTTGCAGGTCACGAAGAACATGGCGTAGTTTTTCAGCTCCTGGGAAATACTGAACAACGAAGGGTACCCTATCGGTCGCAGCACGTGTCTGTCTCCTGAGGAGGTCATTACGGTTCCTTGCTGTGGCACGTCGGATCTGGCGGTCGATGAGTTGAGCATCGTACCCCATTCTGGAAGGGCAGCTCGTGTATTCACAACTCTCGGGATCAGTGAGAGCATCGACTCTCCCTCAGAGCGCCAGCACGGACTCTATAGCGATGAGTGATCTTCACTCCACCCTTGGCTGGAGCGCTCCTCTGGGTCACTGCAGGAGCGAGACAATCCTGAGGAACTTCCCGGACCGCTCGACGTCTCTGTCTGTGTAACCCTGGCATTTTCTGAAAAACATTTTTCTGTCCCTGAACATGTTTACACATAAAACGTGGAAATCTAGGGAACAAAATATTTCATTTGAAAATTGCAAAAGGAATCCAGTGGGAAACGATTGTCTGTGATTCTTTGGCTGCAGTGAGATCAATGAGAGTGGGATGAGGCCATGTTTTATGGGAAATGGTGGTGTCGTGGGAATGCTTCTGGGTTTGTAAACCAGAGGGCCAGGAGACAGGAGTAACAATGTCAATCTCCCAGCTGGGGGGGGAGTTTCACTGAAATATTAATGAAAGGTGGGAACTGAGGAAACAGGAGCTGGAGGAGGGCACTCACAGCCCTCTGCCTCATTTAACTCTAACAGATTTGTTCTTCCACACCCTGCTATTTTCCCACGTGATGCTCAGCTTCCTCACAGGTTTCATAATGAGAAACCAATCTCGTTTTGTCCGGCACATAGTCAGGAACTGAAGCCAAACAGCACTTGGGCAAAGAGACCTCCACAGAGAGGGCATTAGCCCTGAGAAGGAATGTTATTTATTGAAATTGATTTTCTCTTTCCCTGGTCTTTATCCCCCTTTTCTAGAAGCCACTGAAATCTAGAAAATTGCAGCACGGTCAGTTCTGGTGAGCATGAAATTATTATCAATTGGACTGAAGATCCATTGGTTTATGGATCACTGTGTCTCAGGTCTCACTTGTGAATCCAGACCGACCGAGTTGGTTATCTCTGACAGATCAGTGCAAAGCCCCAGCAAGCTATTCGGCTTTGGCAATAAGAATCAGTGCGGATTGCTAGCCCCTCCTTCAATCCGCAGTCAGTGAGATGGATAGTTTGAAACAGTCGCTGTCAGCTGGGAGAGAGTGGACAGCAGGTGGAAGGAGGAATATCAGGTTAACGTTGAAGTACACAAAAGCAGCTCAGGGGGTGGGGCTGTCGTGTTTAACCACAGGCTAACCCCACACGGATTGGAACAGCAAAGACTATGAGTTTGAATTTTCTAAAAAAAGATTTCTGTCCGTTCTGTGGAATCTCTTGGGTAGAGTATAAACAATGAAGAACTCGCCCACAATGAGGACAATGTGGAAGGAAGAGGCGACCAGTCAGCCCCAAGGATGGAGAAACTGCACTTGCAGTGGTTCGGGTGCACAGAAATGTTGGTACAAACTGAAAGAAGAAGAAACACAAACATGAGTAATTATAACAAAAAGCTCCAGAATTTCTTTCTGTGGCTGGTGGTGAGAAGGGCTCTGGCTGTGAGAAGAACATGGGAGAGGCTGGACCAGCCGCTATCTCTGGACAAGCTGTCCAAGGCTCTCGAGTCCTTCGAAAAGAATAAAACTCCCGGAAGAGACTGTCTGTTCCCCGGGACGCATACCAAGACGAACATCAACTGTGGCTGGAGGATCATCAACTCGGTGAAGGACACTCTCTGGGCGGTCCGAAACCTGTTGATCTTCCAGCTGAAGGAGTTGACCCCCGACTGAGTGTTGCAGACTGGAACATTTCAAGGTCCAGGACTACGTGTTGGGGCAGCTGCTGCCAAGGCGCGGTGGGGAAAGACCACCGTGTAATATCTGCCAGCCTGAGAAGAACAGGGGCCTACGCAGTAATCGGGCCCCGCTGACGCCTCAGCTAAATATATGGATATATAACTGATAAACGTACAGCCCTGTATATACAAATGATAAATTCTGATCTCTCTGTGCAAATGTTTACGTATGTATGGCATGACCAACTGTACAGACCTTCAAATTATTTTATGAATAAAGTAGATTTTTGAAATAAAATAAAGCAGCCTGAAGGAGGAAGATGGCTCGATAACATCATCTCAGGCTGACGTCATGAGGATCAGTAAATCCTTCGATGCCAGTCTGTATGACGTGAAACCGACCGACAGCACGGCCTCCCAGTCATTCCTGTCCTCGATCACGGAGGTCTTAGACGACAGAACACGGGAGAGGCTGGACCAGCCGCTATCTCTGGACGAGCTGACCAAGGCCCTCGAGTCCTTCGAAAAGAATAAAACTCCCGGAAGCGACGGCTTACCGGTCGAGCTCTATTCCGCTCTGTGGGACTTGATTGGCCAGGACCTGCTGGAGGTGTATGTCAGTATGCTTCGGGCAGGTACCATGAGTGAATCCATGAGGAAAGGCATCATCACCCTCATCTACAAGCGGAAGGGGGAGAGGGAGGAACTCAGAGATTGGAGACCAATCTCACTATTGAATGCGGATTACGAAATTCTCTCAAAGGTAATTGCCAACCGGGTCAGGTCTGCTCTGTGGTCTCTGGGGTGATTCACCCTGACCAAACCTGTGCTGTACCGGGCAGGAAGATCGCTGAGAGTCTCGCACTCCTCAGGGATACGATCGCCTACGTGCAGGACAGAGGGTTGGACACCTGCCTCATCAGCCTGGACCAGGAGAAAGCCTTTGAGAGGATGTCACACAGGTATATGAGAGATGTTCTCTCCAAAATGGGCTTTAGGGAGGGAATCTGCAATTGGATCAGACTGCTCTACACCAACATTGTCAGTGCAGTCTCCATCAATGGGTGGGAATCAGATAGCTTCCCAGTCAGATCTGGAGTCAGGCAGGGCTGCCCTCTCTCTCCTGCCTTGTTTGTGTGCTGCATAGAGCCATTTGCCGAGTCCATCAGGAAGGATGCGAGCCTGAGAGGGGTGACTATTCCTGGCAGCGGGGGCCTGCAGGTTAAGGCCTCCCTGTACATGGATGACGTCGCCGTTTTCTGCTCGGATCCGCTGTCCATGCACAGACTCATGCGCATATGTGACCAGTTCGAACGGGCCTCGGGGGCCAAGGTAAACCGAGGCAAGAGCGAGGCCATGCTCTTCGGGAACTGGGCTGACCAATCCTCGATCCCCTTCACCGTCAGGACTGACCACCTGAAGGTGCTGGGTATTTGGTTCGGGGAGGGGAGGGTTGGGGCGTGTGCCAAGTCTTGGGAGGAGTGTATCAGCAAAGTGAGGCAGAAACTGGGCAGATGGAAGCTACGGTCGCTCTCCATCACAGGAAAAAACCAGATCATCAGGTGTGAGGCACTGTCATTGCTGTTATACGTGGCACAGGTCTGGCCTATTCCCAGAACCTGTGCTGCTGCAGTCACCCGGGCCATCTTCCAGTTTATATGGAGATCAAAGATGGATCGGGTCCGAAGGGACTCGATGTATAAAGATCTGGGCAACGGGGGAAAAAATACACCCAATGCCACCCTCACCCTGATGGCCACCTTTGTGTGTGGCTGCATCAAGCTGTGCGTGGATCCCCGGTACGCAAACACCAAGTGTCACTACGTACTGAGGTTCTACCTGTCCCCGGTGTTGCGAAGGATGGGCTTGGCCTCGCTGCCTCGGAACGCTCCGAGTAGTTGGACCGTTCCGTATCACCTGTCCTTCGTGGAGAAGTTTATGAAGAAAAACACCTTTGACCACAAGTCCATCAGGAAGTGGTCAGCATGTAGTGTCGTTGAGACCCTTTGGGAAAAGGAGAGGACAGATCCTGTCGAGCGGTTCCCTGAGCAGACTGTCAAAGCCAAGTGACAGAATGCCTCATCGCCAGAACTTTCCAACAAGCACCAAGACATGGCTTGGCTGGTGGTGAGAAGGGCTCTGCCTGTGAGATCCTTTATGCACGCCCGGACTCTCAGCCGCACCGCAAGCTGCCCTCGAAGCGGCTGCGGGGGGGACGAGACTGTCACACACCTCCTTCTGGAATGTGCCTACGCAGAAGAAGTCTGGAGAGGAATGCAGTGGTGTTTGTTGAGGTCCGTCCCGAGCAGCGCCTTGACGCGGGACTCCGTGCTCTACGGCCTGTTCCCTGGGACACACACCGAGACGAACATCAACTGTGCCTGGAGGATCATCAACTCAGTGAAGGACACTCTCTGGGCGGTCCGAAACCTGCTGATCTTCCAGCTGAAGGAGTTGACCCCGACTGAGTGTTGCAGACTGACACATTCCAAGGTCCAGGACTACGTACTGAGGGACGTGCTGAAGCTTGGGGCAGCTGCCGCCAAGGCGCGGGGGGGAAAGACCACGGTGTAACATCTGCCAGCCTAAGAAGAACAGGGGGCCCACGCAGTAATCGGGCCCCGCTGACGCCTCAGCTAAATATATGGATATATAACTGATAAACGTACAGCCCTGTATATATGAATGATAAATTCCGATCTCTGTATGCAAAGAAATAGAATGTTTACGTATGGATGGCAGGACCAATTGTACAAATCCTTGCCTGCAGCGTATGAGACAGACAAAGTGAGTACCTGCTGCGTACACGGTGGGAGGTGTCCCGACGTGTCATGGTGGTATCGTGTCAACACTCTGACACACCATGCAGCAAGGTGTGACAAGGTTGTGTGGTGCTGTCCTGAAAACCAGGCAGTTTGCTGCGAGCAATGATCTGTTTAAGGTTTGGTGGTTGTTTAAAGGCGAGACATGGAGGCGTGGGGAAGGTCTTGGCGAGGTGCTCATCCTCCAATAATGTGCTGCAGGCTGTGAAGAACATGGTGTAGTTTTTCAGCTCCTGGGAAGTACTGGCCAACAAAGGGTGCCCTATCTGTAGCTGCTGATGCTGCCTGGCTTGCTGTGTTCTTCCAGCCTCCAGCCTGTCTGTGATAGAGCAGTGAAGGCAGAGTCAATTGCGACATCCAATTGGGAACGGGATCATTATCTGAAGAGAAAAACATTTGAAAAGCTACAGGCAAAGAATAGGCCAGTGGGACTGGCTAACTTCATGTTGCAGAGGGCTGCATGCACATGATGGGCCAAATGATCTTCTTTTGTGCTACAACCAGACTGTGGTTGTATTTACATCAATGGCTTGTTTCAGGAAACAATTCCAAAACACACTCGATTGCAATCTACAGAAACACACCAGCTCATATTCAGAGAGAAAAACACTCCGTCCAGAACTCAGTAAGAAAAGATCTCTCTCTGTCTCAATCTCTCACAGTTTAGTTCCCTTTCTCCACCTCTCTCTCTCTCCCCCACCCACTGACTTGTTCTGAGTCTCTCACATGAGATTGTCTCTCATCTCAAACACAAACTCTGCAATTGGAAGTTTTAGCTCATACACTATCACTTTCAAAACATCTTCAAAATTAAAACAAGGATGTTAGAAATTATAATGTTCTTGTCACATTAACAAAATATACATCATTAATATATAAATACACACCCAGTATCTCAGCTATCTTCTATATTCTGGAATTTCCATTTTTCCAAGGCTGTCTCTTTAAATAGTTTCTTTGTGTCTGTTTCGTCTCCTCAGGGTCACTTTGTTTTCAATCTCTCACTGAGTGATTGCTCAGCTGAAGCAGCTAAGGGGCTGATTAGCAGCTTATTAAAAGGGCCTGTGGGTCAGGAGCTGCCCTTTCAGTTCGGGAGGCTGTGTGGATAGACACCGCTCTGTAGCTGTGAGGGACAAGGACAACTAGGACAGAGAAGGGGGATTGCTAACAGATACAAGTCTAGCTTGCTCTTGGCAGGGGGAGAAACCTTCTCAATGTGGGTTTGAGCATCAAAGAAAATGTTCAGGCCCTTCCTCAGTCTGGGAAACCAGTGGAAGGTGTTGGAGCAGCTTGTTCCTGGCCAACAGCTGGTGTCTACTCAAAATCATGTTTCTCCTTTCCTGTCTCTCTGTATTCCGAACAATCCTCCAATTCCCAGTGAAAAAACCCTCTCCATCTGGAGAGGAAAGGAATTGTTTTATGAAAGTGAAAGACTGTACTGTGAGATGGAGTCAGGATTGTAGGGAAGAGCTGCTAATCTGAGAAATGGTTGTTCCCACCGACTTGTCCCTCACTGGAACAAAACACAAACTGACCCACAATTGACAATCAGCACTAAACTGATTCTGGAGTGTGCACCATCTGAGAGGGTGGGGATGGAAACCACGACCAGCCTGGCTCCAGGTTCCAGAAGGAATTGATCTGACCCTCCTTCACTGGAACTGAGGGTGAAATGGCAGGGACTAGATTAGAGTCTAGATTAGAGGTGCTGGAAAAGCAGCGGGTGCAGTAACTGGGACCGGGAGCTGGATTTAAACAGTGGGGAGCGCGGGGACCGGGACAGGGAGCTGGATTGATGTAGAATTCAGACTGTCTGGTTTATCTCACCATGTTGTTTATCTTGAAGAGCAGGGAATTTGCATGATATTCTCTTCACTTGCTGTCCCTGCCAATACAGTGACTGATAAGCCATTTGTGCTGGGAATTAAACTGCTACACTGACTTTATTAAACCACAGAACTGTAACTGCATAATGTGGTGAGTTAACCACTGTCCCATGATCAGTGATTGAGATGAATAGATCCAGTCACCCAAGACCTGGAGGAGGCTGAGGAAGGGATGGTAAAGAGGTGGTGAGAGCAAGCCTGAAACCTCCAGGGTGTTCTATCTACTGCTAGAGTTTTGCTCTGAGAGCAGTTAACCCTTCAATGACTGCCCCTGCCTTAATCATGGAACCAGGTGTCTGTTAATTCTATTGAGGCACACTGTCTCACTGAGGCAAAACAGAAATATGACCTGGTTTTCTGCTTGGAGCTAGTGTTTAGTTAAAGCTATCTATACCCAAACGCTCAGCTCCATAATGTTGGCTCCATTTAAAATAGTGCAATCTACACTGAAGCAGCTTAATTCAGTCTGAACACGGAGACATGGAGGATGAACTAGTCCACTCTGGTTATGACTCTCCTGATGAGTCCCACTTAACGAAAATGATTGACAAATGCACATCTGAGCTTAATCCCTTGATCCCATCAACACCAATTAATTCCATGTGAACAATGAATTTGGGATAATAACCCACACAACTGAAGATTGTTGACAGCCCGACTTTGTGGTCTTGGCTCAGTTGGAAGCTGAAGTTCATAAATATCCAAGTTTATTAAATGCAGTTTCAGTAATTGCCCTCCATGGGTCATGTTGCACATTGTTGTGTCCTCCACCACTCATCAGTAACCCACCTACAAGCCAGAACTCATTGATCTCCTTTTGACCACAAAAATAAAGCAACACTTTCCTCAGTCACTAAGGATTGTTTTTCCTGGGAGTCCCAGCTCAGACTGTTCAGTGATCACATCTAGTCATGTATTATGTGGAAAATGAAGCCTGTCTATCTAATTATATACTTGTCATGATGACCCTTAATGAGTTCATGTTCTGAAAAACATGACTCAACCTCATTAACTGCTCTCAACAATATCAGACTGCTCGTGATCTTGATGTGAGAGTCTGTCTTTACCAGACTGGGCAGAGATGGAATATACCCTTTGGAGGATATTGGGGAACTGATGGCTGTTCATGGTTCCATAGCTCTCTTGTAGTTGAACTCTAATGCCACCCAGCTGGCATTCTGTTATTTGCCCTTTCAATGGAGTTTGACAAAGATGGGCCACCCATACTTCCCAATGTGAAGCTGTAATTTGTTGTTGATCTTGTGCTTTTTAATGTCAGCATTTTTTGAAAAACAAACTCTCATTTGAGAGATGGAATAGTCTCTATTGGTTCATGATGTCAACATTAATCTTTCAAACATGGTCTGCCTTGAGGCAGTGATTCTCAGGGGGTATAAATAGTCTTTGGAGATTTAATTTGGAAGATTCCATTTAAAGCTGTTTCAGTCTATGAATCGGAGACCTTGTCTCCCTTAAAGTAACCAATTCCAATTAACCCATTTGGCAGACTCAAACTCCCTCCTATATCTTATGGTTAATAGCAGATGTTCAAATCTGTACAGGGTTCCAGGGATTTATGTTGCTCTGATGTGAGGGTTTTGCTGGGATTTCTCTCACACTTCAACTTCTTTGAAAACCTTCCCAAATTCCTTTCCATTCGGAAATGGGAGGAGGCTTGGCCCACTCTGTTGGTGGGAGATTCCAGGTTCTCCTGGTTAATGATTGCAATGGGAATGTGTCACTCAGTCTCAGTCTCAGCATCCCAAGGCCACCATCCCTGTTCCTTGTGCAGATAATCCCATCGGTTGTATCATGGGGAAGATGATAGACGTCCTTTTTGTAAAATTACTAATAATTTGAATATTTGGAGATGCTTCTATTTAAAATCAGATGGTACACCTGTCGGGTGCCATTGTTTAAAATAAAAATCTCCACTTTTAGGTTTCAGTGTGGCTGATCTTAAATTAGCCCAGATTTTTGCAATTTTTCTTCCCATCCTGCTTCCTGTGGACCTGCCCAAGGGTCAACCCATACCCTGAATAGTTCTGTCTCCACTGGGGGATGGAATTAACAGGAGTCCAGTTAAATGACCAATTATCTCAGTAATTATACGAATGTTTGGTGACTTTTGAGGAGAATTGTCACTCAGGTTGATGATGTGGATGTAAGTTTGCTCACTGAGCTGAATGAAAACTAACGTCCCAGCTCAGCGAGCAAACTCTCATCCAGAAATGTTTTATCCACATGGGGTCAAATGAACTCCTTGGTCTCTCATGTTTAATGACCAAGCCAGTACAATCTCAACATTGATCTGTTTCCAGGTTTCTGGTTATCCCCTGCTGAGTTGCTTTAGTGCTATATTGTTGGTGAAGGTCAAAGTGGAGCAGTTAATCTAATCCTCATGGAAAGGTATAACGCCATGATCAGCTTCCTCCAAGGCTGCAAAGCAAGGGATCCGACACTGTTGAAGAGAAATCTCCCTGCTTCACTCCCCTCTTTCTGTACGAAAACACTACAAAATAGTGCCATCTTTGAGTCTTATTGTTGCTCATCAACACCTTTCTGGATACCTCTATCGCGAAGCCAGCTCGATGTTAGAGACGGCAAAATAATAACTCACCTGACAATTGGCCAAGTGAGGGACGTTGAGCTGGGTCCAATAAGCTGCTCGGTTAGTTCTCATACCTAAAGCTGTCATTTGTGTTGTGTGAAATTGAGAAGACCCCAATTACCCATCACCCTGACGAGTGAACTAAATTACAATCAACTTTATTAATATCAACAAATCACTACACTAAAATTATTAACTATCATTAAAGATCTGCAAAAGTTCAAGAGTCAAAGATCTAACCAATTGAGATGCACGCTGGCAGAAAAGTTTAAACTGGTGAATCACTTGGGGATTCAAAATTTTATCATTTGTCTTCACCCACTTTCCACCAGGACCCATCACAAACCCATAACAAGATGGAGTCACTCCTCTTGTTAATCCCGTTAGCTGTGTGGGAAGGTATTTGTTCGTCCACACTTTCATCACACACCACCTCCAATACACCCGAGACATTGACAATGACCACCAAACCTTTCCTGGAACATAATGTCTGACTTCCATCCTCTGCTCTTATCCAAGCTTCTACATACAATTTCTCAACTATCTTTTAATGCCATTTGATTCTCATTTGTAACTGCAGGGCACCAGCTGGGGGTATGTAGAAGTGTTTCATATGGGGTAGAACATCTCTGACAAGCCTGTCTTCCGATATCTTTCATGGCTAAGGGTTGTTCCAGTGGATATAAATCTGGAGGTCTTCCTAATTATTGCTGTCTTTCTCCACACGTTGGAGATTCTTGAAGTATCTCACTTGCTTCCATTGTCTCCAGCTATTACTAAATAGGCTCACCATTATCTTGTTCTTCCTCATCCACACCATCATCTGGTCATATTTCTTGAGCCTTTCATTTTGCCAGCATCCTTAGAACATTGGTATTGCTTTCTTTTGCTGTACTGAAAGGAAACGTGGATTACATTATCAGTTGGTTTTTCACGTTGTCTTCATTATTGTGACTGGTAGAACACCAGTTTGGAGCCACGATGAAACCAGCCTGGACAGACGTGTATTATCATCCATATGAATGGACTCGGTCTCCTTTAACCCAATACCATCGGGTCCTGCTGCTGTTCTGGGATCCACCCCATGAATGATCATCCATTTTCTCTACTCGTTGGCTCCATTAGGTGATCAGTGGAAGTAATACCTCCATTAGACTTAAATCATATCATGAGCTTTTATTGGAGGTTAATGTAACTCTCTGATCTATTCACTGTCCCGATGGGCTTACAACCTGGTATCAGCAATGGACACAAATCTGTGGGTATCAAATGGTCAGTTAATGTTGAGACGGTAGTCATCTTTCTGGTGTGGTTGATATTTGTCGCAATCCCCTCAGCACAAGTGAGCTTACAGGGTGTGGCCAGGTATCTGTCCATCCGGAACTCGGGAGATTGACTAAATCTCCCATTATTTAATAGCACCATCCAATGGCAGTGCCTACAATCCACACGGGTCAACAGTGGATCGAGCCAGACCAAGCCAACCAGCTGTACCACAAACTTAAAGCCAGTACTCTGGTCCAAAGACCAGTAAAACCAGCTTAAAAACAAGTGACAGGAGTTAAAAAGGTACATTCTCCCACTGCCAGTACCAGAGGGACCATGAGGTACAGTTTGTGATGGAGTTGAAGGCTGTAGCCAATTCCAAGACAACGGAAAGATCCTTTCTATTGCTCTGGGCTCCTTTTGAATAATATTTTGTAAGAAGGCTGTATCTCTATTACAGCCCAGTGTTGTTGCATTACAACCATTCTGTCCAAAATTCAAACTGAGTCTCCTCGCTTAAACCCTCAGGGAAAAGACTTGCTAAAATCAGGCCAATAGTAATAGGTCTCTGGTTCTCAATTACTTTAAGGCTGTCCTTGTCATCCAGTCTTTGGAATTAAACCAGTTTGATTTGTCAATGAATCGGGTCTCGCTCCTGATGATCCAGAGAGAACCTTGAGGTGAGCAGTAACTCTGTGAATGTTAATGGCCTCCAGGTTCATCCCATTGGGTCCTGGGACACGTTTCGGATTGATCTCCTCAATCCTTTGGGCGGCACAGTGGTTAGCACTGCTGCCTCACAGCGCCAGAGACCCGGGTTCAATTCCTGCCTCAGGTGACTGACTGTGTGGAGTTTGCACGTTCTCCCCGTGTCTGCGTGGGTTTCCTCCGGGTGCTCCGGTTTCCTCCCACAGTCCAAAGATGTGCAGGTCAGGTGAATTGGCCATGCTAAATTACCCGTAGTGTTAGGTAGGGGGTAAATGTAGGGGTATGGGTGGGTTGCGCTTCAGCGGGGTGTTGTGGACTTGTTGGGCCGAAGGGCCTGTTTCCACACGAAGTAATCTAATCTAATCGCTGTCTTGATTTCACTTCCTTCTATGGGGCTCATCAGGAGCTTGACATTCCCCCTGATGGTATATGGCTAGAACTAACGTCTCAGCTTCATGATTGGGAATGGATCATTCCCCACTGTATACCCTTTCCAGCTCCTCACTGGGTAGAGGACAGAGGGGAACAGTCAGTGTCCCAGAGTTTACTGGGTACATTATCTCCTATTGTTATTCAGTATTTGAGTCTCTTTATTGGGATTTCTTAGCCAAATGTTTCCAGGCAACACTATTGATGTCCTCTTTCTGCCTTCTCTTACTAGTCCTCTGTGACCTCCTGCCATGATCTGCTTTTCCTCCCTTTCCCTGAAGTTGTTTCTCCTTGAGTCAATGATTGTGTTCTGAGCCCCAGACCCTGCTCTCGTTTCTGGATCCTTTTTAACTGATCAATTAACTCCAGGCAGAAGAATTATTCTTCAATATCTGTATGGGAGTATAGGCAGGTCATTGAATAATCTCTTTAGCAATCTCAAGGAGTTGGATTTACTGAACTGATTCCATACCTAAATTTTCAATGTTTTCCAAAGGTCCTTCCCCTTGGGATGGGGAAGGGGCTTGAGCTCCATGGAGTTGTGAATTACTGGTTCATTATACCAGCATCGCCTCACCTGTCAGTCTAGGACAGGGTGATGGGCATTGACTGGGATCGGCATGCTGGGTAAATTCTCATGTACCACTGAGATGCTGCTGAGTCGTTTCCAGTCTGTGACATACAGCACATAAACTGACCCTTCGGTCCAACCCGTCCATACTGACCAGGTTTCCCGATCTGAACTTGTCCCACGGGCCTGCATTTGGCCCATATCCCTGTGAGCCTTCCCTATTCATGGACCTGTCTTTAAATGATGTATCTGCCTCTCCCACTCCCTCTGGCAGCTCATTCCATATGTGCACCAGCCTCTGAAAATAACGGCGATGCAAATGGAACATTGCTCTTCATTTCATTAAACTGATGGAACACTCCCGTGTTATATAAAGCAGATGGCTTTCTGAATAAAGCATCCTCTGAGCTATCGCAATATTAGACCACACTGACGACCAAGTGTGACCATGTTTAAAATCCTGTCGTCGGCTCTCCAGTGGGACTGACTTCAAAGTGAGTGGAGAGAGGCCAAGTACTTAATTCAGGGCCATTGGGGTCTTCACGAGTGACCGTGCAGGATGGGGTTTTGTGACTGTGTCTGTAGACCAATTCCATTTTATAACAATCTCCATGTAATGCCTTTCCTCGTGGAAGGATTTGAAATTGAAATTCAAATTAATTTCTTGTAGTCAATGTTTGTTTTTTCTGGGATGTGGGTATTATTGAGAACACTGGTGTTTGTTACCACCCCTAATATCCCTCATCCAGTAAGCTGCTCAGTTCCGAGTCAGCCATGTTGCTGTTGATCTGGAGTCACATACAGACCAGACCAGGTAGAGACAACAGATTGTTTTCCCTGGAAAGCTGTGTGTAAGCTAGAGGCTTGCTGAACATTTGTTGGCTTGGTCCCCAGTCCTCAGACCAGCTTTACATTCCCGACTTTTTAGCTGAAAATCCATTGGCCTGCCAGGACACAGTATTTGAACCCATGTTCCCAGAGCAGTAGCTGAGCCTGCTGGATTGAGAGTCCAGTGATGCTGCCATCGTACCAGCATCTTCCCCACCATCCCGCACTCCCCTTGCCTCTATCTAATTGACTCCCCTTCAAAATGAAGGCTCCTACCTGAAACACTGACCTCTCCTCCTCCTGATGCTCCCTGGCTTGCTGTGTTCCTCCAGCCTCCTGCTTGACCACTTTCTCTTCAAAATGGCTGTCAAATTGAACTGCATCTACTTCCTGCACTGATTACTGTCCAATTGTCTGGCAAGCTCTTCAAATCTCTCACCTCACACGGCACTGCAACAAGTTTTCATCTTGGAGGGTTTCAATAACTTCTAGTATTTCCAACTTGGTTTCTGTGGGCAGTCTCTAACATATAATGCATGTGTTCCAGTGTCATGGCTTATTCAGGCAGCTCTTCAAACTCCTGAATACCAACTGCCCATCATAATTACACCCCCAAATCTAAACGAGGTCAGGGTTTAGTGTCCACTGGAGTTGAAAGTAAGTGGAAGCTGAACTGAAATGGAAGATGTTGTGGATGTGGAAAAGTTGTTCTCGTTTGGGGCAATCTAGAAGCAGAGTTTGCTGTTTGTTTTAAAACAGTCATCAACTGAAGAGAGATGAGAATTTTGTTTTTCAGAAGATTGGTCTGGAGCTGCCTTTATCAAACAAGGAAAGCGGAGTCTTTGTTTGAAGGTGGAGGTAGGTTTTTGATCATGAAGAGTTGGTTTGTAACGATGGCAGTGTGGAGCGACCAGATCAGCTATTATCCTGGTGAATGGCAGCACAGGCTTGTGTGGCTACAGCCTGAGCTTAATGCTAATTCTGTTTGTTCCAATTTCTAACTCAGCCCAGACTCTCTGGCACATATCTCATTGAAATATGAAGATCTCAGTCAACTAATAAAATATCTGATTTTTAAATGAATGAGGATTGTCAAGAGGCATGTTAACATTTCAGCAAAGGCTCTGTCACTGTGGATCACAGACCTATCACAACTGCTCAGTGAAAGTAACATGAATTAACTTAATGTTGTAATGTCTCATTCAAACTGGCTGCAAGCAAACTAAATGGGGGAGGGAGGGGGAGCAGGATTTGGGTGGGTGGGTGGAATGGTGTTAAAGAGCGTGTTGGTGTCTGTCCAGTGAAGAGTTGGAACGCATCGATATTTTACCCAGAATGAAACTGATGTGTGGAGGAATCCACTGAAACAGGAAACTGTTCAGCCCATTGGCCAGTTCCTGGGGTTCTCATTCATCTTCTGGACTTCAGATGAAGTTCAACACTTTTTTTTTAAATTGTGAACCTTTCCTTACCTTAAGCTTGTTAGCATCTCCCCTCCCCCATCCCACTTACTGTCCTTTCCAGGCTGGCAGAAGACAAACCATTAATCTGTCGGTCTCACTTTCTGATCACAGAAGCTGAATGATCAACATCTTTTCCCCAGCAGCACCTTACACCCACTACCCCCACTCCTGGCAACCCCCCCCCCCCCCCCCCCGCCCCAAAGTGCAGCATCATGACTGTTCCCCCCCCCCCCCCCCCACTTCACTTCAGCTCTGATAAAGAGCCATCTAGACTCGAACCGTGAGCTTGCTGTCTCTCCATGGATGCTGCCTGACCCCCCTGTGATCTCCAGTGTTTCTGCCTGACATGTGACTCCAGATCCAGAGCAATGTGGCCGACTCATTTTATTTTCTTGTCACCTGTGTGCAGGTGTCAGACACAATGAAGACCAACAAGTGTATACATTTAATTTACATTCCTCCACCACCAGGAAGAAAGGAAACACCCGAGTGGCCAATGACAAGCACTGCCCTTCACATCAAAGGGTAATGCTGTGTGATCGAACAGCGAAGGGGAGGGCAGGGACTAAATCAAAATACAGTTGGAGGGGGAAATAATGGACTCCACTCCCAATATATACATGGTTCATGCACTCCACTGGAACCATGCACTCCGCTCCCTGGCAGGGTGGGGCCGGGACTGGGCTCAGGGACCTCCTCCCCCTCGTCTCTTTCTTACACCCCCCCCCTCTTCTCCTTTCCCCCCCCCTCCTCCTCCACACCGGAGCCAGGACCATGACCAGGCATCGATGCTCCAGGGGTTGAGCCTGGGGTCAGGAGGTGCAGGGCAGGGATCAGGCACTGATTCGGGGGGTGGGTGGGGGTCAGGGTTCCTGTGCCAGGGGGACACTGGCACAGCCACAGGGCATTGTTGTGTTGGGGTGGGACAGATCGAGGGTCTGTTTTTGGGGAAGGTGACAGGGTGGTCTCTATATGGGCAGGCTTGGCGTGTTGGGTCATCTTTAGTGCCTTCTGGCAGGCCGGACGCTCACCCCCCTCCCTGCCAGAGGCTGAGGCATTGTGTTGATGTCGGGGGAGGGGGTGTGGGTGCAGCAGTGCCACCCTCAGCTGTTGGTGTGGGCTGGGCAGCCTTCTGGGTTGGGCAGTTTTGCTTATGCGCCCAACCTTGCGGCACAGGTGGCACCACAAACCATCCAGAAGACACAGTAGGCCACACCCTCGAGGGTAAATGAGCCCTCGGTGACCTCCTCCCGGGCCAGGCACATGAACACCTGGCCTCGGAAGGAGTAAATGTGCCAGAGGGCAGGGCCCTTGAGACCAAGCAGGAGCGTTTGGACACCCGACCACATCTCCCCCAAGGTGTTGAGTGGGGAAGGAGCTCACTGGGAACAAAGGGCAGGACATTGGAGATCACTACCCTCTGGGCCGTAACCTCCAAAGGGTCGACAGGCAGATGTGTCCAGCCTAGTGAGCTCCCTCTCCACGGCCAGGTGGACCGCCTGCTCAGTCTTCAAGCCGAAGACTGGCTTCCCATACATCCGGGCCGCAGCGACGATGGCCAGTGGGGTGACCCACACTAGCCATGGCCTTACTGCAGGCCTCAACGGTCATGTCCAGGTGGTGGGTAGGCCTTGATACTGGGGCGTTTGCTGAGGTTCCTGAAGGGGGTCGGGGTTGTAGCTGGGGCTGAAGCGGCCGAGTCTAAGGCAGCAGCTATCCTGGCGTAGGTGCGGCTGGGGCCTGCTGTGTTTGGTCTCGCCATGAGTGCTGCTGTGCAACCCCAGGTGTTCTTCCTCTGTGTGAGCCTCGGGCGCTGGTAATTTTGAGACTAGGGCAGTAGTACAGGCAGTCCAGAGTCCCAGTGAGCCCTAGTGACAGCGGTGCAGGTGGGGCCCAGGCAGCAGCAATGCAAGTAGGCCTGGGTGTGCCTGTGGCCCAGGTATCAGCAGCAGTCCCAGATGCAAACAGGACCCAGCCAACAGCAGTGGAAAGGGGCTAGATGTAGGGGATCACAGGCAGCAGCAGCAGCCGCCCCAGGTACCAGTGGGGCTCAGTCCACAGCAACAGTCCCAGGTACAGGTGGGGCCCAGAGAGTAGCAGCAGTCCCAGGTACAGGTGGGGACCAGTTAGCAGCAGTTGAGGTAGGCCTGGGTGCAGGTGGGACCTGGTCAGCAGCAGAAAGGGACCCCAGGCAAAAGCAGTTGATGCAGGCCTGGGTGTGGGTGGGGCCCAGGCAGCAGGGGTCAGAGCAGGCCCCAGGTGTAGGTAGGCCCGGGCTCCAGTAGTGGGAACAGGCCCAAACTAGTAGCAGCAGTGATAGTAATAGCTGCCTGTGAGCTGAGCACAGCTTCAAATAAGCAAAAAAGACAAGCCAGAAAACAACCAACCATCCACAAAATAAACTCCATACTGCAAAGGAACCAAGAACAAAAATCAGTCTCCTCTTCTCCTGAAAGAGCAGAGTCCTTCCCTTCTCTCTCACACACTGGTCCAGCTCCCTCAGAGCCAGCTCAGAGTGAACAGAACCTCTGACCCTCCTGTTTAACTGCAGTAGTGCTTATTTTCCCCAGTGCGCACGTTCTGTGTGCAGGTCAGTCCATTGCTCATTTATTTTCCCCTGGTTATTTTTCTGTGAACTCTCAGGTTCACACAACAGCCTACCCACCCTCCAGCTCTCGGGGTGACAGGTTTCAGGATGACCCATGAGCCTTCCAGCTCACAATGAAGCCGACTCGACCCAGGGACACAAGACAGTGCAGGTGATAAACACAATAAGCAACATGACAGTCAATTATCAACAAACAAACAAGAGTCCTTTCTGGTACAGACTCCATTCCTAGGATCAGAGACTGCTCCAGTATAGAGTACCTTGTCAGAAATAGGGTCCACTCCTGAAGGCAGCAAATACGCACCCCACAGCACGCAGGTGTTGGTCTCCATGGAGTCCTGGCCCATCCTTGGAGAACCAGGCCCACACTCTCAATAACCAACAGCATCAGCACACCCTGGATGTGGGCAGCCATCTGAGACAGTCCCCACCCTGATACAAAGGGAGAGTCCTGGACACTGATCCAGTTCCCTCAGAGGCCGCTCTCAGCATGAACAGGAGATCTGACACTCCTCCTGTTTATCATTTCCCAGCACCCGTGTGTGTGTGTGTGTGTGTGCAGGTGTGAGACAGTGAGAGACACAAGGGGCACGAATCTTTATTCTGTTTCCACCACCAGGAAGAAAAACACCCGGGTGGCCAGTGACAAGCAGTGCCCTTCACATCAAAGGGCAGTGCTGTGTGATCAAACAGTGAAGGGGAGGGTAGGGACTAAATCAAAATGGAGTTGGAGGGAGAAATAATGCACTCCACTCCCTGCGGCACCCACCTCTCCCTGAACAACTCCAGGGTGTTGGTGGACACCGCGTGCTCCTTCTCCAAGGACACCCGGGCCCTAACGTAACCGCGGAAGAGGGGCAGGCAGTCGGCCCTAACGACCCCCTCCACGGCCCGCTGCCTGGACCTGTTAATGGCCAGTTTGGTCAGGCCCAGGAGCAGACCCACGAGGAGGTCTTCAGACCTGCCCTCCCTCCTCCGTACCGGGTGCCCAAAGATCAGGAGCGTGGGACTGAAGTGCAGCCAAAAACAGAGGAGGTGGTTTTTCAGGAAATCAAAAAGGGAGTGCAAACGCCCCACACCCAATATACACGTGGTCCACTCACTCCACAGCGCCACAGAACAAGCAGTTGGGCTGGGAGTCCGTGAACCACCGCAATCTGCGGTTGCAGGGGACTGCTGCGTGCAGCACCCTCCACCCCAGATCCCCGAGAGAAAGGGGGAGGACTCCCGCGTAGAGAGCCCTCCACTGGGGATCCCCACCGCCCGGTGGCAAATGGGCACGCCAAGGCGTGTCCGGACGGTGGATGAGGGAGAAGAGGTGGACGGTGTGCAGCAGCAGTCGATACAGGGCCCTCCTTTTTACCCCCAGAAGGGAACAATTTAAAATTCCGGAGGCGGCTCAGGTTGTGGGGCACAGGCTCCCGCGGGAAGTACGGGACCTTGGGGCCAATGTGAAATTCCGTCCGGGCTGGGGTGAGCGCGGACGGGATCCCACCGCACACCTGAGCGTCCTCCAACTGGTGCACTACGTCGGGTCCGAGCACCGCCGTTTTGAGGCGTCGGATGGCGGTGGCCATGTACTGGACGTCTACCGCTGCCCTGCTCGCTATGTCCTGCGGCAGCGTCCAGCCCAGGCCCCCGGCCCGTCCCCGACCCTGGTCACCCTCGCCGCCGCGGCCCTCCCCTCCGACAGCCACTCGAACCCGCGAGTACGGAGGTGCGGATTCCTGAGCAACGGCTCCCTGACGACAGCCGCTACTCCAGCCGGAGGGTAGGCGCGACACGATTCAACCATGTTCCAGACAGTGATCAGGTCCTGGTAAAAGACAGGCAGCGTCTTGAGGGCGACCTCCAAACCGTCACGGTCGACGAACAGGAGCTGCGTGTCGTAGTTGAGGTTACGCACCTGGCGGAAAAAATCCGTCGCCAGGGGGCGCCACCTAGGAGGAGGCTCGACGTAAAGGTATCGCCGCAAGGTCTGAAGGCGGAACGTCGCGACCTGGGTGTGGACGCACACCAGCGACTGACCGCCCTCCTCAATAGGGAGACTTAGAACCTGCGCGGCGACCCAGTGCATCTTTTTGTCCCAGAAGAAATCGACCAACGTTCTCTGGATGTCAGCGACAAAGCCAGGAGGAGGGACCAAAGTGACCAGCTGGTACCACAGCATGGCGGCCACCAGCTGGTTTATGACCAGCACTCGACTCCTGTAAGATAGCACTCGGAGCAGTCCTGTCCAGCGGCCTAGGCGAGCCGAGACTTTGGCCTCCAGCTCCTGCCAGTTGGCCGGCCAGGATTCCTCAGCCGGGCCGAGGTAGACCCCCAGGTAGAGGAGATGGGTGGTACTCCAGCTGAACCCCCGTAACTCCTCAGGCAGAGAGTCCACCCGCCACGGACCGACCAGTAGTCCGGAACATTTGGCCCAGTTGATACTGGCGGAAGATGCCGCCGAGTACACGGCCTGGCACTCGCGCATCCTCCCCAGGTCAGCCGGGTCGGTGAAAGTGAGGAGCACGTCGTCGGCGTAGGCCGAGAGGACCACCCCCGTGCCCGCGCCGCGCAGAACCAGCCCCGACAACCTCCTCCGCAAGAGGCGCAGGAAAGGCTCCACGCACAGGGAATACAGCTGGCCGGACAGGGGGCAGCCTTGACGCACTCCTCTCCCGAAGCGAAGGGGCGCCATCAGGGACCCTTTAACTTTAACCAGACACTCTGCGGCGGCGTACAAAAGTCGGATCCGGGCGACGAACTGCGTCCCGAACCCGAATGCCTGCAGAGTCCCGAGCAGGTACTCGTGATCGACCCTGTCGAACGCCTTCTCCTGGTCGAGAGACAGGAAGGCGCTCGGCAGACCAGCCCGTCGACAGAAATGGATCAGGTCCCGGACCAGGTGGACGTTATCGTGTATCCTCCGGCCCGGGACCGTGTAGGACTGATCCGGGGGGATCATGTGGGCCAGCACGGAGGCCAGGCCAGAAGACAACACCCTGGCGAAGATTTTGTAATCCGTGCTGAGGAGGGAGACCGGACGCCAGTTCTTTAGGGAACGAAGGTCCCCCTTCTTTGGCAGCAGGACTATGACCGCCCTGCACCAAGAAAGGGGCAGCTTTCCGGCATTTAGACACTCCCCCAGGACCTGTGCGTAGTCGCTCCCCAGGACGTCCCAGAACGCCCTGAAGAACTCCACAGTCAGCCCGTCCAGCTCCGGGGTTTTGCCCCTCGAGAGCCGGTCGAGGGTGCCGGTCAGCTCCTCTAAAGTGACGGGAGCGTCGAGCCTTCCGGCGTCCTCCGGGCTGAGCTGCGGCAGGTCCTCCCACAGAACTCTGCGAGCATCCTCGCTGGACGGATCCGGAGAGAACAGCTGTGTAATAGTTTTAGACATGGGCCCTGATGCCCTCCGGATCCGAGACGAGGGACCCGTCGTCGGCCAGCAGCACAAGGAGCTGCTGACGGGTGCCACGCCTTTTTTCCAGCGAGTAGAAGAAGGGGGAGCCGCGATCCAGGTCCTGGAGGAGCTGGATCCGCGACCTCACGTACGCGCCCCGAGCCCCGACGAGCTGCAGGTCCCGGAGCGCGGCCTTCTTCTCTTCGTACGCCCCGCGCAGGGCCGGGTCCGCGTCGGGCTGACCGAGGCGTGACTCCAGGTCGAGCAACTCCCTCTCCAACTCCCCGATCCTGGATTTCCGCCTCTTCGTCGACCCCCTCCCGTACTCCTGACAGAAGACGCGGACGTGAGCCTTGCCCACGTCCCACCATAGCCTCAGGGAGGGGAAGCTTCCCCGCTTCCTTCTCCAGCCGGCCCAGAAACGACGAAACGAGTCCCGGAACCGCTCGTCCTCCAGCAGCAGGTTGTTAAAGTGCCAGTACGCGGAGCCGAGCCTGGCGCCGAACGGAAGGAGTTCCGCCCACACCAGGTGGTGGTCCGAGCACGACACCTGCCGCGTGGAGGCCTTCGGAAAACAGGAGGCGTACGCCCGCGAAACGTACAGGCGGTCGATTCTGGACGCTCCGACCCCAGGCCTCACGAAGGTGAAGGCGATGGAGTCGGGATGGAGATTCCGCCAGACGTCCACCAGGTCGAAGGACTTGACCAAGTCCCCCAACCTCCTCCCCGACGCGCAGCCAGTGCGGGCACCGCCGTGATCCCTGCCCTCGAGGACGCAGTTAAAATCTCCCCCGAGGACGACGCACTGGTTCTCGTCGATGGAAGCGAGATGAGCGGACACTTCTTCGAAGAAGCTCGCTTGCCTCGGCCCGGCCAGGGGAGCGTAGACATTCACCAAGTGAAGCACCGCGCCCCTCAACCGAACCGTCAGGTGAAGCAAACGGCCTGGCACTGGCTCCCTGCCCCCCAAGATCTCCGGCTGAAAATGCGGGGCCAACAGGATAGCCACCCCGCCAGATCTGCGGGTGAGGTGACTCATGTAGACCCCCCCCCTCGCCACTCCAGGAGCCAGGTGGCTGCTTCTCCCGGGGTAGTGTGGGTTTCTTGCAGGAAGCACACCGCATACCTCCCGTCCCGAAGGACCGAGAGGGTCTGGAATCTGCGCTGCGACTCCCTGCTGCCGTTGATGTCGAGGCTGGCTATAGTCGTCTCCATGTCTGAAGCGTTGTGCAACCACCACCAGTACAGTTACAAACCTATATACACATTTACTGGGAGGACGAGGGAGGGGCACAGAAGTCCCTCGCCCTCACCAGGAGTGCCCCCAGGAAGTTCCTGACTCGCTTTCGCTCATTGACATCGAGCCCAGGCGCCTGGCGGGCAGCGTAGGCCGACCAGTAAACTCTCTCAAAGGAGCTCCAGCAGTCGAGCGCCAGTTGGGCTCTATCCCGGCGACTCCGAGTTTCCTCAACAAATTCCCGGAGTTCCTTGAGGGGGATGAGGGCGAGATCGGTGGGGGGCACCTGGGACTCAAATGTTGCTGGAGACAGACTCCGCATCGTCCCCAGTGTCCACCACCGATCCCCGAACCCTCCGGGAAGTGTCCCTCAGTCACTGACTTCTCCCCCACCATGAGAGTGGGGTCTGGTCAGGCCTCAAACCCCCAGCGATCCCCATCCCCAGGCTCACTGGCAGTACCTTCCTCAGCGCACCCCTTCCCAGAATGCCCCGAGTTCATTTCGTCAGGCGGTAGAGGCTCGGGGCCCCGCTCCTCTCCCGACACTAGGATGACCGGCTCCTCGGGTGGTGGGGGGGGAAAGGTCCTACCCCAGGGCCAGGGCCCCCGGAAAAACCGTCTGGGCGGGAGGAGTGAGGTAACACCTTCCTCCCCTCCCCTGCTCGACGACCCATTGGCCAGTTCCCTATTGTTGCCCGCACCGCGGCTGGTGTGGCTTTTAAAGTCCTCCGCAGGGGCTGGTGGAATTACGGCAGAAGAAAGTCCTGCTGCAGCCCCTGGGGGTTCAGGTGGTTAGGCCAGGCCAGGCCAGGGTGTGGGACAGGCAAGAGGCACCGTGGGCTCATCCCCCCGGAGAGGGGCAGAGCTGCCGGCTGGATGGCTCTCCCCTCCAAGGGCTGGCACCTCTTCCCCAGCGAGACTGGGGGAGTTTATGGACCTGGTCTCTCTCCCCCACCACCCCAAGTTTCTCCTGGAATATTATTGGCTGGGGTAAGTGGGGGTGTGGCCAGGGTCAGCTGTGTCACTTCCTGCCCTGCCCCTGGTTTATCAGGTGATGGTGGGTGGGGCAGGGGCCCAGACTCACAGCTACTGCAGGAGGTGAGGCAGAGGTGGGTTCCCCCAGGTTAGTGCCAGGGCTCGGGGCCCCCGGGCCAGGGGCAGGCGTTGAAGCCCCAGGGGTTTCTGTAATGGGGCGGGGGTCAGTGGGGGCAGCAGGGCTGGGAACAGGTACAGGTTTGGGGGGTCAGGGTTCCCACGCCGGGGTGACGCCGGCACAGGTGCAGGGGCATTATCGTGCCAGTGTGGGACAGAGTGAGGGTCTGGTTTTGGGGAAGGTGATAGGGTGGTCTCCACGTGGGCGGGCCTGGCACATTGGGTCTTTTTTATCGCTTTCTGTCCGGCCAGACGCTCACCCCCCTCCCTGCCAAAGGCTGAGGCATTGGAGGCCTCTGCCTTAGCCCCCGCGGCTGGGGCTTGTGGTGTTGACTTCGGGGGAGGGGGAGTGGGTGCGGTGGTGCCACCCCCAGCTGTTGGTGTGGGCTGGGCAGCCTTCTGGGTGGGGCAGTTTTCTCGCAGCACAGGTGGCACCGTCCGTCGTCCAGAAGGCGCGGTAGGCCATGCCCTCGTGGGGGAGGGTGAAGGAGCCCTCGGTGACCTCCTCCTGGAGGTAGTGCTTATTTTTTCCCCAGCACCCATGTTGTGCGTGTGCAGGTGAGAGACACAGTGTAAGACACAAGGTGCATGGATCTTTATTCAAAATTTCCACCGAGGAGAAAGTGAGGGCTGCAGATGCTGGAGATCAGAGCTGAAAATGTGTTGCTGGAAAAGCGCAGCAGGTCAGGCAGCATCCAAGGAACAGGAGAATCGACGTTTCGGGCATAAGCCCTTCTTCAGGAATCGGGCTTATGCCTGAAACGTCGATTCTCCTGCTCCTTGGTTGCTGCCTGACCTGCTGCACTTTTCCAGCAACACATTTTCAGCTCAATTTCCACCACCAGGAAGAAAGGAAACACCCGAGTGGCCAGTGACAAGCAGTGCCCTTCACATCAAAGGGTAATGCTGTGTGATCGAACAGTGAAGGGGAGGGTAGGGATTAAATCAAAATACAGCTGGAGGGGGAAATTATGCACTCCACTCCCAAATCTCCTGGGTTTTTTTCCCCTTTTTTATTAAACCCCCACACTACCGCCTAACAGCGTTAGTGCTTATTTTCCCCAGCACCCATGTGTGTGCGCAGGTGATCTCCTGGTTATCTTTGTTAACCAGAGTTAAAAATCTCAACACCACGTTATAATACAACAGGTTTAATTGGAAGCACACTCGCTTTCGGAGCGACGCTCCTTCATCAGGTGATAGTGGAGGGCTCCATCGTAACACAGAATTTATAGCAAAAATTTGCAGTGTGATGTAACTGAAATTATACATTGAAGAATTGATTGTCTGTTAAGCCTTTCATCTGTTAGAATACAGTGATAGTTTCACTTCTTTCATGTGTAAATCACAAACCCTTTTTTTTTAAAGCTGCATTCTCTGGTTAGCTGTTTACAATGGTGATAGCTAGACAATGTGTTGAAGGTGTTAACCAGGGCTTCCTGTTTGGCCTGGGCTTGAAACCCCAATCAAGGATCTTGTCGCACATAAATCCCCACTGGCCCGGGGGTGTGGGTCAGCTCCTCTTGTAGCTTTTCCTGTGACGTTTCCACCCCAGCTCCAGTCCCTCTGATGCGGACTCTGACACGGCCTGTACCGGACTGTAGTTCCTCTCCTTGTATCCGGAGCATCTCGAGAATTTCCTCCTCTTCCAGCGGTAATGGTATCGAGGCTGCATCCATCTTGGACCCTGAGGTTTCCTCGACACCAGCCAGAGGGGAGAGCCCATGGTTTCTGACAGGCTATCTGGTTGTTGACAGGGGCCTAGTATGTTTTGCTCCTGCCCTGTTTGTGAGGGAACAGTTTTCAGGTGATCCACGTGTTGGTTCAGGACTGCCTCACTTTCCCCAAACTTTGTAAGTCACGGGACCTGACCTCACGTCAACCTCACCTCGTACCCATACAGAGGTGTTGCCATGGTTCTGGCACCAAACGTCATCCCCTCAATGAAATGGTCTCCCTCACTTCGAGGAGGTATGTGGCTGGCATTGGTGATCCTGCTGCTGTTTCACCCCAACAGCCCTCCCCCAGTTTGGGAAATATCAGGTTTAACCTGGTGCAGTGTCTTCTCCCCATCACCAACTCTGCTGGAACTATCCTGTTGTTGCATGTGGGCTGGGCCCAGAATAGAGGTAAAAACTGACTGCAGATGCTGGAAACCAGATTCTGGATTAGTGGTGCTGGAAGAGCACAGCAGTTCAGGCAGCATCCAAGGAGCAGCGAAATTGACGTTTTGGGAAAAAGCCCTTCATCAGGAATAAAGGCAGAGAGCCTGAAGCGTGGAGAGATAAGCTAGAGGGTGGGGGTGGGGAGAAAGTAGCATAGTACAATGGGTGAGTTGGGGATGGGATGAAGGTGATAGGTCAGGGAGGAGAGGGTGGAGTGGATAGGTGGAAAAGGAGATAGGTAGGACAAGTCCGGACAAGTCATGGGGACAGTGCTGAGCTGGAAGTTTAGAACTAGGATGAGGTGGGGGAAGGGGAAATGAGGAAGCTGTTGAAGTCCACATTGATGCCCTGGGGTTGAAGTGTTCCGAGGTGGAAGATGAGGCGTTCTTCCTCCAGGCATCTGGTGGTGAGGGAGCGGCGGTGAAGGAGGCCCAATACCGCCATGTCCTCGGCAGAGTGGGGTGGGAGTTGAAATGTTGGGCCACGGGGCGGTTTGGTTGATTGGTGCGTGTGTCCCAGAGATGTTCCCTAAAGCGCTCTGCTAGGAGGCGCCCAGTCTCCCCAACGTAGAGGAGACCGCATCGAGAGCAACGGATACAATAAATGATATTAGTGGATGTGCAGGTAAAACTTTGGATGTGGAAGGCTCCTTTAGGGCCTTGGATAGAGGTGAGGAGGAGGTGTGGGCACAGGTTTTACAGTGCCTGCAGTGGCAGGGGAAAGTGCCAGGATGGGAGGGTGGGTCGTAGGGGGGCCGTGGACCTGACCAGGTAGTCACGGAGGGAACGGTCTTTGCGGAAGGCGGAAAGGGGTGGGGAGGGAAATATATCCCTGGTGGTGGGGTCTTTTTGGAGGTGGCGGAAATGTCAGTGGATGATTTGGTTTATGCGAAGGTTGGTCAGGTGGAAGGTGAGCACCAGGGGCGTTCTGTCCTTGTTACGGTTGGAGGGTGGGGTCAGGGGGGGCGGAGGTGCGGGATGTGGACGAGATGCGTTGGAGGGCATCTTTAACCACGTGGGAAGGGAAATTGCGGTCTCTAAAGAAGGAGGCCATCTGGTGTGTTCTGTGGTGGAACTAGTCCTCCTGGGAGCAGATACAGCGGAGGCGGAGGAATTGGGAATACGGGATGGCATTTTTGCAAGAGGTAGGGTTGGAAGAGGTGTAATCCAGGTAGCTGTGGGAGTCTGGGTTTGTAAAAAATGTCAGTGTCAAGTCAATCGTCATTAATGGAGATGGAGAGGTCCAGGAAGGGGAGGGAGGTGTCAGAGATGGTCCAGGTAAATTTAAGGTCAGGGTGGAATGTGTTGGTGAAGTTCATGAATTGCTCAACCTCCTCGCGGGAGCACGAGGTGGCGCCGATGCAGTCATCAATGTAGCGGAGGAAGAGGTGGGGAGTGGTGCTGGTGTAATTACAGATGATCAACTGCTCTATGGAGCCAACAAAGAGACAGGCATAGCTGGGGCCCACACGTGCGCCCATGGCCACCCCTTTGGTCTGGAGGAAGTGTGAGGATTCGATCAGGAACCAGGATTGTTTGGTATCGAGTGACACTGTAGGCTGCTGCTTTAAGCCTGCCTTCAACATTTGGAACACTCTTTCCACCAGACCATTGGACGATGGTTGGCATGGAGTACCTTATGTGGCAAATGCCATTTTCCCACAGAATTTGAGTATCTTTTGAAGTCAATGATGTTCCACTCTCTATGACTGATACTTCCCAGACTCTGTGTATTGTGAATGATGCTCACAGCTTCTCCATCCCTGAGTTTGCTGAATAAACTTTATGCACATCCAACCACTTAGTTCCTGGTCATTGTCAATGCCTGTTGTGCCCATGGAAGGACCTGCATAGTCGATGTGTAACCGAGCCATTCCCACAATGATGGGAGCTCAGCTGGTGGTAATTTTTATCCTTGGTACTCTGGGCACTGCCCACCAATGCAGCTGTGTTAGCATCCAATCCCGGCCACCGGACATAATTCCTTGTTTGTATCTCCATCTTGGAAACCCCTGGATGACCCTGATGGGGTTCAGTCAGTATCTGGTGATGAGCAATGGGAAAGCTGGCTCCATCCCCATGTCTCCCATTCCTCAGAACGGTCTCTCAGCATCTCCTTCAGTGTTAACCCAAAACCACCTGCCTCTGCCAGTCGCCTCAACCCCGTCAAAGATCTCTACGGATTCCCTGGTCCTCTAACAGCCGAAGAAAACCGATGGCGTCTGAGGAGTAGAAATGGTTTGTCGTCGTAATATTCCTTAAGCAACTCTGTCAATTCTCGGAAGGTTCTGGTATCTGGTGCCTCTAGGAATATTTAAACTCCCTGTGACTGAAAATGCTGTGGGTCTGCAAGCAGTCCGAAGGATTACTTGTTGCGTTTCACCTGCCCCAGTGTCAGTTGCCCAGAAAAAATATCACGTTCTTTCTACATCCTGGGCCCAGTCTTCGACAGCAAGATCAAATGAACACATTAAGTTGCAGAATAATTTCTCTCCAATCCCTGTATATCTCTTCTATCTTTAATGCCCTCCCCTATCTATGGACGTTGTTATGTTTAATTCTTTCAAACCAGATACATGTCTGACCTGGTTCCTTTGTTGCCGACCTGCTGCCTATATGTTTCTGAAATCCATTTGTAGCCACTCGAGAGCCTGTTTACCATCTTCACAATCTCTTCACACCCCCATCTGACAGCGCTGCAAACACCTCACTCGCCCCACCTACCAACTACCACTGGGGGGAACGACCATTACCCCCACAGTCTCTGGCCCAGTCATCTGTCTCACCGGTTATTCAAAATAATTCAAAAAGGCTTCTATGTCTTTATTGTTGAATTTTGGTAATTTGAAAATTTTAGCCTGTCTGCTAATTCTGAAAGTTTCTCTTTCTAAACTTCCTCGGCAAATTTGGGAAGTTTGTTCAAACCCAGAACGTTTTTTGCAATGTTAAAAGCCATTTCCTCCAGCTTTTGATTTGACCAACCACAAGTAACCAAAACTAACCGTATCTTTCCACCGAAGGTTTATTTTAAGGTCTGGGACAGTAATCCCCAAGTCTGTTTGAACTGATCCAAATCCATCCCGATCTGGGCCCTGAGCCCCCAGACCCTGTCACCATATCCCCCTTGATTTACTTGGGCAGAGTACACTGGCTGTGACCAGCCAGCTCAGAGTCAGGTTCCTGTACTGAGGAGATTCTCAATCCCCTGGTAATACTGGTCAGCCAGGGCTTCCTGATTTGGCCCAGATTAACATCCCTCATCAAGGAGCTCATAGTCCACCAGATCCACCTGGTCCCAATCACTACACGGGGGGTGGGGGAGTCGCTGTGACTGTCACCCACACAGCTCCTTCCAGGGGGGAGCCCTGGGTACAGTGGGGTGCTGCCAACTTCCTCATGACCATGATGGTATATGGGGTGCCCTGCAGTCGCGGGCAAAGTCTCCAATTCAGCTGCATGGGGGAGGTCTGGAGGAAGGGGGTGGGTGCTGTTTCTTTCGGGAGGCAGGTGAGATCTGTCACCTGTTACCCTCCTGATCTGAACCCCATCTCTCTATGATCCCATGGATAACCCCCAAAAGGTCACTTCCATTGCTGGCCTTGTCCACAAGTAAATTTAGAGTGACACTGTACACTGTTCTTGATGACTATGATTCCTCATTAAGCAGATCTCTCTGTACAACTTTAGACAGCCTTTGCTTGGCAGACATAGAAGATGCAGCCATTGGCTCAGTCTGCAAATGATCACCTTCCCCTTCAGACACTCCGACCCAGCTTTGAGAGAGTGTGGGTAACAGAAGGTGAAATCAGCAGGAAAAGAAGGCCCATTAAAGATGGCAGTGACCAGATGTAAGGGATTCTGGACCAGGTTCACTCTTTCAGAATATAATTTTCGAAAAGGAAATCATTCATTGAAGTCATTTATTTACTGGAGTCGGAGTGAGAGGTCTTTGTTCCAAATGAGACTAATTCTGGGCAAGACACTGTCTCACCTTCACAGACAGAATAGGCAGCCTGTGTATTCAAGCACATCTTTGCAAATGTGTATAGAGAGGATCAACCTGCGCTTAGCACATTCAGAGAAACTTCAATCCTTGGGAAAGTCCATGATCACCCTCACCTTCTCACCCTCACCTTAACCTCCCTCCACCTATTCCAACACCCCTCCCCCAAGTCTCTCCTCCCTACCTTTTATCTTAGCCTGCTGGACACTTTCCTCATTCCTGAAAAAGGGCTCATGCCCAAACATCAATTCTCCTGCTCCTTGGATGCTGCCTGACCTGCGCTTTTCCAGCAACACATTTTCAGCTCTGATCTCCAGCATCTGCAGTCCTCACTTTCTCCTAAAGTCCATTACCACCAAGTAGCTAATAAAAAGCTACCCAGGGATAAAGAGATCTTTAAGCTGAACTTAGAACAAGTTAATATCCCCTGTGCTGAAATCGCTGAGATATGTAGATGGTAGCAGGAAGTTATAAAACCAACCCATCAGTCAGCCAGGGATAAACTGGAATGTTTGTTCAGTCAAAGTCGATAAGAACAGACTATAGAGCTCCTGCGTACAGAGAGTGTCCCTCGGTAAATGTTAACGTGGAAATGTTAAAACCAGCTTGACCCATTCAATCTCAGCAAGGAATGGCACAGTGTGACTCCCTCAGTGAGACGACAGAATATAAAGACCAACTATTAACAGGCACATAAGGCAGTCAAGCTTTTCAGGTGGAAACTGAGAATCTTGCAGAAGATTTACAAAACTCTTACACTCAAACATCCAGTGTTCATCCCTAATTGACATCATAGTGAGAGGCATTAATGAACAAAACAGCCTCTGCATTGCAGCAATATTCAGAACTCCAAGGTCTGGAAATGATTAGCTGCAGGAAACTTTCTGCTACAGTTACTGAGTGACCTAACTCTTGAAGAGGGAAGTCTGGAGAGAGAGAAAACCAGGATATTTTGTTCCCTCCTTCATGAAGGAATCACCTACAGAATGATGGTGGCTGTGGGAGTGGATCTGCAGGAAGTTCCTGTTGACCCTGTTCCTGTAGTTATTTTATTGTCCATGATGGCACAGTCTGACACTTTCACGGACTCCCCACACTGTCCCTCTCTGCACCTCAGTCACCTCAAGCCTTAACAACAGAAACACCTTCAGGGAAAGAAATTCCTCGTGAGAGTTTGATCTAGGAGAGTGTTTTACCCGATGTGACAATGCTGATGTTTCCATGGTTACATAAGAAACTGGTTGTGAGCATCATTGTATTGATTCCAAATGACATTTATTGCAGCTGACTATTATATAGAAAACCTTGTATTTGCAGGTACACCTGCAGGTGAATGGGCTAACATTAACGACTGGGTCACAGCAGAAAGCAGCATTCTCCTAGCCACATGTCATGCTCCAATTGTTCCTGGCGGTCTGATGGAGTCGGTGACCTTTCCACCCTCAGGCCATACACCATGATGATTCCATGAGCATGTCTCTGTATTGTATACAGACACACAGTCCATGAGACATAACAGAACAAATCCCAACCCTAGAATAATGGTGCAATCTGTATTTCCTTGTCTCCACCCTTCTCTGTGGAACACCCTACATTCCCCTCTCCATCTGATTACATTCATCTCCAGGTCAAAGAGCAAAGCTGAGAGAAAGGACCATGAGAATGTCACTACTTTGCCTTCCTTTCTAAAAGCTGGGTCTGTTTACAGCCTGGACTCTCCTCCTGGAAATCCATTCTTTCTTGAGTGGTTTTCACTGCTGCAGGCTCCTCTTCCTGAGTGTCACAGCACAACAACCAGCCGCCATTCTCATCCACCATTACATCATTGCTCTGGGAATCGACAAGAGATCGTCTATATCCTACACTTTCCCAAAGCACACCGTGGGAGATTTGACCCTTGAGCAAAATAGACTGATGAGCTGTGTGGGGATCAGAATAAACCAGTTCAGTGCTAATGGCTGTATGGTCATGGTAAAAAGCATTAGCATTGAAGAACCTGGGGGAGGTGTAAAGGGAACGGAATTGGACCTTTAATCCCAGTTTATCTTCTGAGTGTGTGGAGATGGAGCTTTGTTATAGTGACATCTGTATGGAAGTGGAGTCTGGACTCCAGAAAGTATAAAATCCTCCCCTGCTGTCACTTCTGGAAATCAGTTTACTCAATAAAACCTGTTGTCACTCCCTCCCTCATTCCCTCCCTCACTCCCTCACACGTATATCCCAGTCTCACTGCCAGGAGGTTTGGGCTCAGTCTCCCCCTCCCAGTTCGGTTCAGACATCAGGATCCTTACACCCAGGTGACGTTCCAACCCTGACCATTAGATAAAGAGAGAGGGGTTGAAGAAATGGAGCTGACTGGCTTTATTAGAAAGTGGGAGCTATGTGTGGAATTGATTTGTGACACTGGGTCCTGTTCATTTCCTAGTCCCGGTGTGGACCCTGTGAGTGGAATCTGATCATTTTAAAATGATACTAATGCCCCTGACACAGACTGAGAGCTAAATATTCCAAATAAAGAACAGAGGTGTCCAGTCAATCTGAGATGAATTCAGCTGGAGAGAGATCCCCACGTGTTACACACAGGGCCTGAGGCAAACTGCTGAACCATGCATCTCTGGATGGGAGTAATCCCAGTCCCAATCCCAAAAGCTTTTCCTACTCCTCCTTCTCTTAATCTCTCCTCTGGGGAATGGCCATCTCTGTCTGGTGTGTGCTTGTTGCACATACCCCTCATGCCCTCTCCCTGCTCCAATGGGTCAATGTTATTGAAAGTGAGTGTGGACATTACGGTCTTCCCATTGTCCGGACACCATGGGAACTTGGCCCACAACCAATCGTCTATCATCCCATTCCCCACCCGTCTGCTGAACAGGCCCCACTCCCAATCCTCCATCACCACGGGTACGAACCCCACTCTCGATCCCCTGTCCCTCTGGTGAACAGGCCCCTCTCCCTCTGTAGAGGACACAGCATTTTCAGGAGCAAATTAAGTCTCTTGATTTTGAAAAAGGTAAAAGAAGGAAAATCCTTTGTTTTTTTTCCCAGTGGAAAGGAGTGTTTAGGGTCTTACACTTGGACGAGGGATGAGGTGAATGTTATGCCTACTCCAGTCGCACAGCAAGGTGCTGTAAGCAGGATGACTGAGGCCACTCCAGAGGGAATAGACCCTTGGGAAGGCTGCAAGGGAAATGCAGGGCCAAGATGTTTTGTGATGGCGTCACGTTAGAGTTGGGGCAGGAGATAATGCATTGAGTGTGGAGGAGGGAGGGAGGGAGGAAACCAACAAAGAGGGAGGGGAAGGGTTCTTACACAGGGGTCTTATCAAACATGGGGTTGGGGGAGTGTGAGAGAATCCTCATACAAGAGAAAAGTAAAAGGACCTTCAAATGTGGAAGGCTATGCTCTCCCAACAGAGATGAGGTACACCAATAAACTCAGAATGGAATGGAATCCTTACAGAAAGGGCAGTCTGAGGATGTGTGGCTGAGCTCATAACGAGTATTCATTGGCTGCTCATCCCCAGAAATTGAAAGAGAAGTTGAAGAGGAGAAGGGAGGATTTGGAAATGGACCTGGTGAAGGGGAGAAGGATCAAACCTGGAAATGGTGACCAAAATGATCCAATACATCATGTGGCCATGAAGTGTACTGATCTAGTCATCAATGTACTGACAAAAAAATCGAGTTGACGGAGGGGGCCTTGCAGGATTAGATCAAGAAAAGCTCAACATAACCAATAAAAAAAAAAGCTGGGGTCATTGTGGGGACACGTTGCATTCCCCTTCAGTTGGCGGCAGTTAAATGAGGTAAAAGAGAAGCTGTTCAGTGAGGAAACAAGTTTAGCCTCTGGGGAAGGGAGCAATGCTGGGTGGAGATTAATGATGCTACTGTTTAATGAACAATCAGAGGGTCCTCAGGCTATTCTGTTTGCAGATAGTTTCTCTGATTTCCTACTCCTAAATGACTCCTATGTCCTTCCATCTCATCACCATCAGGAACAGGCCCCACGTTGATTGCATTACTGTGACAAGGCTGTGATTTTCAGAGGTGTGTTTTGTCCTCGTTTCTTTTAATGAGAGATTGGGGAACAGGTACGGAGCAGTCTATGGGAAGATAAACAACTTTTGTGAGGTCTTGTTTTTTTAAAGTTGCAACAATAGAAGCAGCCTGAATAGGTGTGCGCAAGCTGTCACAGAATTTTAGGTCACTGTCAGTAGTTGCTATTGGAGTCAAAAGAGGCTTGGAAGCAGCAGGAAATGTCTCCTCATACTACTCTCTCTGAGTTATGCTTCATTTTTTTTCTTTCTCTCTGCCGTTGGGTTGCATGTGAGAAAATCTGTTTTCCGAATTTGCCTTTTTACAAAAGGGTGTGTTTATGGGTTGCTACTGGATTTATTATTCTGTTAAGTTTTCCAACAGAGTTAAGTTATTCTATGTTCCTCTTTTTATTTGTATTTTATCTGTCGCGTTTGAATAAATTGTATTTTGCTAACGTTGAGCAGTTTGACCAATCGAATTGCCTCTGGAACACAACACTACATCTACATTTAAGAAGAAAACATTTGGGTCGAGGCTACCTTCTCAAAATACTTTGAGGGGATCTGTTCTGGTCCATAACATTATCCCCAGGGAGGGCAAATAGACCACCCATACCTTATCACAGCAACAGCCTGGTCCCTCTTGGAAAGATGGAATATAATGAGAGAACGCTGGAAACTCTCAACAATGGGTTATTCTGATCATCCAGTAGATTTAACAATTGATGTGAAGGGATATTTCAGTGCATTTTTCAGCTGTTCCCTGAACTTGGTTTGAGTAACAGCATAAATACAAGTGTTTGTGCAGCAACTCAGGAGCTGCAGCATGAAGCCACATTCCTGTACAAAACCATCTGTATATATACAGAGCGATAGCCCAGTAACCACATTCGCCTACAGATAGAAAACAGCATTAATGTTGCCCATAATAGGATGAAATTTGCTGAGATAACAAACAGTAAAATAATGGACTTCCTTCGATTCTCCATCTCTGTGTCTCTGGATCCCTGGCCACTGCTGGGAGTCCGGAGTCTCCTGCGAGCTCTGCTGCTCAGTAAAATGTGTCTCACGGTGAAAACATTTAGCAGCAAAATCAGGACAAATGGGACAGCTGGGGTGAGAATATGATGGAGAAACTCTATTGTTACCCAGATTCGAGAAAACAGAGTCATGAGTGTTACATCACAAAACCAAGGGTCATTCCTCAGTGAATATCGACCCATTAACATAAAGTACCAGAAAATATTCTTTAATCCACTCAGCACAGTCACTGTTCCCAGAACCACGGCTGCAGTTTTCTTGTGGCAATATTTGCTTTTCAGCTTCTGGCAACTAATGGCCACAAACCGATCAAAGGTGAAAGTGACGGTGAACCAGACGGAACAGTCAGTGGCTGCATAAAGCAGGATGGCGTGGATATTACACACTGGGATGGACTCCAGGAAAACAAACTGCTCTTCATAAACAATTGGAATGTGCCTCAATATCAGATCAAGGATGATAACCACGAGATCAGCTGCTGCCATGGCCACCAGGTAATAAGTAACCCATTCTGAGAGACCACACTTACCCTGAGACAAAATCACAATCGTCACTATGTTAACTGTAAGAGAGGGAATTAAACGAGGATTATTCATCAGGTTGAATCAAAGGAATTGATTTGACTCATGATTTACTGTCTTTTCCATGTATCTTACTGTGCCTGATGTATTGAAATGATTGTACCTGCCACAGGATTATCTGCTTGAGACAGATTAACATTCAAAGAAAGCAAGTATAAAATGCAAATTATAATTAGGGATGGAATGAAACATGATGTTATAGAATATTGGATAAAAGTCACCGCTAAGCTGACATTTTCATTCCACCTGCAGTGAAGAGATGAACGGGGGTAAAGAGCAGCGACAGAGCTGGCCTGAACAGCAATGAGAGTAGAGTAGAGAGAGGCGGCTGAATAAAGAGTGTGGCAGAATAAAACCAAGACCAGCCACCAGAGTGAGAGTAAGCTTAACAGGGCAATTGAAGAGCACAGACGGGTTAGAGACCAGCAAATATGTCAATGAATCTAAAAAACTGTCAATGTGTCAATCTTGGAATGGAACACAATTTCTCTGACATATGGAAGATCGAGGGTTTTGATGGGACAGACACAATGTTTGAATGACCCAAGATCCAGAGGGTTTACCTTTTGAAACGCTCATACAATTTCCATCTGCAGTAAATTCCTGAGTCCATTTACATTTGCAGTTCGGCTGATCCATGGCTGACTCTTAAATTATTTGAATCTTCAGATAGTTTACAAAACTCTCACCTAATGTTGATGAGCAATACAGATAAGGTGTAACATAAAAAAATGTTTATGTTGCTATTGTCTTACCAGACCACAGGAGCTGCTCTCTCATTACAGAGAGAAGTGACTGGTGGTGATTGTACCTGAGGGCCACAGAAATCGGGCAAGGGAAGAGATTCACAAGGAGAGTCCTTCATGGTAACCACAAAGTGGTGATGGGAACTGAACCCACACTGCTCTGTAAACCAACAATCCAGCAACTGAGCTAAACCAATTCCCAACATAAATAACATGAGACATTGGATAACAGAAGAACAACAAGGTCTGCAACCACTTTTAGAAGATATTAAAATGTGTTGGCAGGTAAGTGGCACTTGACAGCATTTAATTCTGTTGTTTGCTTCATACATTTGTCTCATGACCATGCTGGTTTAAACTTTCTCCCTCCCTTTTCCCGCTTATTTTCAACTGTTCTTGAATTACTTGCTGTATCCCAACTGTAAGACCGATCCAAAGTACATGTTCAAAGTCTCTATTTCCTTGTTTCCCTCAGTGTCATATTCAATGGAACAAAGTCTCACTTTATCACCTCTGTCTTTTCACAGACTTGAGGAAGTGTTTGGTGTGTATTTATTGAGCAGACAGACTCAGGAAAAGATGGAGATGGGTGACATAATGGATGTGGTTATCAGGGGATTGGGATGGAGAGGTGAAGGGGGTTGAAATCAGCTTTGTGTACACGAGAACCCAAGGTTGGGACCATTCTGCTTCAACCTTAGCCTTTGGTCAGGGAAGGGGTTTGTATCAAGGCACAGGGCATGGGATTTGTCATTGGAAATGAAGCAACTGGTTACAGGCTTCACAAAATGTCAACGACAGGAACAATAATAGAGTTAAATATGGGTCATCAAGTCAATAACTAGTTAGAGAGACTTACCAGGGACACCAAGCATAGCCAGGATGGGCTAGTAACCGACTTGAATAACCTGAAGTGTGTATCTGACCCGCCATTCTAATGGGATTCGATCGAGAGAAAGCATGTAGAGAGCGGAATCTAATCCTTTGTCCATTGTTGTAAATTCCAATCTATTCTCAGATTCCAATCTCTCCTTTCCCTCTGTCCAGAGGCCTGTTGCTGCTGGAAGGTGATGTTCCTGCTGATCCTGTGGGGTAATGCATTAAAAGGAACCTCTTATTAATAAAAGTCAGAAACCCTCCAGTGACACAATTAGGATCCATGGAGACTGACATCAGTCAGAATCACTGAACAACCAAATCCAATTAACCTCTTTCAATCCAGCACTTTATGTCCCATCATAAACTAAAACAGTTCTCCCTACCTTTTATCTTCTCCTGCTGAACACTCTCTGCTCATTCCTGAAGAAGGGCCTGTGCCCGAAACGTCGAATCTCCTGTTCCCTGGATGCTGCCTGACCTGCTGTGCTGTTCCAGCAATAAAGTTTCAACTTTGATCTCCAGCATCTGCAGACCTCACTTTCTCCTCGAAGATTTCAACCTACTGCGAATCCTCTTACAAGGATGCCTTCCTTGAAGAAGCTCTCTGCCTCTCTCTATAAAGATCTCAGTGAGTCCCTCTCTCACTGCACACCCCAGGTCATCTCCTCTGCACAGAAGCTCTTCAGCCACATTCTGAAGCAGACTCGTTACCACAGCCATATCTCCTTTCTCAGCACCTGCCTACGGAACCGACTGATCCCCCATGGACTCCAGATCACCTTCCGACCAACACAATTTGGACCCAACCAGGACTACCAGTACCTGCAACAAATCCGCAGCCTCCAGCAACGGACCTCCCTCCGGATCCTCCACTCCACGCTTGCAGCCATGCGCCGGTACCTACACTCCCTGCAGCTCGACCTACCCCAGCTCAGGACAACTCTCTCACAGACCTGTAAAGGACCTCTACTGTTCTTCATTTACAGAAGAATCCATAGACTGAACAAACAGTTCTTTCTAGCCATATCGGAAATTAAAGGCAGTAAGTACCAAGAACTTTCATGCACTTACCCCCAAACTCCGGATTCCTCAACCGTTCCAGAAACTTCCATCGGCCTCCAAAACCAGTCCGGCGCCATTACACACGCGGCCGCTACAGCGCCCGCGGCAATAGCCGCAGACGCCGCCGCCGATGACGTCACTTCCGCCCCCACCGACCTCGCAACCTTCATGATTGCGGCCCAAACAACCGCCTCCGGGATCGCCGCACAGACAACCCGCTCTGCCATCGTCATGAAGACAATCGCCAACAGATTGGCGACCTCCGCGGCTACGGGGAAGAACTCTGTCTGCGTGGTCGCCGCAGCTACTTCCGCCCCCAGTGACGTCAGCGACCTGCATTCGGACATCGCCGCATGTGTCTCCGCCCCCCCGCCGCGTTCCGTCACCGCGCCTGACCCCGCCCCCCCGCCGCGTTCCGTCACCGCGCCTAACCCCGCCCCCCCGCCGCGTTCCGTCACCGCGCCTAACCCCGCCCCCCCGCCGCGTTCCGTCACCGCGCCTAACCCCGCCCCCCCGCCGCGATCCGTCACCGCGCCTAACCCCGCCCCCCCGCCGCGATCCGTCACCGCGCCTAACCCCGCCCCCACGCCGCGTTCCGTCACCGCGCCTAACCCCGCCCCCGCCGCGTTCCGTCACCGCGCCTAACCCCGCCCCCCCGCCGCGATCCGTCACCGCGCCTAACCCCGCCCCCACGCCGCGTTCCGTCACCGCGCCTAACCCCGCCCCCCCGCCGCGATCCGTCACCGCGCCTAACCCCGCCCCCACGCCGCGTTCCGTCACCGCGCCTAACCCCGCCCCCCCGCCGCGATCCGTCACCGCGCCTAACCCCGCCCCCCCGCTGCGTTCCGTCACCGCGCCTAGCCCCGCCCCCTGCCGCGTTCCGTCACCGCGCCTAACCCCGCCCCCCCGCTACGATCCGTCACCACGCCTAACCCCGCCCCCCGCCGCGTTCCGTCACCGCGCCTAACCCCGCCCCCCCGCCGGTGTCCATCACCATGTCCAACTCCGCCCCCACGCCGACCTCTGTCCCCGCCCCCAGGCCTAACCCCGCCCCCACATCCAGCTCCAGCCCCACACCAGGTCCTAGCTCCCAGCCCTGCCGTGTGTTCACCATCCCTCCAGACTTGCCCCTCTCTGAGGATGAAAGATCAGTCCTCAGCAGAGGCCTCACCTTCATTCCCCTACGCTCCCGGATTAATGAATTCAACACGCGGCGTGACATCGAACAATTCTTCCGCCGCCTTCGCCTCCGTGCCTACTTCTTTAACCAAGACTCCCGCCCACCCTCTGACGACCCCTTCTCCCACCTCCAACACACCCCGTCCACCTGGACACCCCGTGCTGGCCTCCTACCTGCCCTCGACCTCTTCATAGCAAACTGCCGCCGCGATATTAACCGCTACCTGAACTCCCCCACCCCTCTCACCTACTCCAACCTCTCGCCCTCGGAACGCGCAGCCCTCCACTCCCTCCGTTCCAACCCCAACCTCACCATCAAACCAGCAGACAAGGGAGGCGCGGTAGTAGTTTGGCGCACCGACCTTTACACCGCTGAGGCCAAACGCCAGCTCGCAGATACCTCCTCCTACCGTCCCCTTGACCATGACCCCACCCCCCACCACCAAACCATCATCTCCCAGACCATCCATAACCTCATCACCTCAGGGGACCTCCCATCCATCACCTCCAACCTCATAGTCCCACAACCCCGCACTGCCCGTTTCTACCTCCTGCCCAAAATCCACAAACCTGACTGCCCTGGCCGACCCATCGTCTCAGCCTGCTCCTGCCCAACCGAACTCATCTCGGCATACCTCGACACGGTCCTGTCCCCATTAGTCCAAGAACTGCCCACCTACGTTCGTGACACCACCCACGCCCTCCACCTCCTCCAGGATTTCCGCTTCCCCGGTCCCCAATGCCTCATCTTCACCATGGACATCCAGTCCCTGTACACCTCCATCCCCCATCACGAAGGACTCAAAGCACTCCGCTTCTTCCTTTCCCGCCGTACCACCCAGTACCCTTCCACCGACACCCTCCTTCGACTGACCGAACTGGTCCTCACCCTGAACAACTTTTCTTTCCAATCCTCCCACTTTCTCCAAACAAAAGGAGTAGCCATGGGCACCCGCATGGGCCCCAGCTATGCCTGCCTCTTCGTAGGGTATGTGGAACAATCCATCTTCCGCAACTACACTGGCCCCACTCCCCATCTTTTCCTTCGCTACATTGATGACTGTATCGGCGCTACCTCGTGCTCCCACGAGGAGGTTGAACAGTTCATCCACTACACTAACACCTTCCACCCCGACCTCAAATTCACCTGGACAGTCTCGGACTCCTCCCTCCCCTTCCTCGACCTTTCTGTTTCTATCTCAGGCGACCGAATCAACACGGACACCTACTACAAACCAACCGACTCCCACAGCTACCTGGACTACACCTCCTCCCACCCTGCCCCCTGTAAAAACGCCATCCCATTGTCCCAATTCCTTCGTCTCTGCCACATCTGCTCCCAGGAGGACCAGTTCAAAATACGTACAACACAGATGGCCTCCTTCTTCAAGGACCGCAATTTCCCCCCCGACGTGGTCGACGGTGCCCTCCACCGCATCTCCTCCACTTCCCGCTCCTCCGCCCTTGAGCCCCGCCCCTCCAACCGCCACCAGGACAGAACCCCACTGGTCCTCACCTATCACCCCCCAATCTCCATGTACAGCGCATCATCCGCCGTCACTTCCGCCACCTCCAAACAGACCCCAGCACCAAGGATATATTTCCCTCCCCTCCCCTATCAGCTTTCCGTAGAGACCACTCCCTCCGCGACTCCCTTGTCAGATCCACACCCCCCACCGACCCAACCACCACTCCCGGCACCTTCCCTTGCAACCGCAGGAGGTGCAACACTTGCGCCCACACCTCCCCCCTCACTTCTCTCCAAGGCCCCAAAGGAAACTTCCATATCTGCCACAGATTCACCTGCACCTCCACCCACATCATCTACTGCATCCGCTGCAGCCGGTGTGGCCTCCTCTATATTGGGGAGACAGGCCGCCTACTTGCGGAGCGATTCAGAGAGCACCTCTGGGCCACCCGGACGAACCAACCCAACCACCCTGTAGCACAGCATTTCAACTCCCCCTCCCACTCCACCGAGGATATGCAGGTCATTGGACTCATCTACCGCCAAACCACAACAACCCGACGGTCGGAGGAGGAGCGTCTTATCTTCCGACTGGGAACCCTCCAACCACAGGGGATGAACTTGGACTTCACCAGTTTCTTCACCCCCCTCCCCCCACCTTGTCGCAGCCGAATCCCTCCAGCCCGGCACCGCCTTCCTGACCTGCAGTCGTCTTCTTGACCTCTCCGCCTCCATCCTACTCCGACCTATCACCCTCACCTTGACCTCTTTCCACCTATCACATTTCCAACGCCCATCCTCCAAGTCCCTCCTCCCTACCTTTTATCTTCTCCTGCTGAACACTCTCTGCTCATTCCTGAAGAAGGGCCTGTGCCCGAAACGTCGAATCTCCTGTTCCCTGGATGCTGCCTGACCTGCTGTGCTGTTCCAGCAATAAAGTTTCAACTTTGATCTCCAGCATCTGCAGACCTCACTTTCTCCTCGAAGATTTCAACCTACTCCGAATCCTCTTACAAGGATGCCTTCCTTGAAGAAGCTCTCTGCTCCTACATTACACCCAGACAGGCGAAGAGGGAATTTGGAGAAATTGCATAAAGGTCAGTCTGAAACATTCAATCCTTCTTGGGAAGGGGGGTTACCAGACAAGCAGGGGAGGTTTATGAACGTAGAGATGGCTAAACCCTTTAATTACAGAACAGCCAGTCTAATGTCAATAAAATATATGCAGGGAGCTCTTAAATTTTATATCTTGGGACAATTTAATGTGGGGCTTAGAAAAACCATGAGATAATATTTGACAAGTAGCAAACATACATGAAAGGAAAATCGCTTCTGACTCATTTTATGAAATTCTGTTCGTGAAGTAATAGAGAAGATGAGGAGTAGCTATTGGGTTAATCCATTTGGTTGTCGATGGGCTTTTAATTCACACACATTAAGAAACTGAAAAACGTTGATGAAAAAGGTGCAGTGGGAGTGTGGATAAGGCATTGGTTAAGGGACAGATTATAATGGGAATGGGTGAATGGTCATGGTTCAGATTGGAAGGCGAGAACACCGTGATATTGCCCTGGGGTCAGCATTGGCAGCACTGCCCTTTCTGAAACATACGATTGACCTTAACTGATACATAATGGACATTACTTTCAAGGACTACGAGAAGGATTTTAAAAGCTGAGGAGAAAAAAGGAAATTGTTTTCAGCTGCAGAGAGTTGTTTAAATCTGGGAATCTACTGCCTCAGGACTTGATGGAAGCAGATTCAATCCTGGGTTTCAAATGGAACAGGATAAATCATGTTATGAGGAATTTTCAGTTCCAGCGAACATAGCAGGCAGGGTAGACAAAACAAAGCAATTCCTTCAAAGGCAAAACCAAATAGGTTCCATCTGTTTTGTAAAAATCTTGGGTTTTGTGATTATGAAATCCAGCCAGTCTTCCCTTCTGTGGAATTGCTGATCAGTAGACTTTAGCGGGAAGCATGGTCATGTTCCTATCCATAATCAGGAGCACGAGGCTAATATTCCGGGAATATCAGTTCAAAGTTCATTGCAGCAAGTGATCAATAACATTGAGAATTAAAAACTTCCCTCATGGTGGCTACGTGGCCATTATTGTGAAAACCCACTTGGTTCATAATATACTTTAGGGAAGGAAATCTCCCATTCTTGGCCAGTCTGGCTGACACGGGGCTCCAGACCAAGGTGATTGACTCTGATTCTTAATTGTTCTCCAAAATGAAACAATTCAGCTAAGGGCAATTAGGGACAGGCAACAAATGTCCACATCCCATCTCAAATAAAAGCTTAGAATACGAAACTGGTCATGTCTTTTTCTTCTGATTAAGTGTACACCCCTCCAGCAGACCCTTAGGGAGAGACGGGCCCAGCCGGACAGTCACATGTCTGCCCTGCTGCAGCTTCTGGCCAATGAGGGCCATTGTGTCCCACAGCCCAGCCTGCTGTCCCTGGCCCTCCCTGTGCATGTGGATGAAATCCCTGATTGTCAACACCACAGGCTCCTCTCCTGCCTAGGCCTGAGCAGGTACATGGTGTCTGACCATCCTCCCAGTGCCAGCCACCTGGGGCATGTCTCCCTCACCAACTGGGGAGCTCTCACCGTGAGCTGCTCACCAGATTGTGCTCCTGCACTCTCTTACAATTACAACATGTATTATGGACCTGACTGAACACCCTCAACATACAATAAGAAGATAATCTAGACCTGAACTATTTTGTATTTGAAAGGTCAGTGTGAGATGTTGTGTTCCAGGTGCAATTGGATTGGGAAAACCAGATATGAAGCAAAACACACTTTATTTGTACACTATCGTTAAAAAGACAACAGGAGGAAAGATAAAGAAAAGAACTGGCTCAGGTGTAACTCGATCCAAATCCAGAGCCAAATAATAGATGGAGTAACTATTATAATTATCTGTTCCAATATAGGAACATCCCATAACCACACCCCTTGACAAAGGCACATTCAGTAAAACAGATTGTCTCACATCCAATTCGAGCAGCAAGAAGAGAACTCCCAGTTTGTCCCTGACCCCCGCTCCAAGCCCCAGACCTCAGCTGCTCCCGGCGTTCCAGGACTCGCTGCTCCCTGCGTTCCAGAACTCGCTGCTCCTGGCGTTCCAGGACTCGCTGCTCCCGGCGTTCCAGAACTCGCTGCTCCCGGCGTTCCAGAACTCGCTGCTCGTGTTAAAATACTCACTATGGAGCTGTATTATTCTGGTGCTACTTTGAAATTTAAATATTTAGTCTCTCTCTCTCCCTGTTGTGATTTAAAAATCACACAACACCAGGTTATAGTCCAATAGGTTTATTTGTAAGATTGTAAGACACAGAATTTATAGCAAACATTTACGGTGTGATGTCACTGAAATGATTTTTTAATAGATATCTTTATTGAAAACATAACATGCTTTTCCAAGTTTACAAATAAAAAATCCAGGTATAAACATTGATATACAATTAAATCTTAAATAAATAATAGCCAAACTCTATCAAACAAAAGAAGAGATACTGAAAAGAAAAAAAGACAAAACTCAACTAACTACTAATCTAACCTACAACTAACCAGCGTGTATGATTAAATCTCTTACATTACTCAAGAAAAGAATAAACGACGGATAACACAGAAATTGAGTCGTAAAGTACATGCTCGGAATGTGTTAACATCAGATCGTAACAAAACCCGTACTCGTGTGGGATTCCTCTCCCAAGGGGCCCGGAGCAGCCAGAGTCGTTGTCTCAACTCGATAAAAGCCCTTGTTAGAATGGCCGAAATATCTGTATCTGTGTATTTCAAGAAGGGCTGCCATATTTTATAGAATAATTCGGTTTTTTGGTGCACCATGTTTGTAAGGAAGTCAAGGGGAATATATTCCATGATTATTCTGAGCCAATTCGAAAGTCCAGGAGGGCCCTCAGCCACCCAGTTCACCCAAAATATTTTTCTTTGCACAGAAAGAGAGAATGGAAAATAATCTCTTCCCGTGTACATCCAGGGAAGGTAAGATTGAAAAGCCCAAAAGGAGAGATACTGGATCCAGTCTAATTTCAGTTCCCAAGATTTCTGTCAGGGCATTTGCTACTTTAGTCCAATATTTATGGATCTTATGACAAGTCCATAAGCAGTGTACAAGAGTGCCCACCTGTGTTTTACATATTGGGACACATTGGAGATGCTCCTGCCTTACATTTTGCCAATCGGTCCGGTGCTATACGGGCCCTGTGAAGTATCTGCAACTGAATGGCCTGGGTTCTGTTGCAGATGAAGGTTTTTCTGGCATTTTCCCAAATGTCATTCCATATTTCTATGGAGATTTCCAGCCCCAAATCCTGATCCCATGTTTTAAGCAGATTGTCCATATCTTCCAATACTTCATCATGTAATAAATGATAAATAGTGCTGACCAAAAATACCCCCATTGGCCATAGCACTCTACGTTCTCTGTCTGATTTATAAAGACTATCTAATAGTGTAGTCTTCTTCTGTATGTAATCTCGAATTTGGAAGTATCGAAAGAGATCACCATTAGGTAATCCAAATTTCAGATGCAGCTGTTCAAAAGACATCAGGACCCCTTCCTTAAACAGATCCCCTGAACAGGAGATACCCCAGGATCTCCAGAGTTTGAAAGTGACATCTGTAAGCCCCGGTTCAAATCCCCATGCCCCCACTATCGGAGTATAGGGGGATGTTTTATGTGAATTGCCCTCATTTTGCTGCATTATATTCCAAGCTTTAATTGTATTTCGTATTATAGGGTTTTTACAGTGATCAGTGATGATTTTCTTCTTGTCTGAAAATAAGACGTTAATAAGTGGGCATTTTACTTGAGAAGCTTAATGAGAGGCCGTCTATGATTCCAGATAAAGGAACCCAACCAGCCATACAATTTACATAGTGCCAGCCTTGGCAGCATCACTTGAAGCATTCTAAGAGGGTATAGGAGACGGGGCAGGACATTCATTTTAATTAGTGCTATTCTACCCAGCCAGGAAATTGGAAGGTCTCCCCATCGCTGGAGGTCCTGCCTTATCCTTTCCAGTAAATGCACAAAGTTAGCCTTGTATAGCTGGCTAAATACTGGGGTAATAAAAATGCCTAAATATAAAAAACCCTCCAGGGACCATCGAAAGGGAAAGTGGGATCCGTCCGATAGGTGGAAACACTAGCGAGGCCACCCATTGGCAAAGCCTCTGATTTTGAAAAATTAATTTTATAGCCTGAGGATGCGCTAAATATATTAATAACTTGGATTAAGCGAGGCACGGACATCAGGGAAATACTGAGGAATAGGAGAACATCATCTGCATAAAGGGTAATTTTATGTATACCTGTACCAATCCTCGGGGCCGTTATATTAGGGTCAGCCCGTATGGCTTCTGCTAGTGGCTCGATTATTAGCGTAAATAGCAATGGTGAGAGAGGACATCCCTGACGGCAGCCCCTACCCACACTGAAGCTTTCCGAGCCTAATCCATTGGTAATCACAACTGCTTTGGGATCACTATACAATGTTGAGACCCATTTGGCAAACACCTTTCCAACGCCAAACCTTTCCAATGTGTAAAACAGATATGACCATTCAACCCTGTCGAATGCCTTTTCCGCGTCTAATGAGACTACTACTCCTGGTATCTTTCCCTGATGACAGGCTTGAATCATATTCAAAACCCTTCTAACATTATTGGATGATCTACAGCCCATAATAAACCCCGTCTAATCTTCCTTTATGATATACGGCAATACCCTCTCTAGCCTCAATGCTAACGTTTTAGAAAGGATTTTAAAATCTACATTTAGCAAGGATATTGGTCTGTATGACGCGCAATCTTCTGGGTCCTTTCCTTTTTTGAGAATAAGGGAGATATTTGCCTCTTTCAGCGAAGGCGGGAGACAGCCCTGACTGTATGAGTAGTTATACATGTCCATAAGTGGACCAGCCAATATTCCTGTAAATTCTTGAGAGAATTCAGCTTGAAAGCCATCTGGGCCAGGGACCTTACCGCTCTGAAGCTGCCTGATTGTGTCAAGTATTTCTTGGCTTGTTAAGGGAACATTCAGGACCGATACCTGTTCCGGAGTTAGGTCCGGAAAGGTCAGGTTTTTAAAAATAATGACTGCATCCTCCTAGCTCTATCTTCGCAATCCTGTGATTTATATAAAACAGAATAAAATTTTCTAAAGATTGTGTTAATCCTTTTGTGATCATGAGTCAGAGTACCCGCACTTTCCTTGATAGACGTGATAGTTTGAGGAGCCTTTTTTTTCTTTACAAGAAATGCTCTGTATCTATCAGGTTTATCGCCCAATTCCTAGAACCTTTGTTTTGCAAATAATATTTCCCTCTTAGCCGTTTGGGTAAGCGTGGTGTTTAGAGCTGTCCTAAGGGCCGTAATCCTTTGTAATTTGATAATAGAAGGTCTGTCAGTGTGTGCTGTTTCAGCTGCTTTTGAGCAAACGTCAAGCAGATGCTGTTGTTCTCCCTTTAATTTTTTCTGGGTCGCTGAGTATGAAATGATCAAACCTCACGCGTAAGCTTTGATGGTCTCCCACATGGGTTGCTAGCCGTATCTGAATGAATTTCTAAAAAAGTTTTACATTCTTGAAAGAAGTACTTTACAAATTTACTATCTTTCATCAGGAAGGAATCCATACGCCAATACCGAGGGGATGTCCCATTGTTCCTCACCTTGATTTCCATATATACAGCAGCGTGATCAGAAATTGCTATACTACCGATTTTACAGGATGATATGGAATTTTTAAAAGTCAAGGGGGCAAAAACCATATCAATTCCGGTGTGACATTTATGTGGATCGGAGTAAAAAGAAAAATCTCTGTCCTGTGGGTGAAGGCATCTCCACACATCTACTCGTCCTAATTCTTTGTTCAAATCCACCAATTGTCTGGATCTGGGGGATACTCCTGCAGCACTCTTGGGAATCCTATCTATTTCCGGATCCATAATACAATTAAAGTCTCCCCCTATAATTGTATGACGAGCACCAAGAGTCATCAATTTGGAGACAATATAGATTTAAGATCCCATATTCCTCTTCATTTTAAGGGCTTTAATCAGAATATATCTTCCAGATTCGTCTTTTATCTGATTTAGGATTTTGAAAGGGAGATTCTTCTGAATAAGGAGGACAACTCCCCTACTTTTTGAGCTGGAGAAAGAAAAGAAGGCCTGATCAAATCCACCCAGCCGTAATTTCAAGTGTTCTTTATCCAATAAATGTATCTCCTGTAGGAGAGCTATATCAACCCTTTCTTTCTTGAGGTTTGATAATATTTTCTTCCTTTTGATTGGTGAATTACTCCCCTTGACATTCCAGGTGCACCATTTAACCGACTGATTAACCATAATCGTCCGGGCAAGTCTGAGACCCCTTGGGAGGGGAAACCCCATCCAAAACATCCCGAGCATAGAACATATAAAATTCACAAAAATAGAGGTCCTTTAATACACTCACATCAATATAATAAAAATCTATTTCTAAATAGAAAAAATATAAAACATATTTAAACGGAGATTTTCCCCTTGTTCCCAGGGGGCATCACTTCCTTTCCAAAAGCCCATCATATCCTCTCCCAACCAGTGCCCCACCCTTGACCCAGGCACTCCACGATATGATAAAGAAAATTCAAATATACTACAGAGCTAGAGTTAGAACATAGAACATAGAACATAGAACAATACAGCGCAGTACAGGCCCTTTGGCCCTCGATGTTGCGCCGATCCAAGCCCACCTAACCTATACTAACCCACTATCCTCCATATACCTATCCAATGCCCGCTTAAATGCCCATAAAGAGGGAGAGTCCACCACTGCTACTGGCAGGGCATTCCATGAACTTACAACTCGCTGAGTGAAGAACCTACCCCTAACTTCAGTCCTATATCTACCCCCCCTTAATTTAAAGCTATGCCCCCTTGTAATACCCGACTCCATACGCGGGAAAAGGTTCACACTGTCAACCCTATCTAACCCCCTAATCATCTTGTACACCTCAATCAAGTCACCCCTAAACCTTCTTTTCTCTAATGAAAACAGCCCTAAGTGTCTCAGTCTTTCCTCATACGATCTTCCTTCCATACCAGGCAACATCCTGGTAAACCTCCTCTGCACCCGTTCCAGTGCCTCCACATCCTTCCTATAGTATGGCGACCAAAACTGCACACAATATTCCAGATGCGGCCGCACCAGAGTCTTATACAACTGCATCAGGACTCCGGAACTCAATTCCTCTACCAATAAAAGCCAGTACGCCATATGCCTTCCTCACCGCACTATTTACCTGGGTGGCAACTTTCAGAGATCTGTGTACATGGACACCAAGATCCCTCTGCTCATCCACACTACCAAGTATCCGACCATTAGCCCAGTACCCCATCTTTTTGTTATTCTTCCCAAAGTGAATCACCTCACACTTAGCTACATTGAATTCCATTTGCCACCTTTCTGCCCAGCTCTGCAGCTTCTCTATATCCTGCTGTAACCTGCCACATCCTTCCTCACTGTCAACAACTCCTCCGACTTTCGTATCATCCGCAAACTTGCTCACCCAACCTTCTAACCCCTCTTCCAGGTCATTTATAAAAATGGCAAACAGCAATGGTCCCAAAACAGATCCTTGCGGAACACCGCTAGTGACGGCACTCCATGAAGAAACTTTGCCATCAACTACTACCCTCTGTCTTCTTCCATCCAGCCAATTCCTAATCCAAACCTCCAACTCACCCTCAATGCCATATCTCCGTATTTTCTGCAGTAGCCTACCATGGGGAACCTTATCAAACGCCTTACTAAAATCCATATATACCACATCTACCGCTTTCCCCTCATCAACCTCCTTCGTCACCTTTTCAAAGAATTCAATAAGGTTTGTGAGGCACGACCTGCCCTTCACAAAACCATGCTGACTATCCTTGATCACATTATTCCTATCCAGATGTGCATAGATCCTATCCCTTACAATTCTCTCTAAGACTTTGCCCACAACAGAAGTGAGACTCACCGGCCTATAGTTACTAGGGTTATCCCTACTCCCCTTTTTGAACAAGGGAACCACATTTGCTATCCTCCAGTCTTCTGGCACTACTCCTGTAGACAAAGAGGACATAAAAATCAAGGCCAATGGCTCTGCAATCTCCTCCCTTGCTTCCCAGAGAATCCTAGGATAAATGCCATCAGGCCCAGGGGACTTATCTATTTTCACCTTTTCCAGGATTTCCAACACCTCTTCTCTACATACCTCAAAGTCATCCATTCTACTTATTTGTGACTCAGTATTCACATCGACGACAATGCCCTGTTCCTGAGTAAATACTGAAGAAAAGTATTCATTCAGTGTCTCCCCAATCTCTTCCGCCTCCACACGCAACTTCCCACTACTATCCTTGACTGGACCTATTCCTACCCTAGTCATTCTTTTATTCCTAACATACTATAGAAAGCCTTAGGGTTTTCCCTAATCCTACCGACTAAGGACCTTTCATGTCCCCTCCTTGCTGCTCTTAGCTCTCTCTTCAGGTCCTTCCTGGCTACCCTATAACTCTCAATCGCCACAATTGAACCTTCACGTCTCATCTTGAGATAGGCCACCCTCTTCCATTTAACAAGGGATTCCAATTCCTTATTAAACCACGGCTCCCTCGCACGACCCTTTCCTCCCTGCCTGACAGGTACATAATTATCAAGGACACTCAATAGTTGCTCCTTGAACAAGCTCTACATATCAATTGTGCCCATGCCTTGAAGCTTACTTTTCCAAGCCATACATCCTAAGTCATGCCTCACCGCATCATAATTTCCCTGCCCCCAGCTATAACTCTTGCCCTGTAGTGCACACTTATCCCTCTCCATCACTAGAGTAAAAGTCACCAAATTGTGGTCACTGTCCCCAAAGTGCTCACCTACCTCTAATTCTAACACCTGGCCTGGTTCATTACCCAGAACCAAATCCAGTATGGCCTCACCTCTTGTTGGTCTGTCTACATATTGTGTCAGGAAACTCTCCTGCACACATTGAACAAACACTGACCCATCTAACGAACTTGAGCTATAGCTTTCCCAATCAATATCAGGAAAGTTAAAGTCCCCCATAACAACCACCCTATTACTGTCACTCATCTCCTGAATCACCTTCCCTATCCTTTCTTCAATGATTCTAGGACTATTAGGAGGCCTGTAAAAGACTCCTAACAGGGTGACCTCACCTTTCCTATTCCTAACCTCAGCCCAAACTACCTCAGATGGCAAGTCCTCATCCATCGTCCTTTCCACCACTGTAATACTATCTTTGACAAGCAATGCCACACCTCCCCCTCTTTTACCCCCACCTCTGACCCTACTAAAACATTTAAATCCTGGAACCTGCAACAGCCAATCCTGTCCCTGTTCTAGCTATGTCTCCGTAATAGCCACAACATCGAAGTCCCAGGTACCAACCCACGCTGCAAGTTCACCTACCTTATTTCGTATACTTCTTGCATTGAAGTATACACACTTCAAGCCACTTTCCTGTTTACAGGCACCCTCCTTGGAAATTGATGCCATGTTCCTAACCTCCCTACACTCCAGGCCCTGCACCCTGAAGCTACAATCTGGGTTCCCATGCCCCTGCAGAGTTAGTTTAAACCCCCCCCAAGAGCACTAGCAAACCTCCCCCCAAGGATACTGGTGCCCCTCAGGTTCAGGTGTAGACCATCCTGTTTATAGAGGTCCCACCGTCCCCAGAAAGAACCCCAGTTATCCAAAAACCGGAATCCCTCCCTCCTGCACCATCCCTGTAGCCACGCATTTAAGTGTTCTCTTTCCCTATTCCTCGACTCTCTATCACGTGGCACGGGTAACAAACCAGAGACAACAACTCTGTTCGTTCTAACTCTGAGCTTCCAACCTAGCTCCCTGAAAGCCTGCCTAACATCCTCGGCACTCCTCCTACCTATGTCGTTGGTGCCAATATGGACCACGACTTCGGGCTGCTCCCCCTCCCCCTCCAGGACCCGGAAAACACGATCAGAGACATCACGTACTCTTGCACCTGGGAGGCAACATACCAAACGTGAGTCTCTCTCGTTCCCACAAAACCGCCTATCTGTGCCCCGAACTATCGAGTCCCCAATTACTACTGCTCTGCTCTTCTTCACCCTTCCCTTCTGAGTAACGGGGACAGGCTCCGTGCCAGAGACCTGAGCCCCGTTACTTACCCCTGGTAAGTCGTCCCCCCCACAAGTATCCAAAACGGTATACTTGTTCTTGAGGGGAACGGCCGCAGGGGGTCCCTGCACTGGCTGCTTCCTCCCAGTCCCCCTCACTGTCACCCATCTATCTGCCATCTTTGGAGTTACTACTTCCCTATAACTCTGATCTATGACCCCCTCTGCCTCCCGAATGATCCGAAGTTCATCCAACTCCAGCTCCAGTTCCCTAACACGGTCTTGGAGGAGCTGGAGATGGGTGCACTTCCTGCAAGTGTAATCAGCAGGGATGTCGATGGCATCCCTCACCTCATACATGTTGCAGGAGGAACATTGCACTGCCTTCACTGCCATCCCTCTAAAGCTAACTTTTATTTTAAAAAAAAAACTGGGTCTAAAGAATACAACAAGCAAAATTCAGCACTTACCTACTTACCACAACAGGTGTTATTATTAGGTTAGAGGAGGAGGGCGGGTGGGAGGCACTACCCGTGTAGTGCCTCGGGTTCCTCTCCTTCGCGCTTTTAAAGGGGGAAAAAACCTACCCAGGTAAGCTTACACTAACTGCTTCCGGGTCTCGGCTGCCCCTCTGGTCGTCGTCACTTCCCCCTGGTGCTCCCGCTCTTTCTGTGAAGAGAGAGAAAAAAAACACCGCTGCCCGCTACCGGTAAGTACTTTTAAAACCAAACGGTCTTACCTTCGCTGCTGCTCGCACTGGAAATGAGTACCCTACCCCCCCACCCCCTGGATATATTTGGTAACGTTAATACCATGTATGAACATATATAACTATAAAATTACAGTCTCAACAAATAATAATTAAATATAGTAATACAAAATAACAGGGGAAAACAACCCCGCTCCTAAAGACAGAGAGAAAATAGGATAAGGTAACCACCTCCCCCCACCAACATTAACTAGACCACCTGGCCTATATATATATATAAAAAATAAAAAAGATGGGAAATCGCGAAGTGAAGAACAAATAAATAAACCCCTCTCCCCCCCCCCCCCCGGAGATAATATTAAACAGTAAGGAAAAGGAAAAAAAAGGGGGTCAACCGGGGTGGGGGTGTGTGGCGAGGGCAGAACAACATCATTCACCACTCAAATTAACTCTTACAATTTATCTAAGAGAGTCCAGAAATTCCTTGGCCTTCTCCGGCGATCCGAAGTTATACACGGACCCTTCATGGCTAAAACGTAGCGTCGCTGGGTAGCGCAAGGAGTACTGAATGTTTAAGTCCCCTAAACGCTTCTTCGCTTTGTCAAACACCTTACTCTTTCTGACCAAAGCTGGGGAAATGTCCTAAAATAGCATAATCTTGGATCATTTGTAAATCTTGGCTCGGGGATCTTTCCCAAGAGTTCTGGAAGCTTCTAAGATTATCTGCCTCTCCTTGTAGCTCTGAAGCCGGAACATGACCGGGCAGGGGTGCTGGATCGAGTCGAGCCCGCGTATTGCGACCCGGTAGGCCCATTCCACCCTTACCTGGCCTGATCCAGCCTCCAGATTTAACAGATGTGGAAGCCACTGCTCGAGGGACACTGTAAGCTGGCCTTCCTCTTCCCGTTCGGGAAGGCCCAGCAAACAAATATTTCTTTGATGACCTTGATTCTCCAGGTCATCAATGTGATTCTCTAAGGTCCAGACTCACTGTTCGAGAGTCCGGACCCGACCCACGGCCGATGCTGGGTAGTCTCGGAGGTTGCAGCCTTTAGCTCCACCCCTCTGACTCGGCGCTCGATTTCCTCGATGTCTCGGCCGTGCTTTTGTCGCGCGGCCGAGAGTGAGTCCCACCGGCTCCGGGACTCTTCGATGAAGGCGTCGATCTTCACGTCCAGTTTGGAAATTATTTCCACGAGGCTCGCCACCGTAGGTAAGTCCCCCGGGGAGGCTGCGGATCCCTCTGCTGCAGCTGGGGAGGGTGGGGGAGGGGTTCCCGCCTGCTGAGAACCGCGGGCACCTTTCCCCTTAGACATTTTTGCAGGAGACTAGACTGTTTAAACTTAGTACAGAGCAACTAATTACATTAAATAAAAACTATTTTAAATGGTTTGGTGAGTGTGGTGGAGGTGGGTGGCCCATTTTTCCCAAGTCTTGGGAGGAGCACGATAGACTCAGACTTGCTGGGTCACCGCCATCTTGGATCTCCTGGAACGATATTTGGAAAAAGACCTGGGGCTGTTTGTTCAATCTCTCATCTTTTAGAATGACCACCTCGGTTTCAATTCTTTCAGATTGAAGATCCCAGAACCTTTTATTTAAAGTCACATTCTCAAGTGAACTAATACAATAGGTGCCATGTCAGCTCAGATAATGCATCAAGGGTGTGAGGATAAAGTCTGTCTGTCTGTCTGTGTTCCAATGTTCAGATTTATACTATTTCAAAAAAAGCAATTTACCGAATCTTACACGGTTTTTGAGCAAAATAAATGTAATTGTACAAGTACAAATTCAACCCCACATTTATATGTGTGTGTGTGTGTGTGTGTGTGCAGCAGGAGGGTGGAGAGGGTGGGTGTGTCAGGGGTGTGTGAGTGTCTGTGAGAGAGGGTGTGTGTGTGAGGGGATTACATATGTGAGTGAATGACAGATCTCGGAGATGAGAGACCATCTGCGTGAGTGTATGGCTCTGTAGGCGTGAGTGAGAGAGTGTGACTGTGAGTGTGAGTGTGAGAGTGTGTGGTGCAGTGGGGTGACCTGTAGAGTGACATGAACCCAAGGTCCCGGTTGAAGCCATCCCCATGGATACCGACCCTGGCTATCAGCCTCTGCTCGGCCACTCTGTGTTGTTGCCTGTCCTGAAGCCCACCTTGGAGGATGGTCACCCGAAGGTCCGAGGCCGAATGTCCCTCACCGCTGGAGTGTTCCCCGACTGGGAGGGAACCCCTCAGGCTGTTGATTGTTGTGCGGTGTCTATTTGTTCATTGTCGTAGCCTCTGCTCGTACCGTGTCTCAGGGCATCCTTGCCTGCAGCGTATGAGACAGACAAAGTGAGTACCTGCCGCGTACACGGTGGGAGGTGTCCCGACGTGTCATGGTGGTATCGTGTCAACACTCTGACACACCATGCAGCAAGGTGTGACAAGGTTGTGTGGTGCTGTCCTGAAAACCAGGCAGTTTGCTGCGAGCAATGATCTGTTTAAGGTTTGGTGGTTGTTTAAAGGTGAGACATGGAGGTGTGGGGAAGGTCTTGGCGAGGTGCTCATCCTCCAATAATGTGCTGCAGGCTGTGAAGAACATGGTGTAGTTTTTCAGCTCCTGGGAAGTACTGGCCAACAAAGGGTGCCCTATCTGTAGCTGCTGATGCTGCCTGGCTTGCTGTGTTCTTCCAGCCTCCAGCCTGTCTGTGATAGAGCAGTGAAGGCAGAGTCAATTGTGACATTAATTGGGAACGGGATCATTATCTGAAAGAAAAACATTTGAAAAGCTACAGGCAAAGAATAGGCCAGTGGGACTGGCTAACTTCATGTTGTAGAGGGCTGCATGCACATGATGGGCCAAATGGTCTCCCTCTGTGCTATAACCAGACTGTGATTCTATTCACATCAACAGCTTGTTTCAGGAAACAATTCCAAAACACACTCGATTGCAATCTACAGAAACACACCAGCTCATATTCACAGAGAAAAACACTCCGTCCAGAACTCACGAAGAAAAGATCTCTCTCTGTGTCTCTCACACACAGTTTAGTTCCCTTTTTCTCCACTTCTCTCTCTCCCTCACCCACTGACTTGTTCTGAGTCTCTCACATGAGATTGTGTCTCATCTCAAGTGCAAACTCTGCAATTCGACATTTTAGCTCATACACTATCACTTTCAAAACATCTTCAAAATTAAAACAAGGATGTTAGAAATTACAATGTTCTTGTCACATTAACAAAATATAGATCATTAATATATAAACACACACCCAGTATCTCAGCTATCTTCTATATTCTGGAATTTCCATTTTTCCAAGGCTGTCTCTTTAAATAGTTTCTTTGTGTCTGTTCCATCTCCTCAGGGTCACTTTGTTTTCAATCTCTCACTGAGTGATTGTTCAGCTGAAGCAGCTAAGGGGCTGATTAGCAGCTTATTAAAAGGGCCTGTGGGTCAGGAGCTGCCCTTTCAGTTTGGGAGGCTGTGTGGATAGACACCGCTCTGTAGCTGTGAGGGACAAGGACAACTAGTACAGAGAAGGGGGATTGCTAACAGATACAAGTCTAGCTTGCTCTTGGCAGGGGGAGAAACCTTCTCAATGTGGGTTTGAACATCAAAGAAAATGTTCAGGCCCTTCCTCAGTCTGGGAAACCAGTGGAAGGTGTTGGAGCAGCTTGTTCCTGGCCAACAGCTGGTGTCTACTCGAAATCATGTTTCTCCTTTCCTGTCTCTCTGTATTCCGAACAATCCTCCAATTCCCAGTGAAAAAACCCTCTCCATCTGGAGAGGAAAGGAATTCTTTTATGAAAGTAAAAGACTGTACTGTGAGATGGAGTCAGGATTGTAGGGAAGAGCTGCTAATCTGAGAAATGGTTGTTCCCACCGACTTGTCCCTCACTGGAACAAAACACAAACTGACCCACAATTGACAATCAGCACTAAACTGATTCTGGAGTGTGCACCATCTGAGAGGGTGGGGATGGAAACCACGACCAGCCTGACTCCAGGTTCCAGAAGGAATTGATCTGACCCTCCTTCACTGGAACTGAGGGTGAAATGGCAGGGACTAGATTAGAGTCTAGATTAGAGAGGTGCTGGAAAAGCAGGGGGTGCAGTTACTGGGACAGGGAACTGGATTAAACAGCGGGGAATGCGGTGACCGGGACAGGGAGCTGGATTGATGTAGAATTCAGACTGTCTGGTTTATCTCACCATGTTGTTTATCTTGAAGAGCAGGGAATTTGCATATATTCTCTTCACTTGCTGTCCCTGCCAATACAGTGACTGATAAGCCATTTGTGCGGGGAATTAAACTGCTACACTGACTTTATTAAACCACAGCACTGTAACTGCATAATGTGGTGAGTTAACCACTGTCCCATGATCAGTGATTGAGATGAATAGATCCAGTCACCCAAGACCTGGAGGAGGCTGAGGAAGGGATGATAAAGAGGTGGTGAGAGCAAGCCTGAAACCTCCAGGGTGTTCTATCTACTGCGAGAGTTTTGCTCTGAGCAGTTAACCCTTCAATGACTGCCCCTGCCTTAATCATGGATCCTCACTACTCCAGGTGTCTGTTAATTATATTGAGGCACACTGTCTCACTGAGGCAAAGCAGAAATATGACCTGGCTTTCTGCTTGGAGCCAGTGTTTAGTTAAAGCTATCTATACCCAAACGCTCAGCTCCATAATGTTGGCTCCATTTAAAATAGTGCAATCTACACTGAAGCAGCTTCAGTGTAGAACTAATCCACTCTGGTTATGACTCCACTGAGGAGTCCAATTTAATTGAAATGATTTGTCAAATGCACATCTGAGCTTAATCCCTTGATCCCATCAACACCAATTAATTCCATGTGAACAATGAATTTGGGATAATAACCCACACAACTGAAGATTGTGACAGCTCGACTTTGTGGTCTTGGCTCAGTTGGAAGCTGAAGTTCATGAATATCCAAGTTTCTTAAATGCAGTTTCAGTAATTGCCCTCCATGGGTCATGTTGCACATTGTTGTGTCCTCCACCACTCATCAGTAACCCACCTACAAGCCAGAAGTAATTGGTCTCCCTTTGAGCACAAAAATAGGGCACACTTTCCTCACTACCTAAGGATTCTGTTTGTCCTTGGAGTCTCAGCTCAAATCAGTTCTGTGATCACATCTAGTCATGTATTTGGAGAATGAAGTCTGTCTATCTAATTATGTACTTGGCATGATGACCGTTTAATTAGTTCATGTTGTCATTTTTTTTCCGAACATCATTAACTGCTCTCAACAAGTCCTCATCAGACTGGTAGTGACTAAGAGAATGGAGTCAGTCTTTACCAGACTGGACAGAGACGGAATATACCCTTTGGAGGATATTGGGGAACTGATGGGTGTTCACGGTTCCATAGCTCCCTTGTAGTTGAACTCTAATGCCACCCAGCTGTTCTTTGCCCTTTAAATGGAGTTTGACAAATTCCTTTCCATTCGGAAATGGGAGGAGGCCTGGCCCACTCTGTTGGTGAGAGATTCCAGGTTCTCCTGGTTAATGATTGCAATGGGAATATGTCACTCAGTCTCAGCATCCCAAGGCCACCATCCCTGTTTCTTGGGCAGATCCCATCGGTTGTATCATGGGAAGATGGTGGATCTCCTTTTGTAAAATTACTAATACTTTGGATGTTCTGAGATGCTTCTATTTAAAACCAGATGGTACACTTGTGGGGAGCCATTGTTTGAAAGAATGACACTTTTGACATTAGAGCAGTTGATTTTTAAATTAGACCAGGTTTTTGCAATTTTTCCTCCCATCCTGCTTCCTGTGAACCTGCCCAAGGGTCAACCCATACCCCTAAATAGTTCTGTCTCCACTGGGGGATGGAATTAACAGGAGTCCAGCTAACTGACCAATTATCTCCGTAATTATACTAATGTTTGGTGAGTTTTGAGAAGATTTGTGACTCAGGTTGAGGTTCTGGATGTACGTTTGCTCACTGAATGAAAACTAACTAGCTGTGTGGGAAGATTGTGCACGTTTTCATTGCACACCTTCTCCAGTGAACTGTCCTCCTTCTCAAACACACCCGTGACATCGACAATGACCACCAAACATTTTCCGGAGAATAATGTCCAACTTCCATCATCTTTCATCCTCAGCTCTTATCCAAACTTCTACAAATGTTTTCTAACAGTATTTACCGACATGTTCATATAATTTCTGAACTGTCTTTTAATGCCATTTATTTCCTTTAACCCAATACCATTGGGTCCTGCTGCTGTTCTGGGACCCACCCCACAAATGATCATCCATTTCCTCTACTGGTTGCTCCATCAGGTGATCAGTGGAAATAATACCTCCATTCGACTTAAACCACATCATGAGCCTTTATTGGAGGTTAACGTCACCCTCTGATCTATTCACTGACCCGATGGGCTTACAACCTGGTATCAGCAATAGACAAAAATCTGGGGGTCTCCAACAGTCAGTTAGTGTTGAGATGGTAGTCATTTTTCTGGTGTGGTTAATATTTGTCACAATCCCCCCAGCACAAGTGAGCTTACAGGGTGTGGCCAGATATCTATCCATCCGGAACTCGGGAGATTGACTAAATCTCCCATTATTTATTTAATAGCACCGTCCAATGGCAGTGCCTACAATCCACACGGGTCAACAGTGGATCGAGCCAGACCAAGCCAATCGGCTGTACCACAAACCTAAAGCCAGTACTCTGGTCCAAAGACCAGTAAAACCAGCTTAAAAACAAGCAATAAGAGTTAAACAGGTACACTCTCCCACTGCCAGTACCAGAGGAACCATGAGGTACAACTAAACATCGTGAGATAAAAATCTGAACAAACACTCTCAACGGTGACTACACAAGCAAGGCTTCCGGGGAGACCCCAGCCACAAATAGAGCCACATCCCCCGCCATTCCCAAAATGGGTTTAGCCTACTCTCCTGTTCGAGGGCAATTTAGAATATAAATCAGTAGTTAGTTGAATAAAATGATTTAGGGACACAAACCTTCTGAAGTTTTTAACACCAGCAGTTTGTGATGGAGTTGAAGGCTGTAGCCAGTTCCAAGACAACGGAAAGATCCTTTCTATTGCTCTGGGCTCCTTTTGAATAATATTTTGTAAGAAGGCTGTATTTCCATTACAGCCCAGTGTTGCTGCATTACAACCATTCTGTCCAAAATTCAAACTGAGTCTCCTCGCTTAAACCCTCAGGGAAAAGACTTGCTAAAATCAGGCCAATAGTAATAGGTCTCTGGTTATCAATTACTTTAAGGCTGTCCTTGTCATCCAGTCTTTGGAATTAAAACCGTTTGATTTGTCAATGAATCGGGTCTCGCTCCTGATGATCCAGAGAGAACCTGGAGGTGAGCAGTAACTCTGTGAATGTTAATGGCCTCCAGGTTCATCCCATTGGGTCCTGGGACACGTTTCGGATTGATCTCCTCAATCGCTGTCTTGATTTCACTTCCTTCTATGGGGCTCATCAGGAGCTTGACATTCCCCCTGATGGTATATGGCTAGAACTAACGTCTCAGCTTCATGATTGGGAATGGATCATTCCCCACTGTATACCCTTTCCAGCTCCTCACTGGGTAGAGGACAGAGGGGAACAGTCAGTGCCCCAGAGTTTACTGGGTACATTATCTCCTATTGTTATTCAGTATTTGAGTCTCTTTAATGGGATTTCTTACTCAAATGTTTCCAGGCAACACTATTGATGTCCTCTTTCTGCCTTCCCTTACTAGTCCTCTGTGACCTCCTGCCATGATCTGCTTTCCTCCCTTTCCCTGAAGTTGTTTCTCCTTGAGTCAATGATTCCATGTTCTGAGCCCCAGCCCCTGCTCTCTTGTTTCTGGATCCTTTTTAACTGATTAATTCTTCTGCCTGAGTTAATTGTTCTTCAGGATCTGTATTAGACAATAGGCAGGTAATTGCATAATCTCCTTAGCAACCTCAAGGAATGGCATTTAACCTTAAAACAGTGCAGACATTGAGAGAATTCTTCTTTTCCCATTAATGCTGCCAAGCCCGTTCCCTTGGCTGTGTTTTTGCTCGATAGTAGGTAGGGACAGTGGGAATCTCGTTCATCCATTCATGCGCATCAATAATTAGATGGCGAGGCATTTGGTGACATTGAACACTCGCCATCTATTGTATGGGTCGTGTCTGTTCAGAGTTTTGTTGTCGTCTCTCGTCGATGTGAGACCAAACCCCAATCTATTGTTGCCACAGATTTAGAGAGGCAACTCTAAAATATAACACTTTATGACTAAAATTAAATGTAAAATATTAAAATGTATTAAAACAAATATAACTGGGAATTTAACATTTATAATTAAAGTTAGCAAGCTGATTTAAAAAGTCCATAAAAATGTGAATTAACTGTTAGGGAACTTGTAAGACGAATGATCTCTTGGGTAAATGTCTTGTCATGTTTAATTCCTAATATCTTCATCAATTCATTATTCTCATGCCATCTACCCCCTTGATCCTATCATGAAGCCAGAAAAGGATATATTGGCACCTTTTTAGTTCGGTGCAAAATCTCCTCCTTTCAATGTTGTTCCTTCTTTACCTTCTCTTCCCATACTAATTGCAAAGAATCATTTTCATTTTCAAACCATATAGTGATGCCCACCAATACTGCTCAATTATCCTTAGGCACGATTTAGGTCAGGAATCCCCAGCGTCCCTTCCATATCTTTTAAATGGGCTTCAATAAAGATTGTCCAACCATTTCCTTTGTAAATTGAGTGAACTCTTCTACAACTTTGTTATGGCTCTTAATCCTCATGTTCATGGGGCACCAATTTAGAGGCAGCACTGTAGCTCAGTGGTTAGCATTGCTGCCTCACAGCATCACGGTCACAGGTTCAATTCCAGCCTTGGGCGACTGTCTGTGTAGAGTTTGCACATTCTCCCCGTGTCTGCGTGGGTTTGCTCCGGATTTCTCCCACCGTCCAAAGATGTGCAGGCCAGGTGAATTGGCCGTGGTAAATTGCCCATAGTGTTGTGTGCCTTTAGTCAGAGGGAAATGGGTCTGGGTGGGTTACTCTTTGGAGGGCCGGTGTGGACTGGTTGGGCCGAAGGGCCTGTTTCCACACTGTAGGGAATTGAATCTAATCTCAATATGAGGAACTGTTTCCATGGCTACATTGCATCACCTACAATTCTTGTTACTGAAAGGATAGAGTTGACCTTGTGGGATAGGAGTTGACCTTGTGGGATAGGAGTTGACCTTGTGGGATAGGAGTTGACCTTGTGGGATAGGAGTTGACCTTGTGGGATAGGAGTTGGTTTTAAGTAGAAAAGTGTTGATGACCTTCAATGTCTTTGTATATAACCATGATCTAGTCCAATTATTAGGTGATCATTTTTAAAGTAGTGGACGCCAGCCCCTTGACTGGGCAACACCATCCACTTCTCTACCTCTAATTCCCTCCATTTATCATTTTTACTAATGGTCTCCTCTATCTCTTCACAATTATTTGTAAGCTGCGTAGTCCCGGATCCACCTGACTGGGTACTAATTCGAGGATTCTCTAATTCTTTCCGATATTTCAGATTCATTACATCGGAGTGAGGTATCTTGTCAGAGGATCTTGTAAATGCCTCGTACTTTCGTATTACTGCGATTGGAATTAAAATCGCTAACTTAGTCCGAGTCCACCACCTCTCTTACGGGCATGTAAAAAGCCATCTGTAATCGACTGGCAGATGTCAACTCTCTCAAACCCTGAATTATCATATCTAATCTGGAAAGATAATTTTGTGAAGCTACTAAAGGTTAAATAGTTGTATAATCTGGGGATAAAATGTTTGAAACAGGTGCAGAAAGCAGAGTTATTTAAGTCAGGATCTTTTTAAATTCCTTACCCAATGTTTGAAAACCTCTTCCTGATTGGCCATGTCTATACTCGGCCATGGACCAATTTCAGCTCCAAGATACTTGCCCACATTTCCGGGCTCGATGAACTTTAATATATTGAGTCCAATTAATCCTATTATAAACATTACATTTTTACAAATAAAATGTAACCCTTCAGTTTTCCTGATGTTTACGTCCAATTCTGTAATCACTCAATTTCTGCTCTATTTTAAGGTTAAATGCCATTCCTTCGCACGTACGACTTACTAATGCAATGATAGTTGTCCCCAGTGGGATTTAAAGGGATTTTTTTTTTTTGACCCTCTTAAGTACTCGAAGAGGGTAATAGAGATATTGAAAACAGGTGATAATGAATCTCCCTGCTTTGTACCTTTATTGAAAATGTCAAAAACCTTCTACTATAGTGCTATTAGTATATAAATTTGCTATTATTACTGGCAGAATTCATGAAAGTAATAATCAATTAAGGGTTTCTTTTTCTTGGGTCAGGAAAGTAAAATGTCGCACATTGCTGAAATAACTCCACAAAGGATGGTGTTCTGTCACCGAGTCATCCTTTCTTTGTATGTGGGAAGTCCTTGACACTGATCCAACTCCCTCAGAGCCAGCTCTCTCCAACATGATGTATGACATCCCCTGTTTAATATTTTTCCTTATTACAGTGAGAGACACAAGGTCCACCAAGCTTTATTTGGCTTCCACCACCAGGAGGAAAGGAAACACCCAAGTGGCCAGTGACAAGCAGTTCCCTTCACATCAAAGGACAGTGCTGTGTGATCAAACAGTGAAGGGGAGGGTAGGGACGAAATCAAAATGGAGTTGGAGGGGGAAATGATGCACTCCACTCCCTGTGGCACCCACCTCTCCCTGAACAACTCCAGGGTGTTGGTGGACACCGCGTGCTCCTTCTCCAAGGACACCCGGGCCCTAACGTAACTGCGGAAGAGGGGCAGGCAGTCGGCCCTAACGATCCCCTCCACGGCCCGCTGCCTGGACCTGTTGATGGCCAGTTTGGCCAGGCCCAGGAGCAGACCCACGAGGAGGTCTTCAGACCTGCCCTCCTTCCTCCGTACCGGGTGCCCAAAGATCTGGAGCGTGGGACTGAAGTGCAGCCAAAAACAGAGGAAGGTTCTTCAGAAAATCAAAGAGGGAGTGCAAACGCCCACACCCAATATACACGTGGTCCACTGACTCGACAGAACAAGCAGTTGGGCTGGGAGTACGTGAACCTCTGCGGTTGCAGGGGACTACTGCGTGCAGCACCCTCCACCCCAGATCCCCGAGAGAAAGGGGGAGGACTCCCGCGTAGAGAGCCCTCCACTGGGGATCCCCACCGCCCGGTGGCAAATGGGCACGCCAAGGCGTGTCCGGACGGTGGATGAGGGAGAAGAGGTGGACGGTGTGCAGCAGCAGTCTGTACAGGGCCCTCCTTTTTACCCCCAGAAGGGAACAAAGATTAAAATTCCAGAGGCGGCTCAGGTTGTGGGGCACAGGCTCCCGCGGGAAGTACGGGACCTTGGGGCCAATGTGAAATTCCGTCCGGGCTGGGGTGAGCGCGGACGGGATCCCACCGCACACCTGAGCGTCCTCCAACTGGTGCACTACGTCGGGTCCGAGCACCGCCGTTTTAAGGCGTCGGATGGCGGTGGCCACGTACTGGACGTCTACCGCTGCCCTGCCTGCTATGTCCTGCGGCAGCGTCCAGCCCAGGCCCCCGGCACCCAGCACGTCCCCGACCCTGGTCACCCTCGCCGCCGCGGCCCTCCCCTCCGACAGCCACTCGAAACCGCGAGTACGGAGGTGCGGATTCCTGAGCAACGGCTCCCTGACGACAGCCGCTACTCCAGCCGGAGGGTAGGCGCGACGCGATTCGACCATGTTCCAGACAGTGATCAGGTCCTGGTAAAAGACAGGCAGCGTCTTGAGGGCGACCTCCAAACCGTCACGGTCGACGAACAGGAGCTGCGTGTCGTAGTTGAGGTTACGCACCTGGCGGAAAAAATACGTCGCCAGGGCACACCACCTAGGAGGAGGCTCGACGTAAAGGTATCGCCGCAAGGTCTGAAGGCGGAAGGTCGCGACCTGGGTGCGGACGCACACCAGCGACTGACCGCCCTCCTCAATAGGGAGACTCAGAACCTGCGCGGCGACCCAGTGCATCTTTTTGTCCCAGAAGAAATCGACCAACGTTCTCTGGATGTCAGCGACAAAGCCAGGAGGAGGGACCAAAGTGACCAGCCGGTACCACAGCATGGCGGCCACCAGCTGGTTTATGACCAGCACTCGACTCCTGTAAGATAGCACTCGGAGCAGTCCTGTCCAGCGGCCTAGGCGAGCCGAGACTTTGGCCTCCAGCTCCTGCCAGTTGGCCGGCCAGGATTCCTCGGCCGGGCCGAGGTAGACCCCCAGGTAGAGGAGATGGGTGGTACTCCAGCTGAACCCCCGTAACTCCTCCGGCAGAGAGTCCACCCGCCACGGGCCGACCAGTAGTCCGGAACATTTGGCCCAGTTGATCCTGGCGGAAGACGCCGCCGAGTACACGGCCTGGCACTCGCGCATCCTCTCCAGGTCAGCCGGGTCGGTGAAAGTGAGGAGCACGTCGTCGGCGTAGGCAGAGAGGACCACCCCCGTGCCCGCGCCGCGCAGAACCAGCCCCGACAACCTCCTCCGCAAGAGGCGCAGGAAAGGCTCCACGCACAGGGAATACAGCTGGCCGGACAGGGGGCAGCCTTGACGCACTCCTCTCCCGAAGCGAAGGGGCGCCGTCAGGGACCCGTTAACTTTAACCAGACACTCTGTGGCGGCGTACAAAAGTCGGATCCGGGCGACGAACTGCGTCCCGAACCCGAATGCCCGCAGAGTCCCGAGCAGGTACTCGTGATCGACCCTGTCGAACGCCTTCTCCTGGTCGAGAGACAGGAAGGCGCTCGGCAGACCAGCCCGTCGACAGAAATGGATCAGGTCCCGGACCAGGTGGACGTTATCGTGTATCCTCCGGCCCGGGACCGTGTAGGACTGGTCCGGGTGAATCATGTGGGCCAGCACGGAGGCCAGGCGAGAAGACAACACCCTGGCAAAGATTTTGTAATCCGTGCTGAGGAGGGAGACCGGACGCCAGTTCTTCAAAGAACGAAGGTCCCCCTTCTTTGGCAGCAGGACGATGACTGCCCTGCGCCAAGAAAGGGGCAGCAGTCCGGCATTTAGACACTCCCCCAGGACCTGTGCGTAGTCGCTCCCCAGGACGTCCCAGAACGCCCTGAAGAACTCCACAGTCAGCCCGTCCAGCCCCGGGGTTTTGCCCCTCGAGAGCCGGTCGAGGGCGCCGGTCAGCTCCTCTAAGGTGACGGGAGCGTCGAGCCTTCCGGCGTCCTCCGGGCTGAGCTGCGGCAGGTCCTCCCACAGAACTCTGCGAGCATCCTCGCTGGACGGATCCGGAGAGAACAGAGCCGTGTAATAGTTCCGGACGTGGGCCCTGACTCCCTCCGGATCCGAGACGAGGGACCCGTCGTCGGCCAGCAGCACAAGGAGCTGCTGACGGGTGCCACGCCTTTTTTCCAGCGAGTAGAAGAAGGGGGAGCCGCGGTCCAGGTCCTGGAGGAGCTGGATCCGCGACCTCACGTACGCGCCCCGAGCCCCGACGAGCTGCAGGTCCCGGAGCGCGGCCTTCTTCTCTTCGTACGCCCCGCGCAGGGCCGGGTCCGCGTCGGGCTGACCGAGGCGTGACTCCAGGTCGAGCAACTCCCTCTCCAACTCCCCGATCCTGGATTTCCGCCTCTTCGTCGACCCCCTCGCGTACTCCTGACAGAAGACGCGGACGTGAGCCTTGCCCACGTCCCACCATAGCCTCAGGGAGGGGAAGCTTCCCCACTTCCTTCTCCAGCCGGCCCAGAAACGACAAAACGAGTCCCGGAACCGCTCGTCCTCCAGCAGCAGGTTGTTAAAGTGCCAGTACGCGGAGCCCAGCCTGGCGCCGAACGGAAGGAGTTCCGCCCACACCAGGTGATGGTCCGTGCACGACACCTGCCGCGTGGAGGCCTTCGGAAAACAGGAGGCGTACGCCCGCGAAACGTACAGGCGGTCGATTCTGGACGCTCCGACCCCAGGCCTCACGAAGGTGAAGGCGATGGAGTCGGGATGGAGATTCCGCCAGACGTCCACCAGGTCAAAGGACTTGACCAAGTCCCCCAACCTCTTCCCCGACGCGCAGCCAGTGCGGGCACCGCCGTGGTCCCTGCCCTCGAGGACGCAGTTAAAATCTCCCCCGAGGACGACGCACTGGTTCTCGTCGATGGAAGCGAGATGAGCGGACACTTCTTCGAAGAAGCTCGCTTGCCTCGGCCCGGCCAGGGGAGCGTAGACGTTCACCAAGTGAAGCACCGCGCCCCCCAATCGAACCGTCAGGTGAAGCAAACGGCCTGGCACTGGCTCCCTGACCCCCAAGATCTCCGGCTGAAAATGCGGGGCCAACAGGATAGCCACCCCGCCAGATCTGCGGGTGAGGTGACTCATGTAGACCCCCCCTCACCACTCCAGGAGCCAGGTGGCTTCGTCTCCCGGGGTAGTGTGGGTTTCTTGCAGGAAGCACACCGCATACCTCCCGTCCCGAAGGACCGAGAGGGTCTGGAATCTGCGCTGCGACTCCCTGCTGCCGTTGATGTTGAGGCTGGCTATAGTCGTCTCCATGTCGGAAGCTTTGTGCAACCACCACCGGTACAATTAACAAGCCCGTGTATATATTTACAGGGAGGACGAGGGAGGGGCACTGAAGTCCCTCGCCCTCACCAGGAGTGCCCCCAGGAAGTTCCTGACTCGCTTTCGCTCATTGACATCGAGCCCAGGCGCCTGGCGGGCAGCGAGGGCCGACCAGTAAACTTTTTCAAAAGAGCTCCAGCGGTCGAGTGCCAGTTGGGCTCTATCCCGGCGACTCCGAGTTTCCTCGACAAATTCCCGGAGTTCCTCGAGGGGGATGAGGGGGAGATCGGTGGGAGGCACCTGGGACTCAAAAACGTCACTGCAGACGGAGTCCGCGTCGTCCCCGGTGTCCGCCACCGATCCCGAACCCCCCTCCGGGTGGTCGCCCTCGGTCACCGACCCCGGCGACCCCACCCCCACGGTCACCGGCGGTACCTTCCTCGGTGCACCCCTTCCCAGAACGCCCCGAGTTCGGGTCGTCGGGCGGCAGAGGCTCGGGGCCCCGCTCCTCTCCCGACACCGGGACGCCTGGCTCCTCGGGGAAAAGGTCATCCCCCAGGGCCAAGGCCCCCGGAAAAACAGTCTGGGAGGGAGGAGCGAGGATAACACCCTCCTCCCCTCCACCGCTCGACGACCCAGCAGAGGGTCCTCCGTCGTCGCCCGCACCACGGCCCTCATGGTCATCGAGGTCCTCCCCAGGGGCCGGAGGAGTCAAGGCAGCAGGAGGCCCTGCTGTAGCCCCTGGGGGTTTGGGCGAGTCGGGCCGCGGTGCGGGACAGTCGAGGGGCACCGTTGGTTCGTCCCCCGGAGAGGGGCAGCGCCGCCGGCGCGCTGCAGGAGAGTCCCTCCCCTCCGAGGGCCGGTGCCTCTTCCCCAGAGAGACCGGGGGGGATTTATTTTTTTTTTCTTTATTTTACTGTGAAAGACACAAAGTGCACGAATCTTTATTCAGTTTCCACCACCAGGAAGACAGGAAAACACCCGGGTGGCCAGTGACAAACACTGCCCTTCACATCAAGGGTCAGTGCTGTGTGATCAAAACAGTGAAGGGGAGGGTAGGGACTAAATCAAAATAGAATTGGAGGGAGAAATGATGCACTCCACTCCCTGCGGCGCCCACCTCTCCCTGAACAACTCCAGGGTGTTGGTCGACGCCGCGTGCTCCTTCTCCAAGGACACCCGGGCTCTAACGTAACCGCGGAAGAGGGGCAGGCAGTCGGCCCTAACGACCCCCTCCACGGCCCGCTGCCTGGACCTGTTGATGGCCAGTTTGGCCAGGCCCAGGAGCAGACCCACGAGGAGGTCTTCAGACCTGCCCTCCTTCCTCCGTACCGGGTGCCCAAAGATCAGGAGCGTGGGACTGAAGTGCAGCCAAAAACAGAGGAGAAGGTTTTTCAGAAAATCAAAAAGGGAGTGCAAACGCCCACACCCAATATACACGTGGTCCACGGACTCCACAGCGCCACAGAACAAGCAGTTGGGCTGGGAGTCCGTGAACCACCGCAATCTGCGGTTGCAGGGGACTGCTGCGTGCAGCAGGGGGGGATTTATTTTTTTTTTTTTTTTTTTTTTTTTTTTACACTACCACCTAAGTGCGGTAGTGCTTATTTTATCCCCAGCACCCATGGTGTGTGTGTGCAGGTGTGAGACACAGTGAAAGACACAAAGTGCACCAATCTTTATTCAATTTCCACCACCAGGAAGATAGGAAAACACCCGGGTGGCCAGTGACAAACACTGCCCTTCACATCAGAGGGCAGTGCTGTGTGATCAAAACAGTGAGGGGGTGGGTAGGGACTAAATCAAAATAGAGTTGGAGGGAGAAATGATGCACTCCACTCCCTGCGGCGCCCACCTCTCCCTGAACAACTCCAGGGTGTTGGTGGACACCGCGTGCTCCTTCTCCAAGGACACCCGGGCTCTAACATAACCGCGGAAGAGGGGCAGGCAGTCGGCCCTAACGACCCCCTCCACGGCCCGCTGCCTGGACCTGTTGATGGCCAGCTTGGCCAGGCCCAGGAGCAGACCCACGAGGAGGTCTTCAGACCTGCCCTCCTTCCTCCGTACCGGGTGCCCAAAGATCAGGAGCGTGGGACTGAAGTGCAGCCAAAAACAGAGGAGAAGGTTTTTAAGGAAATCAAAAAGGGAGTGCAAACGCCCACACCCAATATATACATGGTCCACGGACTCCACAGCGCCACAGAACAAGCAGTTGGGCTGGGAGTCCGTGAACCACCGCAATCTGCGGTTGCAGGGGACTGCTGCGTGCAACACCCTCCACCCCAGATCCCCGAGAGAAAGGGGGAGGACTCCCGCGTAGAGAGCCCTCCACTGGGGATCCCCACCGCCCGGTGGCAAATGGGCACGCCAAGGCGTGTCCGGACGGTGGATGAGGGAGAAGAGGTGGATGGTGTGCAGCAGCAGTCGATACAGGGCTCTTCTTTTTATTTCTTTAAACAAAACAAAATTAAAATTTCGGAGGCGGCTCAGGTTGTGGGGCACAGGCTCCCGCGGGAAGTACGGGACCTTGGGGCCAATGTGAAATTCCGTCCGGGCTGGGGTGAGCTCGGACGGGATCCCACCGCACACCTGAGCGTCCTCCAACTGGTGTACTACGTCGGGTCCGAGCACCGCCGTTTTGAGGCGTCGGATGGCGGTGGCCACGTACTGGACGTCTACCGCCGCCCTGCCTGCTATGTCCTGCGGCAGCGTCCAGCCCAGGCCCCCGGCACCCAGCACGTCCCCGACCCTGGTCACCCTCGCCGCCGCGGCCCTCTCCTCCGACAGCCACTCGAACCCGCGAGTACGGAGGTGCGGATTCCTGAGCAACGGCTCCCTGACGACAGCCGCTACTCCAGCCGGAGGGTAGGCGCGACGCGATTCGACCATGTTCCAGACAGTGATCAGGTCCTGGTAAAAGACAGGCAGCGTCTTGAGGGCGACCTGCAAACCGTCACGGTCGACGAACAGGAGCTGCGTGTCGTAGTTGAGGTCACGCACCTGGCGGAAAAAATACGTCGCCAGGGCGCACCATCTAGGAGGAGGCTCGACGTAAAGGTATCGCCGCAAGGTCTGAAGGCGGAACGTCGCGACCTGGGTGCGGGCGCACACCAGCGACTGACCGCCCTCCTCAATAGGGAGACTCAGAGCCTGCGCGGCGACCCAGTGCATCTTTTTGTCCCAGAAGAAATCGACCAACGTTCTCTGGATGCCAGCGACAAAGCCAAGAGGAGGGACCAAAGTGACCAGCCGGTACCACAGCATGGCGGCCACCAGCTGGTTTATGACCAGCACTCGACTCCTGTAAGATAGCACTCGGAGCAGTCCTGTCCAGCGGCCTAGGCGAGCCGAGACTTTGGCCTCCAGCTCCTGCCAGTTGGCCGGCCAGGATTCCTCAGCCGGGCTGAGGTAGACCCCCAGGTAGAGGAGATGGGTGGTACTCCAGCTGAACCCCCGTAACTCCTCCGGCAGAGAGTCCACCCGCCACGGGCCGACCAGTAGTCCGGAACATTTGGCCCAGTTGATCCTGGCGGAAGACGCCGCCGAGTACACGGCCTGGCACTCGCGCATCCTCCCCAGGTCAGCCGGGTCGGTGAAAGTGAGGAGCACGTCGTCGGCGTAGGCCGAGAGGACCACCCCCGTGCCCGCGCCGCGCAGAACCAGCCCCGACAACCTCCTCCGCAAGAGGCGCAGGAAAGGCTCCACGCACAGGGAATACAGCTGGCCGGACAGGGGGCAGCCTTGACGCACTCCTCTCCCGAAGCGAAGGGGCGCCGTCAGGGACCCGTTAACTTTAACCAGACACTCTGCGGCGGCGTACAAAAGTCGGATCCGGGCGACGAACTGCGCCCCGAACCCGAATGCCCGCAGAGTCCCGAGCAGGTACTCGTGATCGACCCTGTCGAACGCCTTCTCCTGGTCGAGAGACAGGAAGGCGCTCGGCAGACCAGCCCGTCGACAGAAATGGATCAGGTCCCGGACCAGGTGGACGTTATCGTGTATCCTCCGGCCCGGGACCGTGTAGGACTGGTCCGGGTGGATCATGTGGGCCAGCACGGAGGCCAGGCGAGAAGACAACACCCTGGCGAAGATTTTGTAATCCGTGCCGAGGAGGGAGACCGGACGCCAGTTCTTTAAGGAACGAAGGTCCCCCTTCTTTGGCAGCAGGACGATGACCGCCCTGCGCCAAGAAAGGGGCAGCTGTCCGGCATTTAAACACTCCCCCAGGACCTGTGCGTAGTCGCTCCCCAGGACGTCCCAGAACGCCCTGAAGAACTCCACAGTCAGCCCGTCCAGCCCCGGGGTTTTGCCCCTCGAGAGCCGGTCGAGGGCGCCGGTCAGCTCCTCCAAAGTGACGGGAGCGTCGAGCCTTCCGGCGTCCTCCGGGCCGAGCTGCGGCAGGTCCTCCCACAGAACTCTGCGAGCATCCTCGCTGGACGGATCCGGAGAGAACAGGGCTGTGTAATAGTTTCGGACGTGGGCCCTGACGCCCTCCGGATCCGAGACGAGGGACCCGTCGTCGGCCAGCAGCACAAGGAGCTGCTGACGGGTGCCGCGCCTTTTTTCCAGCGAGTAGAAGAAGGGGGAGCCGCGGTCCAGGTCCTGGAGGAGCTGGATCCGCGACCTCACGTACGCGCCCCGAGCCCCGACGAGCTGCAGGTCCCGGAGCGCGGCCTTCTTCTCTTCGTACACCCCGCGCAGGGCCGGGTCCGCGTCGGGCTGACCGAGGCGTGACTCCAGGTCGAGCAACTCCCTCTCCAACTCCCCGATCCTGGATTTCCGCCTCTTCGTCGACCCCCTCGCGTACTCCTGACAGAAGACGCGGACGTGAGCCTTGCCCACGTCCCACCATAGCCTCAGGGAGGGGAAGCTTCCCCGCTTCCTTCTCCAGCCGGCCCAGAAGCGACGAAACGAGTCCCGGAACCGCTCGTCCTCCAGCAGCAGGTTGTTAAAGTGCCAGTACGCGGAGCCGAGCCTGGCGCCGAACGGAAGGAGTTCCGCCCACACCAGGTGGTGGTCCGTGCACGACACCTGCCGCATGGAGGCCTTCGGGAAACAGGAGGCGTACGCCCGCGAAACGTACAGGCGGTCGATTCTGGACACTCCGACCCCAGGCCTCACGAAGGTGAAGGCGATGGAGTCGGGATGGAGATTCCGCCAGACGTCCACCAGGTCGAAGGACTTGACCAAGTCCCCCAACCTCTTCCCTGACGCGCGGTCAGTGCGGGCACCGCCGTGGTCCCTGCCCTCGAGGACGCAATTAAAATCTCCCCCGAGGACGACGCACTGGCCCTCGTCGATGGAAGCGAGATGAGCGGACACTTCTTGGAAGAAGCTCGCTTGCCTCGGCCCGGCCGGGGGAGCGTAGACGTTCACCAAGTGAAGCACCGCGCCCCCCAGCCGAACCGTCAGGTGAAGCAAACGGCCTGGCACTGGCTCCCTGACCCCCAAGATCTCCGGCTGAAAATGCGGGGCCAACAGGATAGCCACCCCGCCAGATCTGCGGGTGAGGTGACTCATGTAGACCCCCCCTCGCCACTCCAGGAGCCAGGTAGCTTCGTCTCCCGGGGTAGTGTGGGTTTCTTGCAGGAAGCACACCGCATACCTCCCGTCCCGAAGGACCGAGAGGGTCTGGAATCTGCGCTGCGACTCCCTGCTGCCGTTGATGTTGAGGCTGGCTATAGTTGTCTCCATGTCGGAAGCGTTGTGCAACCACCACCAGTACAATTAACAAACCCGTGTATATATTTACAGGGAGGACGAGGGAGGGGCACTGAAGTCCCTCGCCCTCACCAGGAGTGCTCCCAGGAAGTTCCTGACTCGCTTTCGCTCATTGACATCGAGCCCAGGCGCCTGGCGGGCAGCGAGGGCCGACCAGTAAACTTTCTCAAAAGAGCTCCAGCGGTCGAGCGCCAGTTGGGCTCTATCCCGGCGACTCCGAGTTTCCTCGACAAATTCCCGGAGTTCCTCGAGGGGGATGAGGGAGAGATCGGTGGGGGGCACCCGGGACTCAAAAAAGTCACTGCAGACGGAGTCCGCGTCGTCCCCGGTGTCCGCCACCGATCCCGAACCCTCCTCCGGGAGGTCGCCCTCGGTCACCGACCCCTCCCCCACCGAGAGAATGGGGGCTGGTCCGGCGCCGCCAACCGGCCTCAAACCCCCGGCGACCCCACCCCCAGGGTCACCGGCGGTACCTTCCTCGACGCACCCCTTCCCGGAACGCCCCGAGTTCGGGTCGTCGGGCGGCAGAGGCTCGGGGCCCCGCTCCTCTCCCGACACCGGGACGCCTGGCTCCTCGGGGAAAAGGTCATCCCCCAGGAAAAGGTCATCCCCCAGGGCCAAGGCCCCCGGAAAAACAGTCTGGGAGGGAGGAGCGAGGATAACACCCTCCTCCCCTCCACCGCTCGACGACCCAGCAGAGGGTCCTCCGTCGTCGCCCGCACCACGGCCCTCGTGGTCATCGAGGTCCTCCCCAGGGGCCGGAGGAGTCAAGGCAGCAGGAGGCCCTGCTGTAGCCCCCAGGGGTTTGGGCGAGTCGGGCCGCGGTGCGGGACAGTCGAGGGGCACCGTTGGCTCGTCCCCCGGAGAGGGGCAGCACCGCCGGCGCGCTGCAGGAGAGTCCCTCCCCTCCGAGGGCCGGTGCCTCTTCCCCAGAGAGACCGGGGGGGATTTCTGGGCCTTCCCCTCCCCGCACGCCTCGGTGGTCATGGGGCCCGGGGTCCCTCCCCCCAGCCTTTCCCGGAATACGAATGGCTGGGGGAAGACAGGGGGCGTGGCCAGGGTGGGGAGGGCCAGCCGTGTCACTTCCTTCCCCACCCCCGGTTTATCAGGTGAGGGTGGGCGGGGCAGGGGCCTAGTTCCCTCTCCGGGGCCCGGAGACACGGCCGTTGCAGGAGGCGGAACAGCGGTGGCCTCCCCCAGGTTAGTGCCAGGGCGTGGCTGGGTTGGGCAGGGCTCGGGCTCGGGGGCCCCCGGGCCAGGTGTTAAAGCCCGAGGGGTTTCTCCATCGGGGTGGGGAGTGGGTGTAGTGTCATTGGGGTCAGGGTCAGGTACAGGTTCGGGGGTTTGAGGGTCAGGGGTCCCGCGCCGGGGCGACGCTGGCACGGCCGCAGGGGCATTGTCGTGCCGGGGCGGGGTAGGTCGTGGGCTAGGTTCCGGGGAAGGGGATAGGGTGGTCTCCCCATGGGCGGGCTTGACGCGTCGCGTCTTTCTCTGCGCCTTCTGGCCTGCCGGACGCTCACCCCCCTCCCTGCCAGAGGCTGGAGCATTGGGAGCCTCTGGCTTAGCCTCCGGTGCCGGGGCCTGTGGTGTTGACTTCGGGGGAGGGGGAGTGGGTGCGGCGGCACCACCGTCAGCCATTGGTGTGGGCTGGGCGGCTTTCTGGGCGGGGCAGTTTTTTCGTATGTGCCCTACCTCGCGGCACAGGTGGCACCGCACGCCGTCCGCCGTCCAGAAGGCGCGATAGGCCGCGCCCTCATGGAGGACAGTAAATGAGCCCTCGGTGACCTCCTCCCGGGCCAGGCAAATGAACACCTGGCGCCGGAAGGAGTAAACGTGTCGGAGGGCAGGGTCCTTCAGACCGAGCAGGAGCGGCTGGACACCCGACCGGATCTCCCCCAGGGTGTTGAGGTGGGGGAGGAGGAGCTCGCTGGCAATGAAGGGCGGGACGTTAGAGATCACGACCCTCTGGGCCGTAACCTCCAGAGGGTCGACGGGCAAATGTGTCCCGCCCACAGCGAGCCCCCTCTCCACGGCCAGGTGGACCGCCTGCTCGGTCCTCAGGAAAAATACGGCCTTCCCGTACATGCGGGCCGCAGCGACGATGGCCAGTGGGCCGACCACACTAGCCATGGCCTTGCTGCAGGCCTCGATGGTCATGTTGGGGTGGGGATAGGCCTTGACCCCCAGGCGTTTGGTCAGGTGCCTGAAGGGGGTCGACGTCGCAGCCGGGGTTGTGGGAGCCGGGCCCAAGGCAGCGGCTACCCCGGCGTAGGTGCGGCTGGGCCCGGCGACTTTGGGGCTCGCCATATTCTGCCGCTTTGTACTTCGGCCCCAGGCAGCGGTGGAGGTGGGCCCCTGGTAGCAGCAGTGGTGGAGGGGCCCGAGGCGAGTCGCCAGAGGCAAGTCCCAGGCAGCGACAGCGGTGGCAGAAGCGGACCTCGGGCGAGTCCAAGGTAAGCCCTCGGTCGCAGTGGTGGGGGCAGACCTGTTGGGGAGAGTCCCCGAGGCAAGTCCCAGGCAGTAGTGGTGGAGATGGGCCCAAGGCGAGTCCCAGGCAGCAGCGGTGGAGGCAGGCCTCTGGCGAGTCCTGGGAAGTCCCCTCGGTTGCAGTGGTGGGGGCAGACCTGTTGGAGAGAGTCCCCAAGGCAAGTCCCAGGCAGCCCCAAGCCGAGTCCCAGGCAGCAGTTGCGGAGGCAGGCCTCAGACCACAGCAGCAGCGGTGGAGGTCCCGCGAGGGGCCCCAAGGCAAGTCCCAGACTGTATTGGAGGCAGGCCCCAAGCAGCAACAGCCGAGACAGGTCCGAGCAGAGCCCCAGAGACCTGCAGTGGCGAGGCCTAGGCCGCAGCTCCAAAAACAGGAGCCAGACCAAAAAGGCTCCCACCTCCTGCCTTTCTCCTTCTTCTTCTTCTCCTTCTTCTTCTTCTTCTTCTCCTCCTCCTTTCTCCCTTCCTGTGTGAGGCAATAGCAGAGGAGAGTCCCAGCACACAGACAGTCACTCACTCCCGCCGGCGTGCTGCAGGAGAGTCCCTCCCCTCCAAGGGCCGGTGCCTCTTCCCCAGAGAGACCGGGGGGGGATTTTTTTTTTTTTTTTTTTTTTTTTTTTTTTTCTTTACCCTACACTACCACCTAACTGCGGTAGTGCTTATTTTATCCCCAGCACCCATGGTGTGTGTGTGCAGGTGTAAGACACTGTGAAAGACACAAAGTGCACGAATCTTTATTCAGTTTCCACCACCAGGAAGACAGGAAAACACCCGGGTGGCCAGTGACAAACACTGCCCTTCACATCAAAGGACAGTGCTGTGTGATCAAAACAGTGAAGGGGAGGGTAGGGACTAAATCAAAATAGAATTGGAGGGAGAAATGATGCACTCCACTCCCTGCGGCGCCCACCTCTCCCTGAACAACTCCAGGGTGTTGGTCGACGCCGCGTGCTCCTTCTCCAAGGACACCCGGGCTCTAACGTAACCGCGGAAGAGGGGCAGGCAGTCGGCCCTAACGACCCCCTCCACGGCCCGCTGCCTGGACCTGTTGATGGCCAGTTTGGCCAGGCCCAGGAGCAGACCCACGAGGAGGTCTTCAGACCTGCCCTCCTTCCTCCGTACCGGGTGCCCAAAGATCAGGAGCGTGGGACTGAAGTGCAGCCAAAAACAGAGGAGAAGGTTTTTCAGAAAATCAAAAAGGGAGTGCAAACGCCCACACCCAATATACACGTGGTCCACGGACTCCACAGCGCCACAGAACAAGCAGTTGGGCTGGGAGTCCGTGAACCACCGCAATCTGCGGTTGCAGGGGACTGCTGCGTGCAGCAGGGGGGGATTTATTTTTTTTTTTTTTTTTTTTTTTTTCTTTTCTTTTTTTTTTTTTTTTTTTTTTTTTTATTTTTCTTCTTTTTCTTCTTTTAAAAAATTTAACCCCCACACTACCGCCTAAGTGCGGTAGTGCTTATTTTATCCCCAGCACCCATGGTGTGTGTGTGCAGGTGTAAGACACTGTGAAAGACACAAAGTGCACGAATCTTTATTCAGTTTCCACCACCAGGAAGACAGGAAAACACCCGGGTGGCCAGTGACAAACACTGCCCTTCACATCAAAGGACAGTGCTGTGTGATCAAAACAGTGAAGGGGAGGGTAGGGACTAAATCAAAATAGAATTGGAGGGAGAAATGATGCACTCCACTCCCTGCGGCGCCCACCTCTCCCTGAACAACTCCAGGGTGTTGGTCGACGCCGCGTGCTCCTTCTCCAAGGACACCCGGGCTCTAACGTAACCGCGGAAGAGGGGCAGGCAGTCGGCCCTAACGACCCCCTCCACGGCCCGCTGCCTGGACCTGTTGATGGCCAGTTTGGCCAGGCCCAGGAGCAGACCCACGAGGAGGTCTTCAGACCTGCCCTCCTTCCTCCGTACCGGGTGCCCAAAGATCAGGAGCGTGGGACTGAAGTGCAGCCAAAAACAGAGGAGAAGGTTTTTCAGAAAATCAAAAAGGGAGTGCAAACGCCCACACCCAATATACACGTGGTCCACGGACTCCACAGCGCCACAGAACAAGCAGTTGGGCTGGGAGTCCGTGAACCACCGCAATCTGCGGTTGCAGGGGACTGCTGCGTGCAGCAGGGGGGGATTTATGGGCCTTCCCCTCCCCGCCCGCCTCGGTGGTCATGGGGCCCGGGGTCACTCCCCCCAGCCTTTCCAGGAATACGAATGGCTGGGGGAAGATAGGGGGCGTGGCCAAGGTGGGGAGGGCCATTTATGTCACTTCCTGCGCCGCCCCAGGTTTATCAGGTGAGGGCGGGCGGGGCAGGGGCCCGGTGCCCTCTCCGGGGCCCGGAGACACGGTCGCTGCAGGAGGTGGGCCAGCGGTGGTTCCCCCCCTGGTTAGTGCCAGGGCGTGGCTGGGTAGGGCTCGGGCTCGGGCTCAGGGGCCCCCAGGCCAGGTGTCACGGCGCCAGGGTCGGGCGTCAAAACCCGAGGGGTTTCTCCATCGGGGTGGGGGGTGGATGTGGGGTCAGTGGGGTCAGGGTCAGGTAAGGGTTCGGGAGTGTGGGGGTCAGGGGTCCCGCGCCGGGGCGACGCTGGCACGGCCGCAGGGGCATTGTCGTGCCGGGGCGGGGCAGGTCGTGGGCTAGGTGTCGGGGAAGGGGATAGGGTGGTCTCCCCGTGGGCGGGCCTGACGCGCCGCGTCGTCTTCTGCGCCTTCTGTCCGGCCGGACGCTCACCCCCCTCCCTGCCAGAGGCTGGAGCATTGCCAGCCCCCGGCTTAGCCTCCGGTGCCGGGGCCTGTGGTGTTGGCTTCGGGGGAGGGGGAGTGTGTGCGGCGGCACCACCATCAGCCATCGGCGCGGGCTGGGCGACCTTCTGGGTGGGGCAGCTTTTCCATATGTGCCCCACCTCGCGGCACAGGTGGCACCGCACGCCGTCCGCCGTCCAGAAGGTGCGGTAGGCCGCGCCCTCATGGAGGACGGTGAATGAGCCCTCGGTGACCTCCTCCCGGGCCAGGCAAATAAACACCTGGCGCCAGAAGGAGTAAACGTGTCGGAGGGCAGGGTCCTTCAGACCGAGCAGGAGCGGCTGGACCCCTGACCGGATCTCCCCCAGGGTGGTGAGGTGGGGGAGAAGGAGCTCGCTGGCAATGAAGGGCGGGACATTGGAGATCACGACCCTCTGGGCCGTAACCTCCAGAGGGTCGACGGGCAGATGTGTTCCCCCCCCCCACAGCGAGCCCCCTCTCCACGGCCAGGTGGACCGCCTGCTCGGTCTTCAGGAAAAAGACGGCCTTCCCGTACATCCGGGCCGCAGCGACGATGGCCAGTGGGCCGACCACACTAGCCATGGCCTTGCTACGGGCCTCGATGGTCATGTTGGGGTGGGGATAGGCCTTGACCCCCAGGCGTTTGGTCAGGTGCCTGAAGGGGCTTACGTTAGAGACCGGGGTTGTGGGAGCCGAGCCTCAGGCAGCGGCTACTCCGGCGTAGGTGCGGCTGGGCCCCGCGACTTTGGGGCTCGCCATATTCTGCCGCTTTGTATTTCTGCCCCAGGCAGCGGTGGAGGTGGGCCCCTGGTAGCAGCAGTGGCGGAGGCTGTGAGGAAGGGCCCAAGGCAAGTCCCAGGCAGCGACAGCGGAGACCTGTCTCAGGCAACAGCGGTGGCAGAAGCAGACCTCGGGCGAGTCCAAGGTAAGCCCTCGGTCGCAGTGGTGGGGGCAGACCTGTTGGGGAGAGTCCCCGAGGCAAGTCCCAGGCAGCCCCGAAGTAGAGTCCCAGGCAGTAGTGGTGGAGATGGGCCCAAGGCGAGTCCCAGGCAGCAGCGGTGGAGGCAGGCCTCTGGCGAGTCCTGGGAAGTTCCCTCGGTTGCAGTGGTGGGGGCAGACCTGTTGGGGAGGGTCCCCAAAGTCGAGTCCCAGGCAGCAGTGGTGGAGGCAGGCCTCAGGCGACAGCAGCAGCGGTGGAGGTCCCGCGAGGGGCCCCAAGGCAAGTCCCAGGCTGTATTGAGGCAGGCCCCAAGCAGCACCAGCCGAGGCAGGTCCGGGCAGGGCCCCAGAGACCTGCAGTGGCGAGGCCCAGGCCGCAGCTCCAAGACCAGGAGCCAGACCAAAAAGGCTCCCACCTCCTGCCTCTCTTCTTCTTCTTTCTCCCTTCCTCCGTAAGGCGATAGCAGAGGAGAGTCCCAGCACACGCACACAGTCAGTCACTCATTCCCGCCGGCGCGCTGCTGGAGAGTCCCTCCCCTCCAGGGGCCGGTGCCTGGACCTGTTGATGGCCAGTTTGGCCAATCTCCAAGTTATTTTTGTTAATCAGGACCTCCTGATTGGGGTCTTCAAGCCCAGGCCAATCAAGGACCTTGTAGCACACACATCCCCCCACCCTCCCAGGGGACTGGGTCAGCTCCTCTTGTAGCTTTTCCTGTGACGTTTCCACCCCAGCTCCAGTCCCTCTGATGCGGACTCTGACACGGCCTGTACCGGACTGTAGTTCCTCTCCTTGTATCCGGAGCATCTCGAGAATTTCCTCCTCTTCCAGCGGTAATGGTATCGAGGCTCATCCATCTTAGACCCTGAGGTTTCCTCGACACCAGCCAGAGGGGAGAGCCCATGGTTTCTGACAGGCTATCTGGTTGTTGACAGGGGCCTAGTATGTTTTGCTCCTGCCCTGTTTGTGAGGGAACAGTTTTCAGGTGATCCACATGTTGGTTCAGGACTGCCTCACTTTCCCCAAACTTTGTAAGTCACGGGACCTGACCTCACGGCAACCTCACCTCGTACCCATACAGAGGTGTTGCCATGGTTCTGGCACCAAACGTCATCCCCTCAATGAAATGGTCTCCCTCGCTTCGAGGAGGTATGTGGCTGGCATTGGTGATCCTGCTGTTGTTTCACCCCAACAGCCCTCCCCCAGTTTGGGAAATATCAGGTTTAACCTGGTGCAGTGTCTTCTCCGCATCACCAACTCTGCTGGAACTATCCTGTCGTTGCGTTTGGGCTGGGCCCAGAATCGACCAGGAACCGAGACCGTTTGGTATCGAGTGACGCTGTAGGCTGCAGATTTTATCCTGCCTTCAACATTTGGAACACTCTTTCCACCAGACCATTGGATGATGGTTGGCATGGAGCTGTCCTTTATGAGGAAAATGCCATTTTCCCACAGAATGTGAGTATTCCCTGAGGTTAATGATGCTCCACTCTCTATGACTGATACTTCCTGGACTCTGTGTATCGTGAACGATGCTCACAGCTTCTCCATCATTCTCATCCCTGAGTTTGCTGAATAAACTTTATGCACATCCAACCACTTAGTTCCTGGTCATTGTCAATGCCCATTGTGCCCATGGAAGGACCTGCATAATCAATGTGTAACCGAGCCATTCCCACAATGATGGGAGCTCAGCTGGTGGTAATTTTTATCCTTGGTACTCTGGGCACTGCCCACCAATGCAGCTGTGTTAGCATCCAATCCCGGCCACCAGACATAATTCCTTGTTTGTATCTTCATCTTGGACACCCCTGGATGACCCTGGTGGGGTTCAGTCAGTATCTGGTGATGACCTTTACTCTGACAATCCCACTTGCTCCACATAGTAATCTGCCGTCCTCGATGGTGACCTGGTCTTGCTGGGATCAGAAAGGTTTCAATCCTGGTTGTGATGGCCCTTCTCCTTCCCCCATTCCCACCAGCTGTTTGTTTCACCAGGACAGGATCTTTGTGCCCACAGTCGGATATTGTCAGGAGTGACCGCAAGGGTGTCCAGGATGTTTTATACCAGAACAGACCCTTCCATGGGAACTGGGAGACCATTTACCCAAACAGTGTTTTTAATACCATCTGATTTGGATGTTGCTAAGCCATTGGATTGTCCCAACCCACGTGGAGGGGGGCTTTGCCAGGTGGGCACTCTCCTGGGCACCAGCCGACAAGTTTGTTACTCAGGTCAGACCTTGTGGGTCTCCTTTGCTGTCTTGAGTCCACATTCCAGCAGCGACTACAATGGCTGTCTGAGCCAGATCCTGAAGGACTCTTCAGCCAATTGGCTGAGGTTCTGCTGAGGGCTGGCCTTAGGGCCCTCTGTTCAGGACATGCCCAGCTTGAGGCTCTGGGATTGTCTACACTCAAATGGTGCTGCCCAACTCAGTCAGACAGGTGAGAGTGTCCCCTTCATTGGGATGGCCCGACAGCTCCCATGATGCACTTGCTGCAGTTTCTAATGACAAAGCCAGGTGTAGTAGCTGTTTGAAGTCCAGTTGGGCTTCAGCCGGTAGATCCCTCTGTGTGGTTATGTCATTAATCCCACATCCCCACGTACTGACTAACAATGGGAAAGCTGGCTCCATCCCCATGTCTCCCATTCCTCAGAACGGTCTCTCAGCATCTCCTTCAGTGTTAACCCAAAACCACCTGCCTCTGCCAGTCGCCTCAACCACGTCAAAAATCTCTACGGATTCCCCAGTCCTCTAACAGCTGAAGAAAACCAATGGCATCTTGGGAATAGAGATGGTTTGTGGTTCTAATATTCCTTAAACAACTGTCAATTCTTGGAAGGTTCTGGTATCTGGTGCCTCTGGGAACATTTAAACTCCTTGTGACTGAAAATGCTGTGGGTCTGCAAGCAGTCCGAAGGATTATGCATTGCTTTTCACCTGCCCCAGTGTCAGTTTCCCGGAAACCATATTGCGTTCTTTCCTGCATCCTGGGCCCAGTCTTCGACAGCAGGATCAAATGAACACATTAAGTTCCAGAATAATATCTCTAACATCCCTGCATGTCTCTTCTATCTTTAATGCCCTCCCCTGTCTATGGACGTTGGTATGTTTAATACTTTCAAACCAGATACATGTCTGACCTGGTTCCTTTGTTGCCGACCTGCTGTCTATATGTTTCTGAAATCCATTTGTAGCCACTCGAGAGCCTGTTTACCATCTTCACAATCTCTTCACACCCCCATCTGACAGCGCTGCAAACACCTCACTCGCCCCACCTACCAACTACCACTGGGGGGAACGACCATTACCCCCACAGTCTCTGGCCGAGTCATCTGTCTCACCGGTTATTCAAAATAATTCAAAAAGGCTTCGACACCTTTGTTATTGAATTTTGGTAATTTGGAAATTTTAGCCTGTCTGTTAATTCTGAAAGTTTCTCTTTCTAAACTTTCTCGGCAAATTTGGGAAGTTTGTTCAAACCCAGAACATTTTTCGCAATGTTAAAAGCCATTTCCCCCAGCTTTTGATTTAACCAACCACAAGTAACCAAAACTAACCATATCTTTCCACTGAAGGTTTATTTTAAGGTCTGGGACAGTAATCCCCAAGTCTGTTTAAGTCGATCCAAATCCATCCCGATCTGGGACCTGATGCCCCAGGCCCTGTCACCATATTCCCCTTGATTTACTTGGGCAGAGTACACTGGCTGTGAGCAGCCAGCTCCGAGTCAGGTTCCTGAACTGAGGAGATTCTCAATCCCCTGGTAATACTGGTCAGCCAGGGCTTCCTGATTTGGCCCAGATTTACATTAAATGTCCTGCATTTGTTTCCTGTGAGTGTTTGAGATTTAAATCTGAACTGAAAGTTTCTCTTCAATTTCTAAAGGATAGGAAACATTGCTGTTTTCTTGCTGTTCCAGATTTTGGAAAAATGCTTACCTGAGCTTTCACATTAGCCAAGTATCAATTTGTCAAAGGAAAATAGTTTTGACTAACCTGAATGATGTTCCCCGAGGGTTTGATTTTAGGCCGTGGATTGTTGTTTGTAAAAAAAAAAAACTTGTACTGCCGAAACAATTCAGTTATCAAGTTTTATACAATCCATAAACTTCTAATGTCATAAATGATGAACAGTGTAAGAGTTCAAGATGACTGAGAATGTTGATTACAATTTAGTGCAGGTAAATGTGTGACTGTTGTCATAACCACCTTGACAAGGAAGAAATGAGAGAGGAAATGCAGAGATACTTCCAGCAGCTGACAGTCTCTAGAGTTTCTCCATTCACAGGTAAAGCATGCCTTCGGCCCAACGCCCACCTCTCCACAACCTGATCCAACGGACTTAATCAGCTCCCCAGTCATCAGCACGAAAAGTCAAGAAGCTATCAGCAGTGAAGAGGAGGTCCACACGCTTTTTGTCAGTGGCCTTCCTCTGGGCATTAAACCACCTGAACGTTACCCTCTCTTTCGATCATTGAAGGGATATGAAGGTTCACGGATCAAGCTCACATCACAACAGCCAGTTGGCTCTGTTACATTTGACAGCAGAGTGGGGGTAGGCCCAGCAAAGAATGCTGTGTTCACTGAGCCTGGAGCTGCAGCTGTTACACTGCACCCACAGATATGCTGGTATCCTCTGTCTGAAGCAGCTCTGCAAGTCTTGTCAGTTTTGTTAGGTATTTAACTGTCCTTGCCCAAGAATTCAGATTTCTCCGTGGAGTGCAAGGACAGACGGGATTTTATTTTCAGGTTGGACTTTACTGAAGGAGATTTTGGAGAATTGGCTCATTTCCACTCGACTTGGAGGGGACAGAGTGGTCCCTAAGGACTGTGGATTTAAGAACTTTACTGGTGAACTTTGTCCCCATGTGGGAGAATTCTGCAAACTGGCTGTCGGTCTGATGAAAGCTGCTGGTGTCATCTGGGTAGTGATCATGGAATGATCAAAGGGTGGAATGTAATGTTTCACGATTAAATTGGAATATCTCTGGACATTAATGTAATATCAAAGGGTTAAACTGCACTGATTTGAATATTCTGAAAGTGGTGGGGACAACATTCATGCAAGAATGTGAATCATTCCCCCCCCCCCATTAGACAATTTTAATTTGATAATGGTATGGGGAGTAATAGCAAATGACTATCATTCAATCTCTTCTATTCGGAAATGCTTCCTAGCCAGACCCTGAAGCTAGGTATGTCACACCTGCATTGTCTTGGGGAATCAGAGATATGAAATCATCTGCATAATGATTCCCCAGGATTAGGACATTTAGCACTTGCATTATCCCTGAGGATGATCTCATCCTACCATTGTACCTGGGGTAACATGTGACTGTGAGGGCATGGCCAGAGTACATGTGAACATTACCAACTGACCTGTATAAAAAGGATGTGTTTTCTTCAGGGCTTCACATTGGCTTGACCTTGCATGCCCGTGAAGAGGGTCAAAAGTGGTCACCTTGCTTGTACAGGCTTTAATAAACTTCAACTGTTTGCAGAAGTTGGTGTGTGCCAATTGCATCTCGTGTGTGAAACCTCAGGGAAAAGAACTGAACAGATGGTAGCAGCGGTGGGACTCCAACATACACGGAACTTCCAGGTGAAATGAATAAGTGATTGTCTGAATGTTGGTTGTGTGAGACAGATGGGTCCACAAGGTAAGCTTCACCATGGTCTCTCTCTAAACCTACCACTCGGTCAACCCCTCATCTGCTGGGACTTGGTGATAGAATCTTTTGAGAAACTCGCTCACTGAGTTGTCCGTCTGTCCTCTGCAACTCCACTAATCATATTGCCATCTGCGAACTTACTAATTAGACCATCTATACCTTCCTTCAGATCAGTTATGTATATCACAAACACAGTGGTCCCAGCATGGATCCCTGTGGAACACCACTGGTCACAGGTCTCCATTTTGAGACACTCCCTTCCACTAGTACTACTGTCTCCTGTTGCCCAGGCAGTTCTGCATCCACCTAGCTCAGACACCCTGGACCCCTTGCGACCTCACTTTCTCCATCAGCCTACCATGGGGAAGCTTAGCAAAATCCTTACTGAAGTCCATGTCTATAACATCTACATCTCTTCTCCCATTAATCACCTTTTTCACTTCCTCAAATAAATCTATTAAATTGGTAAGATGTGATCTGCCCTGCACAAAACCAAGCTGCCTTTCACTGATACACACATTTTCTTCCAAATGTAAATAGATCCTATCCCTCCGTATCTTCTCCAGCAGCTTCCCTCCCACTGATGTCAGGCTCACTGGTCTATAATTATCTAGATTATCTTTGCTACTCTCCTTAAACAAGGGGACAACATTAGGAACTCTCCAATCCTCTGGGCCCTCACCTGTGTTCACGGATGCTGCAAAGATATGTCAAGGCTGCAGCGCGCTCTCGCTCGCACGTGCTCTCGCTGAGAGATCCCATTTGGACCTGGGAGCTTGTCCATCTTAATGCCTTTTGGAATACGGAACACTTCCTCCCTCCTTCTGCAGACGTGACTTGACCTAGAGTGATCAAACATCTATCCCTAACCTCAACATCCGTCGTATCCCTCTCCTCTGTGAATACTGATGCCAAGTACCCATTTTCTCTGGCTCCATGCATAACTTCCTTCCTTTGTCCTTGAGTGGACTAAAAATTTCTCTCATTACCCTCTTGCCCCTTTTATATGAATAAAGGGCTTTGGGATTTTCCTTAACCCTATTTGCTAAAGATATTTCATGATTCCTTTTAGCCCTTTTAATTCCCCATTCCAGATTGGTCTAACTTTTCCCCTATTCTTCCAAATGTTTGTCTGGTTTCAGTCACCTAGACCTTATGTATGCTTCCTTTTTCCTCTGAGCTAGTCTCTCAATTTCATCAGTCATCCCTTGTTCCCTAATCTCACCATTTCTAGCCCTCATTTTCACAGGGTCATGTCTATCCCGTACTAATCATCGTCGCTTTAAAAGCCTTCCACATATCAAATTTGGATTTACCTTCAAACAGCTGTTCCCAATCCACATTTTCCAGCTCCTGCTAAATTTTGCTATTCAGAGTCAGCGATGTACAGCATGAAACCAGACCCTTTGGTCCAACTCATCCATACTGACCAGATGTCCTCAATTAATCTAGTCCCATTTGCCAGCACTTGGCCCATATCCCTCTAAACCCTTCCTACTCATCTACCCATCCAGCTGCTTTTTCGAGTCATAGTCATAGAGATATAACAGACCCTTCCATCCAAATCCATGTCACCCAGATATTCCAGTCTAATCTAATCCTATAGTCCAATATCCCTCTTAAACCCTTACTATCCATATACCCATCCAGGTACCTTTTAAATGCTGTAATTGTACCAGCCTCCACCATTTCCTCTGGCAGCTCATTCAAACATGCACCACTCTCCTTTTTATATCTTTTCCCCCTCACCCTAAACCTATGCTCTCTAGTTCCTGACTCCCCCACCCCAGGGAAAAGACCTTGTCTGTTTATCCTATCCATGCCCCTCATGATTTTATAAACCTCTGCCTCTGACGCTCAGGGAAAACAGACCCAGCACATTCAGCCTCTTATACAGAAGGGTCTGTTTCCATGCTGTACATCTGACTCTATGACTCTCCCTCTAGCTCAAATCCTCCAAACCTGGCAACATCCTTGTAAGTATTTTGAGCCCTTTCAAGTTACATGACATCCTTCCTTCCAATAGGAAGGAGACCAGAATTGCACTCTATTCCAAAAGTGGCCTACCCGATGTCCTGTACAGCCTCAGCATGACCTCCCAACTCCTATACTGTTATTGGCCGCCTTCCAATGTAGCAGTCTTCCTTTTGGACCACTCTTGTCTTTGTCCATGAGTATTCTACAACTTATGGAATTCTGATCACTATTCCCAAAGTAACTCATGACAGAATGTTCAACAACCTGGCTGGGCTTATTTCCCAACACCAGGTCCAGAATGGCACCTTCCCAAGTTTGGACTATTTACATACTGCTCTATAAAAGCCCTCCTGGATGCCCCTTAGTGTTAGAGGTCTAAATGGAGCAGAATTTAAGTGAATTCCAGGCAATGTTGGGAAAATTATAATCTCCCAACACCACCACCCTGTTGCTCCGAATCTTTCCATAATCTGTTCACATATTTGTACCTCCTCTCATGCTCACTGTTGGGAGGCCTGTAGTACAGCCCCAACATTGTTACTGCACCCTTCCTGTCTGAGCTCTGCCCATATTGCCTCACTGCTTGAGTCCTCCATAGTACCCTCCTTCAGTACAGCTGTGATATCCTCCCTGACCAGTAATGTAACTCCTCCGCCCATTTTACCTCCCTCTCTATTCCATCTGAAGCATCGATATCCTGAGATATTTAGTTACCAATCTTGCCCTTCCCTCAACCAAGTCTGTCATAGCAATAACATTGTACTCCCAGGTACTAATCCACACCCAAAGTTCACTTGACTTCTTACATCAGAACAAATGCATCTCAGACCATCAATCCCTTTGTCCTCTTCATCTGGTCTCTGCCTACTCTTCCCCTTAGTCACGCTGAATTCATTTTCTCGTTCCTTACAGGTTTTAGTTACTACCTCCTTACTGCCCACTAACCACCACCTCATTTGGGTCCCATCCCCCCCGCCACATTAGTTTAAACTCTCCACAACAGCGTTAGCAAAAGCACTCCCTGGACATTGGATCCAGTCCAGCCCAGGTGTCGACCATCCGATTGTAATAGTCCCACCTCCCCCAGAATCGGTCCCAATGTCCCAAAATCTGAACCCCTCCCCCCTCCACCAACTCTCAAGCCACTCATTCATCCTGCCTATTCTTTCATTCCTGCTCTGACTGGCACGTGGCACTGGTAACAATCCTGAGATGACTTCTTCTGAGATCCTACTTTGTAACTTGGCTCCTAACTCCCTAAATTCTGCTTTAGGACCTCATCCCATTAATTCCCTTCCTCATGTGGCCTACTTTTATTACAGAGAAAACAGCTGAGCTTTCTTACTTCCCTTTTCCCCCTCAGTTCACCACAGGGTAAAGAGGAAACCTATCATTAATATCTTCAACAAGATGCCCTTTTTCCTTTACCACGTGAGAATTTCCATTTTTCCCTAATTTCTATCCCCCTCAGATTGAAATTGATGTTGGAAGCCAAACTTTGATTTATGAACCAACTCATAATCATCTGCCTTTTCCGCTGATAACCTTGCAATCTTAACTCGCTCTTCCATGTGAGGTCTCGTTACTTCAGGAAGTGAATTTTGAAATCCTCCATGATAATTGTCTCTCTAAGATTGTCCCATGTCTGATCGATTTTCAATGCTCTTACCCACCGATCAAAGTTACTTGGTTTGATCCTTTCAAACTCTGTGACACCAGGCCCCTCCTTAGGTTCTAAAATGTCTATAAGCTTCTGGTTGGAGCTCCTATGCACTGAAGATGGCTTTTTTTCATCACCTGATACTCCCCAGATACCTCCTGATAATGACACACGTACTTCACCAGCTCCACCTACCAACGTCACTTGGATCAACAATACCCACATGGTCACTTGGCCATTTCATTTGTTTAGCCACTTTCTTCAATGAAATGAAAAAATGTCTACTTATTTTGCAATCCAGCACATTGTTTATGTTCTTGACAAATGGGTAACAGCTACAATATAATGTCCAGTCACAGCAAAACATTCCCTATGCGATAGTCAAGAAACGGTGCCTGGATGCTATGGAGATGATTTTCCTGTTCGATATTATTTGGATGGAGGGTGCTTTGTTCTGTTTGTGACAGTCACTTGAAGGAGATAGGATAGAATGTAATCATTGGTCCAGTACCCTCTTTCTAATGCTATTAGTGATTTGTCAACACAATATCAGATTCCCAGTGGAGTGTCTGCTGATCACTGGTTTGAATTTGAGCACAGCAACTAATTGTGAAGAGCCTTTAACCCAATAGCTTAAACTTCACTCTAAATGTGCTATAATCAAAATAACACCTCAAATGATAGAAAGACTACAATGTAGAAGGAGTCTATTCAGCCTGTTCCTGTCTGTGCTGGCTCTCTGTATTAGCAAATCATCTGTGTCACATCCCTTGTTTTTATTCCCTGTTGCTCTGTAAATTGTTTCTCTCTTGGTAACTGTCCAGCTTTTTTTTTGAATGAATTAATCTGCCTCCATCACATCTTGAAGTAATAACCATCCACTAAACAAAATGTTTTCTCTTGTGAATTTAAATTTTCCACTTTTTCATTAATTTGGTTGAACCTTTTGGCTGATGAAGCCGCAGTTATCTGAAACCACCATCTTCAATCCCCATACCACCCTGTGTTACCAAACCTCTTGTCCAACATTTTGCTTTGGACATGTAGACTGTTTTGTCAGGGGTTTTGGGATTCCTGAATTAATGACCTTGCTCCTGTGACAAGCTCTGCCAGCCACTGACTCCACCTTATCCTGAGTAACTTTGAGTCTGAACCAGACTGTTCATGAGCTTGGTGCTCTGTTTGACCTGGAGTTGAACAGTCATCTCAATTATCTCCTCCACCAATGATTCGGAGATGCCGGTGTTGGACTGGGGTGTACAAAGTTAAAAATCACAACACCAGGTTATAGTCCAACAGCTTTAATTGGAAGCACACTAGCTTTCGGAGCATCGCTCCTTCATCAGGTGATAGTGGAGGGCTCAATCCTAACACACAGAATTTATAGCAAAGATTTACAGTGTGATGTAACTAAAATTATACATTGAGACATTGATTGTGTTAAGCCGTTCATCTGTTAGAATACCTTGATAGTTTCACTTCTTTCATGTGTAAATCACAAAACCTTTTTTAAATAGTTGCATTCTCGAGTTAGCTGTAACAATGGGTGATAACTAGACAATATGTTGAAGGTATTGGCCCCCTGTGTTCTCTGTCTATGCCATGATGTTTAGATTGATTCTAATCTAAAAAGTGAGAAGAGTTCGACATGAATGCATGCAGTTTTTGAGCAAAGTACAATGTAACCCTGCAAGTACAAATTCACCCCACAAAATGTGTGTGTGTGTGTGTCTTAAGTCTGTGAGGGGATGTGTGTGTGTATAGTGCAATGGTGGTCACCTGTAGTATGACATGAACCCAAGGTCCCAGTTGAGGACCCTCCTCCCCCCGCCCTGCTCCACAGGATATTGTCACCCCTTTGTTTCAGGTGAAGAGCATCCTGTTTGTAGAGGTCCCTCCTACCCCAGAATGAGCCCCAATTATCCAGGAATCTGAATCCCTCCCTCCTGCATCATTCCTGTTGCCACGTGTTCAACCCCTCTCTCTCCCTATTCCTCACCCCCCTCAAGCATGTGGCACAGCGAACAACCAGCTTTAATCTTCCAGCTTAGCTCCTGAATTTCTGTATTACATCCCCATCCCTTTTCCTACTTACGTTGGTGCCAATGTGGACCACGACTTGGGGCTGCTCCCCCTCCCCCTCAAGGATCCTAAAAACCCGATCTGAGACATTGGCACCTGGGAGGGTACACACCAACCGTGAGTCTCTCTTGTTTCCCCAGAACCTTTATCTGTTTCCCTAACTATAGAGTTCCCAATGACTAATGCTCTTCTCCTGTTCCTGTTTCATTCTGAGCAACACGGACAGAATCTGCCTGAGACCTGTGCCCCATTGCTTACCCCTGGTAAGTCATTTCCCTGCCCCCCCCCCCCCCCCCCCCCAACAGTATCCAAAATGGGTTCCTTTTTATTGAGGGTAACAGCCACAGGGGATCCCTGCACTGCCTGCCCGTTCCCTTTCTGTCCCCTGACAGTAACCCATCTACCTCCTCCTTGTACCTGAGGTGTGACTACCTCCCTGTAACTCCTCTCAATAACCCCCTCCGCCTCCCGAATGATCCCAAGTTCATCCACCTACAGCTCCAGTTCCCTTACACAGTTCTCGTGGACCTGCAGTTGGGTGCACTTCCCACAGATAAAGTCAGTAAGGACACAAGTGACCCTTAGCTCCCACATTCTCAGGAGGAACATTCAACTGCCCTCACCTCCATTCTCACTATTCCAAATTCCTAACGAGTCTTCTGAAAAATAAATAAAGAAAAGCAAGTTATCTTACCAACCTGTCTCTCAGAACTTTTATTGATTGATTAAAGGATAAGGATGGGTGGGAGGCACTAATTAAGTAGTGTTTTGGTTAAAGTAACTGCCCAAATATGTTCCTTCACTTACCCAGCAGTCCCGAGTCTGCTCCTGCTCAGCGTGCGCTCCGCCTATTCATGAGGTAAGTTTTAAAATCGTGATTCACCTTCCTGTCAGCCCCCGGCTAAACAGGAAGAACGAGAATTGTTTGTTATAAGATTGCTGGTATTGGATAAGCTGACCCTTGGGACCCACAGAGCTCTTACTGACTAGACCTTGTTGGTCAATATTAGTGAGGGAGGTAACTACAGCCCCTCAATTCTGCTGTTGCCAGGGGAGATTGGTCAGTTTGAAAGCAGAGGGTGAGGTGGGGGCTGCTGGGAAGGTCAATTTCCCACTTCAAGGACTTACCTTGAGCATGAGAGCAGCCTTCATTTTACAGACAGCAGCAGAGCAAGAGGTGGCTGAAAGATCAAGGGGTTGCTGGGAATATAAGCGAAGAAGGTTACCTCAGATTACAAAAGGATCTTGATCAGATGGGCCAATGGGCTGAGAAGTAGCAGATGGAGTTTAATTCAGATAAATGCAAGGTGCTGCATTTTGGGAAAGCAAATTAATGGTAAGGTCCGAGGGAGCGTTGCTGAACAAAAGAGACCTTTGGAGTGCAGGTTCATAGCTCCTTGAAAGTGGAGTCGCAGGTAGATAGGATAGTGAATGGTTATTGCAGGTTTCAGGATTTAGATATTTCGAAAAGAACAGAGAAAATGGTAAAAGAGGGGGTGGTGTGGCATTATTAGTCAAGGACAGTACTATGTTTGCAGAAAGGGTGTTTGAGGACTCATCTACTGAGGTAGTATATGTTGAGATTAGAAACCGGAAAGAAGAGGTTACCCTGTTGGGAATTTTCTATACAGTATGTATAGAATGTAGTATGTAGACAAGCCAACAAGGGGGCAAGGCCAGATGTGGGTGTAACTTAGGGAATGGTTAAGATAGAAGTAGAGAGGATGTTTCCACTGGCCGGTGAAACTAGGACAAGAGGGTATTGCCTCAAGATTAGAGGGAGCAGATTTTGGACTGAATTGGGAAGGAACCTCTTCACCCAGAGAGTGTTAATCTATGGAATTGCTTGCCCAGGGAAGCAGTTGATGCTGGTTGAGTCAACGTTTTTAAAGCGAAGGTAGATTTTTTTATTTTGAAAACCTAAAGGAATTAAGGGATACGGTGAGAGTGGGGGTAAGTGGTTCTGAGCCCACAAATAGATCAGCCATGACCTTATTAAATGTTGGAGCAGGCTCGAAGGGCCGGACGGCCTACTCCTGCTCCTGGTGCTTACATCCTTATGTCCCAGATCAGTTCAGGTGGAGCCCGTCCAAATGGTGCAGTCTCAAGATGTCCCAATGAAGACATCAATGTCCCACGAATGTGAATCCCTCTTTCCCACATCACTCCTTCACCCATGTGTTTACATCCCTCATCTTCTCACATCTTTAGCATTTTACACATTTTCTGGTAATAACTCAGCAATGACATCCCTCGAAGTCCTTTTTAAACAGATTTTGTTCCTAATTACTGAAATTCCCCAAACAGTACCTCTTGCCTGTTCCTGCCTATGTATTTAGTGTTAACATGCACCATGATACAGCACGGTCACTCAGTAGTGCCTCACAGCGCTAGGATCCTGTATTCAATTTCAACCTTCGGGGTGTGGAGTTTGTACAGTCTCCGTGTATCTCCGTGGGTCCCTCTGGGTGTTCTGGTTTCCTCCCACAGTCCAAAGATGCGAACGTGAGGTAGATTGGCAATGCTAATTTGTTCACTGTATCCCTGGATATGTAAGATAGTTGGATTAGCCTATGGGGATTGTGTGGTTACAGGAATGGGGTGAGTCTGTGAGTGATGCTCTTCCGAAGTTAACTGTGGAATCAATGGGCTGAATGGCCTGCTTACACACTCTGCATATTCTATGATTCTGTCCAACAATGAAACCCTCCTGTTCCCTCACCAGTATCCTCTCAGTTCCACTCGTGTTGTGCTTCACAGTGGCATCAGACACACAGGTCCCCATCTGATTTTTTTAATGATTCAGTGGCTCGGAAAGAATTGATTGTCCATCCCTAATTGCTGAGAGGGCTGTTAGGAGTAAACCACATTGCTGTGTGTCTGGACTCGCATGTAGGTCAGAAACGGTAAGGATGGCAGTTTCCTTCCCGAAAGGAAGTTATTGAACTCGATGGATATTATTTCCTGACAATCAGCAATGGGCAGCATTAGACCCTTAATTCCAGGGTTTATTAAATTGCATTTTGTTCACCATCTGTCATGAGGAGACTCAGACCCTGAAACTCGGAACATTACCTGGGTCTTGTGAGTAATATTCTTTTGATAATACCACTGGGCCACTACCCCCCCTTATCTGTCACTCAAAGGATGCTATCTGTCCTCCTAATTATAGCATTACCAACCATTATCACTTTCATTGGTGCTCTCCCAGTCCAATGGCTTGGTTTACAACAATACACTGCACAGTTTGATGATGCACGCTGCAGAGCACTTCCTCGTCTGCAGCGGCCATCTCTAAAATGGTGAGGGATGGTGTGAGCAATGTTAGAAACTGTAACTCCATTACTTTCCAACACGGTTACGGGTATGAATAATTATTCATTCTTAGATCAGACTTGTCCTGTTGTAACGCTTGGTTGACAGTCAAATTAATTCCCCGTTCTAAATATATTTCAACATCAGGGAATTAACCCAGCTGCTGCATTCTGTTTATTCAAACATTACATCAGAAAGAGTGCAGTCACCTCAGATCCTGAGAGAGACCAGGCAGGTGATATAAAAAGAGATTGTACCATATCAGAATATGATTTACGGTGACACCCTGACACTTGAAGGAATGTATCATTTTGATAGAAAATGCATCGTCCCATTCAGACAGTCAGGAACATATTCTATCTGATCCTTGGTGTAATTGGCCTTCCTGGTAAGTGGCTATAACCGTTCGGGGTTCTGCATAATTCTGAGTGAGCTGGTTTCTGCCATTAAACTGTGATTGAGAACATCACTTGCTAATCTGATGGAACTGTTGGAAGGACAGCTCGTCAACAAAACATTTTCATTAATTCAAATATCCTCTGCTCTAAATACTCTGTATAAGCCTATACCAGAATAGGAAAAGTTCAGTGATGATAGGTTGAGGATGTTAGAACTACTCTCCGTGAAGGGAAGGAGGCAGAGGTGAGATTTGATTGTGATTTCCAAACTCATGAGCCAGCTGTAAAGAACAGATATGAAGAAGCTGTTGTTGCTGGTGACATCAAAAGAAAAATGAGAGGGGAACAATTTAATGTGTAATGTGGGTTATGATTGATTTGTAAGACAAGCTTTTTCACACGGTCAGTAGTTAGGGTAAAGTGTCTGGAAATATAGTGGAAGCATGTTCAATCGAAGCGTTCAAAGGGGCACGGGATCATTATTTGGATTGGAATAGTGTGCAACATTCTGTAGGAGAGGCAGGGGATCGGTATCAGGGGAAGCTGCCAGTTTGAGCGGGCTGTGCAGACACAGACGGGTGAATGGTCTCCTCATGTGCAGTACCAATTCTGCAATTCTGTGACAGCCTCCTATTGAAGTGCTATTAGCTGGAGAGGTTCATACATTGCCTGTGGTTTTACTCTTGCTACAACTCTCCTTATTCCAAACCAACTTGGGAAGGCTGTGTGAGTCATCACAGTGCAGGGTTTTGTCCTGTTGAATGTGAAAGGACACTGTGAGGGAGAGTAAGACTGGAATCATCTTTCAGTGTAGAATATCACCGAGCGTGTGTCATCATCATTGTAAGGGCATGTCAAAAAATGTCCATGGGTTCATGGCATTAACTGCCCGCTAACAATATTGGGAGTGAAGTAGACTCCCTGGAATAGAACGCATCTCTGTGCCCCAGAGATGATGTATTATCTCCAGTAATTAGTGTTGAATAATTATAGGCATCCTCCTCGATCATCGTACCTTCTCTGCAAGCTCAGTTTGGCTTAGACCTATCTGGGATTGATTACTAATCCTTCCTGAACAAGGCCATGAAGTCCTTTCATTCGTGGGTAGACACAGCTTTACCAAGTTTCCTTATGTGGAAGCACATCGATAATCATCAGATTTAATGTTATAGCTGATACAAAAACATTGGGAAAATACTGATTAATTATTCGAGCCAAGGAGTTGCAGCACACAAACTGTTCATTCGGGAAAACTCTGCTCTGTCTGTCTTGAAACCTCCTCCATGAATGGACTGTGTTCGTTGAAGGCTGAGGTGTGACCTGATGGAAGTATATATTATGAGAGACACCATTACAAATTATTTTATGTGAGGTGGATAGTCACAATATCGTCTGCAGGGGGGAAATGTCAAATGCTCGAGCACATAGTTTGACGCTGAAGTGGTGAATCTCTAGAGGATCTGTGTGAACTAAATCACTTGTTTTTACAGAGAGGGTGCTCGGTGCCTGGAATGTGCTGCAGGGGAGGTGATAGAAATAGATAAGATAACAATGTTTAAGATGCATTTACACAGACAGAGAGACAGGCAGATGGCAGAGGGTTATGGAGCATGTGCAGACAGTTGGGATTTGTTCAGAATTGCACCGTGGTAACCCATAGATCCAGTTCCTGTGATCTACTCTATTGCAATTTCAGACATACCTTTCATTGGTTTGAGGAGCTATCAATGGACACAATCCACTCCAAGTTTCCCAGCAATTTGTTTAAACGTCTCAGGCACGGTGTGATCATGATACCGAATACATGCTCCAAACGTCAATAGTTTTATGAGGTGAAGACAAGTATTGCATAATATAATCAAGGTTTGTGCTCCCCAAAGTCTGTGTCATTGTGAAATTTCATTCTGTTTATTGATCGTCCTCTCGAATTGAAAACCAGTTCTTGGAGCAGACCTTCACAGGTGTTGGAAGTTTAATCTTAAACATTTATTGTCTACACCTTTCTATCCGTTATGGACCAATCATCGTGTAATGTCCGAGAAAGCCGAGGGCCTGAAGCCTGATTGTGTTGTACATAATTGGAAGGAAGGTTCCCTAATCCCAGAAATGATCCAAGAGGATGATGGTGATACCATCCCATCCCAGGGAATTTGTTCAACCTCAGCAGCTGTCTCTCAGTGACCTGCCTTTGGTTTCTTCATCACACTGCAGCTCTGCCTCCTGGGAGCAGCTGATGGGATATCCCATGTCAGATGTTTCAGACGGAGAGTTGCACGCTTTGTAGCAATGTTGAGTTCATGTTTCAGATTCAATAAATTCTGCTCTGATCAGAGTTTGTGTGTCCTTCTAAACATTCATCAATTACTAAGAAACGGAATTGACTTTGATCAATAATTTCTAATCTCTTTTCCCTTTTCTCTCTCTTATAGTGAATTTAGTGGCTATTCTGATCTTGTCCAAGGGAAAATGCGGTGTTTCCCCTTGCACCACACGCTATTTGGTGGCAATGGCAGTGACAGATCTACTGTTCATTATACTTGAGATTATAATGTACCGATACAATGAGTACTTTTTCCCTTGGAATTTCATGGACATTACCCCTGTGTGCAGTGTTCGTTATGCCCTCCGCCGTGCGGTCACAGATTGCTCTGTCTGGTTCACTGTCGCCTTTACTTTTGACCGTTTTATCGCCATTTGTTGCTCGAAGCTGAGATCAAAATATTGCAATGAGAAAACCGCATTTGTGGTTCTAGCAACTAGTGGCATTCTGCTCTCGCTGAAAGATATTCCAATCTACTTTAGATTTAGGCCTTCTGAGATTTTCAACAATATACCCTGGGAATGTGTGAACACACGAGCGTATTATCATGATCCTGTATGGAGTGTGTTTAGGCTATTTGAAAAGGTTCTAACCCCAATGCTCCCATTCATTTTAATTTTGCTGTTGAACACTCTAACTATCAGACACATTGTTGTAGCCAGTCATGTTTGTAAAGTACTGATGGGTCAGAAACAGAGACAGGATCACTCTGACACTGAGATGGAGAGCAGAAGGAAGGGTATGGTTTTACTGTTCACCATATCTGGCAGCTTCATCATTCTGTGGCTGTGGTACCTCTTAGATTATTTTGGAGTTTTAAAGCATTTGTTAGATGATGACTCTGAATACAGGTTTGAAGAAATCGCATACATGCTTCGGGATTTAGGTTCCTGCACAAATACTATTATTTACGTAGTGACACTGTCCAAGTTTCGGGAGAAAATTAGGAACACGGTGAAAGTTCTTTTCTCCTGAGTTGTTCAATGGGACCTGCAGCAAAATCCATTGGGAGCAATGGGGGACTAATGCTGATTGCTCTAAACCGGAAAGAAAATGCCTGGAGGAGGAACGAGTAAATTATAATTATTGACTGTGTGAGCAGTTACGTTGGAATGGACAGTTGGAAATAAACTCACAGCATTAGCTGGATGTTGAAGAGAGCCCGTTATGAAAGCTGACACCCGGGGCACCTCAAGTCAGTGAGGAGGAAAAAGATCAATAGGACAATCAAATACGTTTAATCTTGTGACCTACAGGTACGAGAATGGCAGAAATTAGTGACGCAAAACATGGTGAGTGGCTTAAATAAGCTAAGCTTTGAAGAAGTGATCAGAAAGAGTCCAGCAGGTGGGAATGACAGACCCTGCAGCACTGGGAGGAAAATCAGGTGTACAGTCCATCCTCCAACTGCAATGTTTGACTTGTCAGCTCCTCATCTCTATTCAGAAAGAACAACATATTCTTGCAAAAGCAAATTCTGCTCGCTATCAGAGAGCCTCTTGGGACAATTCTTGTTATCGCCATTGTTAGTATCATTCTTACTACCGTTATTATGATCATAATTACCACAGTTATGACTGTCATCATTCCTATCATTATTGGTATCATTTGTGTGTCATTGGCAGAATTCTAGGCCCTAAACTCGTCATGTTGTGACAATATTCATACATTGCGTGCAGTTCAGTGTTATGGAGTTGAAGGTATGTACTGTACCTTTAAGAGAGAGTGAAGTTTGCTTGCAGTCAGAATGCACAGTGAACTGTCATGTCACTGACGAGCAGTCTCAGTGTATTAGACATTTGAAAATATGTAACATTTGGCTGTGAAATGGATAATTCCGTTGTTTTGACCACCATTTGAACTTAACAAGTCAGTTTAAATTATGCTCCAGGAAACTAAAACTCAATCCAATTTGCATGTTACTGTTTTGACAACAATCAATGATGTTTGGGACATAAATAAGCGGCATTTTGAAAGTTAGTCAGAGAGAGAGAGAGCACCAATGGCTATTGAGAGACTGCCTGAAAAACACACTATATCAAAGAGACCTTTTTCATCTGAAATACCTTTGCAGCAGAGAACTGAAGACGACCCAGGGGTGATCCCCAAACAGAGGAAGACAGACACTGGAGACTACAGCCACTGTCTGGATTTGAAAATTAATTTCTTGTGATTTTAACAGGTGGTGTTATTGGATCAGTATTTTATTATAGGGTGGGAGATAAATAACAAGCCTTTAATAGGAAGGAGGTGCAGAGTTGAAAATAGTTGTTGGTTAATGTTCTTTTTAGAGTCAAAGAATAGAATGGAAAAGATTTTTCTTGAAATTGTGGAATTTGGGGAGTTCTCTGACACTCCCCCTTTAACAGATTAGGATTCTTAGATTACTTACGGTGTGGAAACAGGCCCTTCGGCCCAACAAGTCCGCACTGACCTGCCGAAACGTAACCCACCCAGACCCATTCCCCTATATTTACCCCTACACATAACACTACAGGCAATTTAGCATGGCCAATTCACCTAACCGGCACATTTTTGGATTGTGGGAGGAAACCGGAGCACCCGAGGAAACCCACACAACACGGGGAGAATGTGCAAACTCCACACAGAGAGTCGCCTGAGGTGGGAATTGAACCTGGGTCTCTGGCGCTGTGAGGCAGCAGTGCAAGGTGAGCTTTTCTGAGCATCGAGTTGAATTTGCAGGAGGGTTTCCCACCATGTCATATCGGTTTTGGGGGGTCTGGTCCATGATTTGGAGAGGTTTAGCCAGATCCAGTCTGAGATTTTGGTGGATTTGAACAGATTTGGAGTAAAAGATCCCATCAGATTTAAACACATGCGGATCAGTGTCCTAGATCTTTAAATAAAATGTAGGTGAAACTATTAGTTTAATGTCAGTTACTTGTGGCTGGTTAAATTAAAAGTGAGAAATGACTCTTAAAATTACTAAAGAGGTTCTGGGTTTGATTCCCAAATTTGCCAAGAAAGTTTAGATTGGAAGAAAAAAGACCTTACTTTTCAAATGAGCAAAGAGGTTAGAATTGGGTTTAACAAAAGACAAAAGTAAAGCTGGAATTGAGAGTTTGTTACTCAAGCACGTAGGTGTGTCAGAGAAATAGACAAGTGCAGTACAGTTCGAAAAACATAACGCACAATTGAAGAAAATGTAGCTCGACAATAAACAAAGGGAGAGAGAAAGAGAGAGAAGAAAGAGGGACAGAGTAAAAAGAGAGAGGAAAAGGAAGAGAGACAGGAAAAAAGGGAGAGAAGTTCTTAGCTGAGCAAAGAGAGAGAAGAAAGTGAGAAAGAAAAAAGGAGAGAATTTGAACTTCAGAAGTTGTGACTTCGTTGGGAAAGTCAAGTGAACAGGATGGAGATGAAATGAGGTTGTGATATATATAAATATGTTAAAACTCTGTCACATTTTGATGAGAACGGTGTCGAAGCCTCCTTCATTTCATTTGAAAAATTGGCTCGGCAGATGGAGTGGTCAGAGGACTTGTGGGTAATGCTGGTTTAGACTGAGCTGGTCGGCAGAGCGAGTGAGGTACTTGCAGCATGGACAGATGAGGGGGTCAAGAGATTATACAGATGTCAAACAAGCTGTTTTGAATGCTTATGAATTGGTACCAGCAGCATATAGACAGTGATTCAGAAACACAAAGAAAGAACCAGGTCAGACTTATGTTGACTTTGAAAGCATTAAACAAGGTAATTTTTAAAAATAGATAAGACTTATGATGATGTAAGAGAGATTATTCAGCAAGAGGAGTTTAAAAGCTCCCTCCTGAGGTAATAAGAATTCATGTGGATGAACAGAAAGTTCAAGAATTGAGTCGAGCAGCAGAGATGGCGGATGAATATACATTGGTGCATGAGGCAATGTTTAGCTTCCAGCAAGAATTCCATCTGTGAGGGTGAGAAATTGGGAGAAGGGGAGGTCCTACACTACAACAGAGTAGAGAACACTGGGAATCGTTTACCACCGGTTAAAAAAGAAGCCCAAGAGGATGGAAAGGAGGTGAAAGGCCTCATGTGTTTCCACTGTGGTAAAGTGGGACATAGCCAGTCACAGAGCTGGTCGGTAAAGAAAGGCATTGTGGGAAAAGAGGCTGAGCCAGTGGCATTAGTGAAAGTAGTAAAGGAAACTCAAAACAATTTGAGGAGTGCAGGAGAGTGCACAGCCTACACAGGGCCTGGGTATGGAGCTACTGTCTGATCGCGATAAAGGATTCACCTCTGTGGGTAAAGATTACTCAGGAAGAATGAGGGAGAAAGGAAAGAAGTTATAATTTTGAGAGATACAGGATTTAACCAGTCCCTAATATTAAGAGATGAACTTAATTGCACTCTGTCTGACCTGTTACCCAACAGAATGCTAAGTTGTTTAGATTTTAGATTAGATTAGATTACATTACATTACAGCGTGGAAACAGGCCCTTCGGCCCAACAAGTCCACACCGACCTGCCGAAGCGCAACATACCCATGCCCCTACATTTACCCCTTACCTAACATGACGGGCAATTTAGCACGGCCAATTCACCTGACCTGCACATCTTTGGACTGTGGGAGGAAACCGGAGCACCCGGAGGAAACCCACGCAGACACTGGGAGAACGTGCAAGCTCCACACAGTCAGTCGCCAGAGGCGGGAATTGAACCCGGATCACGGGCGCTATGAGGCAGCAGTGCTAACCACTGTGCCACCGTGTGGTACAGATGGACAGAAATTTAGTGTTTGTTGTGGAAGAATCACTCAATGTTCTATTTTTAAAAATTAGCAGGAAATGCAGAAAATCCTTCACAAAATTAAACTTTAATCTTGCAAAATTAAAGCTATGGGAGCCAGCAAAATGTTTTCCTGACTCCCCACAATCTCTTTGATCTCCTGCAATTCATACAGTTATCCTTCCCGTGTCTATCTGATAGCATTAGCATCCCCAATCACACTGGCTTGCTTTGCCTTTCTAATCTGATCGTCGTCTGCCACACTAGTTCCCTCCATCACATTTACCCTGTCACATTACAACACCATCTTCAGCATTAACTCATCTCCCAGTGATTTAACTAACCAATCACAATGCTCTACCATTATCTGTTACTGGAGCCCTGTAGCATGATCCCAGGCATACATTGTAGCACTAAGTTAACCACATAACTGCCAGAATTAACGTCCATACCTTCCCCGATGTAAGATCAGGTTGGAGTGCCAACTCTAGACTGGGGAAGCAACAGTGGGAGTGATTGACAGAGCGTCAGTTCCAGGAATCCAGTTTGTTTTTGGGAACAATGTAGTAGGATCAGGGTGGGAGTGAGATTCCTTGTTGTAGAGAAACCCAAGGAAGACCAGGGAACTGAGGAATTAAAAGAAAAAACATCCTGGAATTTTCCCAGACTGTGGAGTAACAAGGTCCCACTGTCATAAGTCACAGCACGAAGCAAAAACTAAAGAGCAAGATGAAGGAGTTGAGGTTCAGTGAGCAGACCCCCTGTTTGACGTAACGGTGCAGGACAAACCTGGACAGACAGAGGGTCAGGCAGAAGTGTTTGGTCCTGAAAGGCTAATGGGCTTACAGCAGAAAGACAAGGCAATAAAAGGTGATGCACACTCCGAAAAGGAGGCAGAGACTATTCCTGAGGGTCATTATCTTCAAGATGAAAATGGAGACCACGGCAGGTTAGTGCAGAAGAAATGGACCAAAGTGCACCAGATTGTGTTGCCGGGAGCATACAGACAGGAAGTGACACGGGGTGGGGGGGGGGGGGGGATGTGGTAGCACACGGGTTACCAGGAGGAGGTCACCCAGGTGTATGGAAGACTCAGGCTAAGGTACAAAAGCATTTCTATTGGCCTGGAATGCACAAGGATGTGGTTAACTTTTGCTGTACGTGTCATACACAGCAAATGGTAGGGAAGCCACAGACGGTAATAAAACCAGCACCTTTGTTGCCAATTCCCACAGCCCCAGACCCTTTCACCCGGGTTATGGTTGATTGTGTAGGTCCCCTCCTGAGAACTAGAAGCGGGAACCAGAACTTGCTCACCGTAATGGATGTGTGTACCAGATTTCCGGAGGCAATTCCATTACGGAGTATGAACGTAAAATGGGTGGGAGAGGAGTTAGGAGCTTTCTTTGTGCAGTTTGGATGACCCAGAGAGATTCAGTCAGACCAAGGGGCTGATTCACAAGCCCAACTATCCTGCCTGACCTGTCGTCTTGGCACCAACCTCGACTCCATCCTCTCCCCCTTAGTTCAGGCACTTCCCACTGACATCCGTGATTCCAACCATGTCCTTAATCTCTCCAGCAGCTTCCTGTTCCCTGGCCCCCAGCGCTTTATCTTCATTATGGACGTACAGTCCTTACATATGTCCAGACCCCGCACAGAAGACCTCCAAACCCTCTGCTTCTTCCTCTCCAACAAACCCATCCAGTCCCCCTCCACCATTACCCTCCTCCACCTCACTGAACTGGTCCCCACCCTCAAAAACCTTTCGTTCAACTCCTCCCATTGCCTTCAAATCAAGGGAGAGGCCATGGGCACCCGAATGGGCCCCGCCTACACCTGCCTCTTTGTTGGTTATATCGAACAGTTCCTCTTCAGTACCTACACAGGCACTGTGCCTCAACTCTTCCACCGTTACATCGGTGACTGCATCGGTGCAGCGTCCTGCACCCAGGCTGAACCGGAGCAGCTCATCAACTTCACCCACAACTTCCACCCTGCCCTCAAACTCACTCGGTCCATCTCAGACACTCCCTCCCCTTTCTTGACCTCACCATTTCCATCTCCGGTGACAGACTCCAGTGACAAACCCACAGACTCCCATAACTACCTGGAGTACTCCCCCTCCCACCCAGTGCCCTCCATCCCATTCTCCAAATTCCTCTGCATCTGCAGCACGTGCTCTGACGAGGAGACATTCCGTACGCGAGCATCCCAGATATCCACATATTTTGAACAGTGATTTTCCTCCCTTCGTTATCCAGAGAGTGCTCCTCCACACCATCTCCATTCCCTGTTCACTGGTCCAAACACCCCCTATTGCAATAAAGACAGAGTCCCCCTTATCCTCACCCACCAGTCTCCTCATCCAACGTATCATCCTTAAACAGTTCCGCCAACTCCACCTCAACCCCACCACCAATCACATCTTCCCCTCCCCCACCCCTCTCTGCCTTCCACAAGGATCTCTCACTTCAACAATCCTTGGTTTGTGCCCACTCTCCCCTCCGAACCCCCGAACCCACAGGTACCTTCTCCTGCAACCAGAAAAGATGCCAAACCAGTTGGCACACCAGCCCCCTCACCTCCATCTAGGGCCACAAACACTCCTTCCAGGTGAGACAGAGATTCACCTGCCTCTCTTCCAGACTAGTTTACTGCATCAGGTGCTCCCAATGTGGTCTTCTCTACATCGGGGTGACCGAATGTAAACTTAGGCATTCTGTTCACCGAGCATCACAGCCGGGCCCACAGAGGCCGACCGGACCTCCCAGTCACCACCCATTTCAATTCCCACAACCACTCCCTTTCAAACATGACCTCTTCCATTGTGGCAATGAACCACAGTGCAAATTGGAGGAACAACACCTCATCTTCCACCTCGGCAGCCTACAGCCTGGAGGACTCAATATTGAGTTCTCCAACTTCAAATAACCTCCCTGCTCATCCCCCAAATCCCTTCCCTGCCTCACCCCTCCTTTCCAATGCTCCCTGCCCCCAACCGATTCATTCCTCCCATTGACAAAACCAGCTCATACCCTCTACCTATCTTCACCACTTATCTGCAGCTCCTCCCACACCAACTCCGAGTCCTGAAGAAGAGTTATATCTGGAACATTGACTCTCCTCCTGCTGATGTTGCCTGGCTTGCTGTGTCCTTCCAGCCTCCTGCCTGTCTGTTTTGGATTCCAGCATCTGCGGGGTTTTTTTTTTGTCTCTCAGGCTGCGTAAGGAAGTCATTGACAGCTTCGGCAGACAGCATTTTAAATCAAGTGTGTATCCCCCTGAATCCCAGGGAGCTGTAGAAAGGTGTCATCACACACTGAAGATCGTGGGAAGACCATCCTGTCAGGATGACCCGAATGATTGGGATAAAGGTATCCCATTTGTATTGTTCTCCATTAGAGTTGCCCCAAATGAATCTACTCAGATTAAATCCTTTGTGTTTATATTTGGATGTGATGTGACAGGGCCTTTGCTCCTGTCAGATTCTCTTTAATTAATTTCAAAGTCGAGATCTCGCACTTGGATTATGTATCGGAGGTGAGGGAGAGAGGAAATCAGGTTGGTGAGTTAGTGAAACAGCACCTGAAGAGGCCACAGTGTAGAATGAAGCAGGTGTCAGTGAAAATTCTGAAATTTGGATGTTTTCCCGTTGGGATGACTTATTAATATTGTCACGAGTGATCAGAGATCCTTCCCAAAGCAAGGTTTAATGGTCCTGATCAAATTGAGCAAAAGCTGAGCCATGTAAACTATCTGGAAAAGATGCTGGATCGGAAAAACAATCTGTAACGGGTCTGTCATGTGAAGATGTTGAATCCTTATGATAATAGAGAGAAGGAAATGGAGGAACAGGTATTAGTTACTGTCCCACAGAGTGCGGAATCCAATCCAGATATCGGGGAGTTTGATGTGGCTCAAATTACATTAAAGAATGAGGGAGTCTTTGAAGTGTGGGATAGGTTAGTGAGCTGTGTCTCAGGAGCAAAGAACCCAGCTGAAAGGCTTGTTGCAGCAGTGTGAGGACATATGCAGGAATAAGATGGGGAGGACGAATGCTATTGTACATGAGGTAGATGTAGGGAATGCTGTTCCGATAAAACAACACCCCTACAGACTTAATCCTTTCAAAGACAGGTGAGTGGAGTTCACCAATCGCCTAACTTCCCAAACCGACGGGACTCAACAATTCTGTGTGGATTATTGGAAGGTCAACGCCGTAACAAAATCAGACTCGAACCCAGAACCAAGATTGGAGGACAGTATAGAGAAAGTTGGGCAAACCAGTTACATCACAAAGTTAGACTTACTGCGTGGTATTGGCAGGTACCTTTATCAGTGACAGTGAAATAAATGTCTGCGTTTGTAACCCCACATGGGCTACATCAATTCAAAGTGATGTCCTTTGGAATAAAGAACGCACCCACCACATCCCAAAGACTCAGGAACAGACATTGGAAAGGTGGGTTAACAAACTGTGCAGTCTGTCCGGATGGTGTAGTGATCTTTAGTGAGTCATGGAACGATCACATGGTACAGTTGGCAGAGCTCTTTGAACGGTTCTCAGAAGCAAAACTGATAATAAACTTACAGAAAACAGGATGAGCAAAGGCAAAGGTGATGTTCTTGGGACATAACATTGGGAATGGAAGATTGACCCGAAGGAACACAAAGATGAAGGATACCGAGGAATTTCCACGACCAACCTTGAAGAAAGAGGTGCTTCGATTTGTGGATGAAGTGGATTTTCCTGGAAGTTTGTTCCAACCTTCACCAGTGTAGTCTCACCATTAACAGATTTGCTGAAGGAGAAGACAACATTTTGGTGGACAGAACAATGCCAGGAGGCATTGGACTATTTGAAAGCAGTATTAACCACCGCACCAGTTTCAGTGACACCAACCGTTTTGAAACCCTTCAAACTGCCATCAATGTTAGTGACATAGGAGTTGGAACTGCTACAGGAAGGTGATGATGGAATTAAACTGCCAGTCGGTTACTTTTCAAAGAAACTCAATACCCACCAGAGAAAATACTCTCTGATTGAAAAGGAACTATTGAGCTTGGTACTGGCCTTGCAACGTTTTAATTTTAATGTCATGACAATGTGTCGGAGACGGTTGGGTGCACAGATCACAATCCTCTTACATTTTTGGAATGATTTAAAGACAAGCAAATGAGACCATTTCATTGGGGTCCTGTGTTACAGTCTTTTAATTTATACATTGTACATGTCGCGGGTTGTAAGAATGTGACAGCAGATACATTATCGAGAATTTAACAGATAAAGTATAGATAAGATTGAACAGATACTGATGTTTTATACATATATTATATATATTTCATTATAATTAGGAGAGAAAATGAAACAATATTTTCAGTATAATGGTTCATTTCTTTCTTAAGGTGGGGGGTGGGGGGGTGTTATGAAGTTGAAAGCATGTACTCTCCCATTAAGAGAGTGAAGGCTGTTTTGGCAGTGAGAATGTGCAGGCAGCTGTCATGTGACTGACTAGCAGTCTCAGAGTATACCGGAAAATTGAAAATATGTAACATTTGGCTGTAAACTATACTTCAGTTGTTTAGACTACCCTTTGAATTTAACCAATCTGTTAAAATTATGTTAGGAGAAAGTGAGGAGTGCAGATACTGGAGATCAGAGTCGAGAGTGTGGTGCTGGAAAAGCACCTCCGGTCAGGCAGCATCTGAGGGACAATTGAATCGATGGTTCTCCTGCTCCTTGGATGCTGCCTGACTAGCTGCGCTTTTGCAGCACCACACTCTTGAGTTTAAATTATGCCCCAGGATACTAAATCCCAATCAATTTTGAATATTTCTGTTTTGACAGCATCGAACCACTGAGATGATCCGACGTTTGGTGTATAAATAATCCAACATTGAGAGAGAGAGAGAGAGCGAGAGACACAACGAACGACAACACCAACAGCTCTTGAGAGACTGCACGAAAAACACTCTGCATCAAAGGTACGGTTTTCATGAGAAACCTCTCCCCAGCAGAAGACTGAAAACAATTCAGGGTGATCAACAAACAGAGGAAGACAGACACTGGAGACCACAGCCACTGTCTGGTTTTGAAAATTAAGTTGCTGTCATTTTATTAGGTGTTTTTATTGGATCAGTCTATTATTATAGAGTGGGAGATAGATAACAAACCTTTAAAAGAAAGGAGGTGTAGAGTTGTAAGTAGTTGTTGTTTAATGTTCATGTTTATCCTACTTTAACAGATGAGGAGGCATGGTGAACTTTTCTGTGTGTTTTCTTTAATTAGCAGAAGGGTTTCCTGTTGTGTGTAACATCAGTTTATGACCAACGGTAATCCACTGGAGCCGGAGTTTGGAAGATTGAGAGGAGTCGTTTCTGAAAGATAGAAGATTCTCAGGTGGAGGTGACAGAACTGGATAGTCTATCCACCAAACGCTCTGACATGATGGACACAAAGGAAATCAGAGATGCCCAACTATCACTCAGAATGAACAATTACGTCCACACAGAAGGAGAACGGCACGACAAGACAAAATGACTAAGCTCACCAACAGCAGAGAAGACAACATGACAGACATCCGAGTAAGAAACCTCTCCAAAAGACAGCTGACAGACACAGAAAAGCTGGACTAGCCAAAGGACTCAACTGCAATCACACTGACACAAAAACAACAGACTTCCCAGCTGCACTAGAATGTTCACCCAGAACTAACAGACTCACTGAAGAGGCACAGCAAGCAGTCAGGCAAACCCTTGTACCCTTACTAACAAAGAAAAGACAAACGAACAACCTCACCACCAAAGAGAGAGAAGCCATAAAAAACGTCAAAAATAACATTCCATAATCATAGTACCAGCGAACCAGGGCAGAATGCTGGTCATCATGGACCAGACCGAATATATTCAGAGAGCAGAGAAACTACTTGCAGATACTGACACCTACCTCCAGAGGGAGTGTGACCTCACACCACAGTAACCAATAGAATAAACAACACACTACAAAACCAACAAAAAACAGACTCATAACCAGAATTGATCGACAAAGGATGAAACCACAAAGCAATAACACCCCAAGATTTTCTGGATTACCCAAAGTACACCAACCAATCATCTCACTTAGACCCATTGAGGCACTCTCTCAAACTCCATCATATAAAATGGCAAAAGGACTTCAACAAAATCTGAAACATCTTATCAGCGGATCCAAATACTCCGTACAATCATCACAGGAATTCCGAAACAACATCAAGAACTTAAACATAGACAAGGGTGAAGCAATGGTCTCATTGGATATAACGGCACTGTTCACTTCAACTGACATAACCCTAGCCAGAGAGACAATAACCAAATAGACAAATAGAACAGACAGCATGATGGGGAACCTATCAACAAGGACTGCACACTCAAACTACTAGACCTGTGCTGGATGATACTCTTCACTTTCAACAATCAAATATATGAACAGATCAATGGGACACCTCTGGGCTCACCCATCTCTGGGCTCACAGCAGGAGCAATGAGGCAAAGACTGAAACAAACAGCTCTCCAACAAATCCAACCCAAATTCTGGATCAGATACATGCACTGCACTTTTCTTATCATGAAGACAACAGAAATTGAGCATCCACACCGGATTATCCATCCCATACTCACAAGGGTCAGATTTACGAGAGAGGGAAAAGCTAACTATCAACTGCCGTTTCTGGATGTGATGTTAGAAAGAACACAGAACGGTGAATGCACCATAAACCTATCCAGGAAAGGCACACACACTGACCACGTCCTGAACTACAACCACAACCAGCCGAACACACACAAACAAAGCTGCATTAGGACCCTCTTCAAAAGGGCTACAACACACTGCAGCACTCCCCATCCACGAAGGGAAGAAGAAGAACACCTCGACAGAGCATTCCCCAAGAGCAGATATCCCTGTACCTTCTGTTACTACAAGGGTTAACCCTGCTCCCCCCCCCCCCCCCCCCCCCCCCACTGTTAATTAAACAAGCATTGGATCATTTCATTTCTGCCAATATTGTCAAAATCCTAAATTCAAACTTGATTGGAGTTGGTATTTTGGAGCATTATTTGAACCGATTGGCCGAATTTGATTTTTTCTTTGTCTCATGGCAACCCAGGTACTGCTAGCTGCTGGACCAAATGTAACATTGTAAATTCTCCAGCAGTCTGTGTGCTTGCTTAGTCCTTCAACTCTCTTAAGGGTAAAGCACACCTCCACCCCTTCATACCATCTTCTCCCTTTAGAAAAAAATGTACCATCATAATGAAAAGATGGCTTCACTTTTTTCTATCCTATAAACACATTGCCATAACATACCAATAGCTTTCATAGCAATTAATTCACCTAATGTCTCTTCATTGGATAAATACAAATCTGAGTGAAACTTTACCAGTTAAACCCACGATAACACATCTGCAATTACTTTCTTGTGACCTGCAACATGTATGATTTTTAAATTAAAACTTTGTAACATTAGACTCCAATGAAATAGTCTCATATTCGTGTCTTTAATGCGTTCAAAGAAGGTAAGTGCAATGTGATCCGTTACACAACCGTCTCCGACACATTGTTCGTGACATACACATTCAAATGTTGAAAGGCCGGTACCAAACTCAATGGTTCCTTTTCGATTGTGAAATGTTTTCTCTGATGGATGTGGAGTTTCTTCAAACAGTAACCAACTGGCACCTCAACCCCAAACCTCATCTTCCTGTAGCAGTGCAGCTCCAACTCCAACCTCAAAAGCATCGATGGTGATTTTAAAAGTTTTTGGTGTCCCGAAAACAGGTTTGGGAGTTAATATTATAATCATGTGGTCGAACGCCGCTGGGCATGGTTCTGTCCACTGAAACTTAGTGTTCTTCTTCAGCAAATCGGTTACTGGTGCCACTGCACTGCTGAGGTTTGGAACAAACCTCTGATAGAATCCATTGGGTCCTAACAATTGAAGCACCTCTTTCTTTGAGGTTGGTTGTGGGAATTCCTCAATGGCCTTCGTCTTGGCATTTTATGGGGTCAACCTTCCATGACCGATGTTATGTCCCACGAATGTCACCGCTGCTTTCACAAATTCCGTTTTATTTAAGTTTATCACCAGTTTTGCTTCTTGTAGTCATTCAAGAGCTCTGCCAACTGTACCATGTGATCTTTCCAGGACTTATTAACGATCATTACATCATCCAGACAGACAGCACAGTTTGTTAACCCAGCCACAACTCTGTTCATGAGTCTTTGGAATGTGTAAGGACATTGGTTAGGCCACTGTTGGAAAATTGCATGCAATTCTGGTCTCCTTCCTATCAGAAAGATATTGTGAAACTCAAAATGGTTCAGAAAAGATTTACAGGGATGTTGCCAGGGCTGGACGATTTGAGCTATAGGGAGAGGCTGAACAGGCTCGGGCTGTTTTCCCTGGAGCCTCGGAGGCTGAGGGGTGACCTTATCGAGGTTTACAGAATTATGAGGGGCATGGATAGGGTAAGTAGGCAAAGTCTTTTCCCTGGGGTTGGGGAGTCCAGAACTAGAGGGCATAGGTTTCGGGGGGAAAGACATAAAAGAGACTTACGGGGCAACGTTTTCACGCAGAGGGTGATACGTGTATGGAATGAGCTGCCAGAGGAAGTGGTGGAAGCTGGTACAATTGCAACATTTAAGAGGCATTTGGCTGGGTATACAAATAGGAAGGGTTTGGAGGGATATGGGCCGGGTGCTGGCAGGTGGGACTAGATTGGGTTAGGATATCTGGTCGGCATAGGCGGGTTGGACCGAAGGGTCTGCTTCCATGTTGTACATCTCTATGACTCTTGGCCTTTGGAATGAAGAACATACCTCGAGTCAATCACCTTAAACTGATATGAGCCATTTGCGGTTACAAAGGCAAAAATTTACTTCACTGTCTCTGATAAAGGTACCTGCCAGTAACCACGCAATAAGTCCAACTTGGTGATGTAACTGGCTTGGCCAAATTTCTTGATATCCAGCTCCTAGATTGGAGGAATGTATGATTCTGATTTTGTATTGGGATTGACCTTCCGATAATCCACACAGAATCGTTGAGTCCCGTCCGGTTTGGGAACTAAGACGATCGGTGAACTCCACTCGCTCTGGCTTGGGTCGATGATGTCCTCATCGAGCATGGTCTCCACCTCCATCTGGACCTGTCTGGCTTTGAAAGGATTAAGCCAATAGGGGTGTTGTTTTATCAGAGCAGTGTTCCCTACGTCTACTTCACGTACAATAGCATTAGTCCTCCCCATCTGATTCTTATGTATGTCCTTAGCGGGCAGTAACAAATCTTTCAGCTGTGTTCTGTGCTCCTGAGGCAGATAGCTTACTAACCTATCCCACTCCTCAAGGAGTTCTTTCTTTTTTAATCTATTCTGAGGCACATCAAAATCCACATCACCTGGATTTGATTCCTCACTCTGTGGGACAGTAACTAACATCTGTTTCTCCACTTCTTTCTCTCTGGTACAATACAGTTTCAACATGTTCCCATGACATACTCAATACCATTTTTTTCCTATCTGGCATCTTTACTGGATAGTTCACCAAACTCAACTTCTACTCGTTTTGGTAGGGACCACTAAACCTGACCTTCCCCACACCTCCACTGCTCACCTTTAAACAAGCACCAAACCTCAAACAGATCATTGTTAGTAGCTAACTGCCCGGCTTTCAGGACAACTCCATACAACCCTGTCACCGTAGACGCTGCAAGATGTGTCAGAGTGTCGACACAGATACCACTATTACGCATGGGGACACCTCCCACCATGTACGTGGCAGGTACTCATGTGACTCAGCCAACGTTGTCTATCTTATACGTTGCAGGCAAGAATGCCCTGAGGCTTGGTACAATGGGGAAACCGAGCAGAGGCTACGACAACGGATGAATGGGCACCGTATAACAATTAACAGACAGGAGGGTTCCCTCCCAGTTGGGGAACACTTCTGTGGTCCAGGACATTCGACCTCGGACCTTCGGGTGACCATCCTCCAAGGCGGACTTCGGGACAGGCAGCAGCGAAAAGTGGCTGAGCAGAGGCTGATAGCTAAGTTCCATACCCATAGGGAGGGCCTCAACCGGGACTTCGGATTCATGTCATACTACAGGTGACCCCATTACACTATACACACACACTCTCACACACACACATACACACACACAGACACAGGCACACACACGCTCACACATATGCATATAACTCTGTGGGGTGAATTTGTAGTTGCAGAGTTATATTGTACTTTGCTCAGGAACTGCATGAATCCATGTATGGTTCTGTTAATTCATTTTTTTAGATTAGAATCAGTCTAAACATTATGGTACAGACAGCAGCACACAGGGGGCTAACACCTTTAAAACATAATCTGGGCTAACACCAATTGTTAAAGTTAACTTGAGAATGTAATTTTTAAAAAAACACCACCAAGCACTAAACGCCATGACTGCTGTCCCCAGTAACCAGACACACAGATGACAAAGACTGCAAACTCGACTGCAATAACACAATGATCATAGGACAAGCTAAACAGAGGATAGCCAGAGAATTTCTAGAAGCATGGCACTCATCCATGAACTCCATCAACAAACACATAGACATACACCCAATACACTGGCACTGCAATGAACAACTGGAATGGCATCTGGAAGCTGCAGGAATGGAACCAAATAACTTCCAGAAGACACATGACAGCAGCACTTCACAGGAGACTCCAAAAGCACTGAAAAGGTCACCGAGACAGGGAACGAAACATCTGCAAATCACCGTCCCATCTCGGTGAGCACACCCACAACCACAACAAGTGGCACCCAAGTCACAATTCTTTACACAAGCCATGAACAGGCTGGGATTGGCATCTAGTCACATACACAAACACTCGGAATCTCTCAGTTCAGATCAGCATTCACTCTCTCTGAAAGATATAGCACATACAGAGTTGCAGAGTCACAGAGATATTCAGCACAGAAACAGACCCTTCGGTCCAACCCGTCCATGCCGACCAGATATCCCAAACCAATCTAGTCCCACCTGCCAGCACCTGGCCCATACCCCTCCAAACCCTTCCTATTCATATACCCATTCAAATGCCTCTTAAATGTTGCAATTGAACTAGCCTCCACCACTTCCTCTGGCAGCTCATTCCACACACGTATCACCCTCTGTGTAAAAACATTGCTCCTTAGGTCTCTTTTATATCTTTCCCCTCTCACCCTAAACCTATGTGCTCTGGTTCTGGACTCCCCGACCCCAGGGAAGAGACTTTGTCTATTAATCCTCTCCATGCCCCTCATGATTTTATAAACCTCTATAAGGTTACCCCTCAGCTTCCAATGTTCCGGGGAAAATGGTCCCATTCCGTTCAGCCTTTCCCTATAGCTCAAATCCTCCAACCCTGGCAACATCTTTGTAAATCTTTTCAGAAAACCTTTCAAGTTTCACAACATCCTTCCAATAGGAAGGAGACCAGAATTGCATGCAATATTCCAACAGTGGCCTAACCATAAGACCATAAGACAATAAGACCATAAGACATAGGAGTGGAAGTAAGGCCATTCGGCCCATCGAGTCCACTCCGCCATTCAATCATGGCTGATGTGCATTTCAGCTCCACTTACCAGCGTTCTCCCCGTAGCCCTTAATTCCTCTAGACAACAAGAATTTCTGCCTTGAAGACATTTAGCGTCCCGGCTTCCACTGCACTCCGTGGCAATGAATTCCACAGGCCCACCACTCTCTGGCTGAAGAAATGTCTCCGCATTTCTGTTCTGAAATGACCCCCTCTAATTCTAAGGCTGTGTCCACGGGTCCTAGTTTCCTCGTTTAACGGAAACAATTTCCTAGCATCCACCTTTTCCAAGCCATGTATTATTTTGTACGTCTCTATTAAGTCTCCCCTTAATCTTCTAAACTCCAACGAATACAATCCCAGTATCCTCAGCCGTTCCTCATATGTTAGACCTGTCATTCCAGGGATCATCCGTGTGAATCTCCGCTGGACACGTTCCAGTGCCAGTATGTCCTTCCTGAGGTGTGGGGACCAAAACTGGACACAGTACTCCAAATGGGGCCTAACCAGAGCTTTATAAAGTCTTAGTAGTACATCTCTGCTTTTATATTCCAACCCTCTTGAGATAAGAGACAGCCAATGTCCTGTACAGCTGCAACATGACCTCCCAACTCCTGTACTCAATACTCTGACCAATAAAGGAAAGCATACCAAATGCCTTCTTCACTATCCTATCTACCTGCGACTCCACTTTCAAGGAGCTATGAACCTGCACTCTAAGGTCCCTTTGTTCAGCAACATTCTCTAGAACCTTACCATTAAGTGGATAAGTCCAGCTAAGATTTGCTTTCCCAAAATACAGCACATCACATTTATCTCAATTAAACTCCATCTGCCTCTTCTCAGCCCATTGGTCTATCTGATCAAGATCCCATTGTACTCTGAGGTATTCCGTGAGATCTAACCTTGCTAATCAGCCTCCCATGGGGAACCTTGTCGAACACCTTACTGAAGTCCACATTGATCACATCTACCACTCTGCCCTTATCAATCCTCTTTGTTACTTCTTCAAGAAACTCAATCAAGTTTGTGAGACATGATTAATACCTTCAACTTCATAACACTGTGCAGCCTCAGAAAGATGTTAAGCAGACATTTTGCATCTGTACAGACAAGAGAATGGTGTTTTTGAACTAGAGTAGATCATTTCTTGCAGTGAAAATGATAACCTTTTACTCAGCACCTGTCTCAAACTCTGTCGCTACAGCATCCCTTTATAAACCCGTCCACCTGGATGAAACTGCAGCTGTTTGCTTTCCTTTCTGACTGACCGACCCTACATTTCACTGGAGTGCTATTAGAACCAACTTCTTTGCTTACTCTGGCACAGCCACGTCTGGTGATCTGCCTGTTTTGTATCAAACTGCATCCCGGAATAAATAATCGAAAACAGTAAATCAGCAACGTCACAAAGCTGGTCCATTTCTCTAAAAGCTGTTGCCTTTCCCAAGGATACTGTGTCCTTGGTTTTATTCAGAAGAGTTATAAATAGCTCTTGGTTATAATTCGACTGGTTTGATACAGAGATTAAAGAGTATTGAGAGGCCTTTTTGTTTATGTGTCAACAGATGAGACTTCAGGCCAAAGTGGTCATGTTTTAGAAATGACCTGTATAATGATAGGGGAGTGGCCAGCTCTCTAGCTGAGCAGTTCAGTCCAGAACTAGTTAGGAACTCAGCTGTGTGGAAACAGGCTGCGAAAACTCTCGCTCTCTCTTTCTGCTTTTCTGTAAGCATTGGTTCCATTTTTACCAAGTTTTAAAGCTGTTTTGCATATTGGGACTGTTGTGTATGTTCGGAGCATCCTAATTAAGTTTAGTTTGGATAGACTGAGTTCTGAAGGGGTTCTTTATTCTGTTCTATGTGTTGCATTGTGTAATTTTGTGAATACATTTTTTCCTGTTTTGAAACCTGGTAGTCAACCGAGTGAACTTACTCCGGGTAATTGTCACTGTACACGTACCGAAACAAATTGAAAGGTTCTGTTCTGGGTTGCCTGCTTCAGTATGTTTTGAGTGGTCTGGCCTAGTCCATACCAGTAACATGTACACACAGAATGGACCAAACTTCACCTTGTTACCACTTCATCTGATGCTGAAGTAATAAGCATACGCCTCTAATATACAGTCATGTCCGAGCCCAGGTATCCTGAAAATGGGGCTGACAGTCATGTGGAACATTAAACAAGAACAAGATGTCCTGGCATGGTTTTAATAACAGTTTAACAAGACAGTGGATGCAGTGGGAGAGTCGGTGGGCTTTTTTAGTTTTCTACCGGACTGACCCCCCAACCCCTCATTCACCCAACCCCCCCAACCCCACCCCACGGTGGCTCAGGGGCAGCATGGTGGCTCAATGGTTAGCACCGCTGTCTCACGGCACCAGGGACCTGGGTTCGATCCCACCCTCAGGATGACTCTCTGTGTGGAGTTTGCATGTTCTCTTCCCCATGTCTGCGTGGTTTTCCTCTGGGTGTCCCGGTTTCCTCCCACAGTCCAAAGATGTGCAGGTTAGGGTGAATTATCCAAGCTAAATTGTCCCGTAATGTTCAGGGATGTGTAGTTGTGGTGTATTAGTCAGAGGGTAAATGTAGAATAATAGGTTAGGAGATTGGGTCTGGGCGGGTTACTCTTCGGCGGGTCAGTGTGGACTTGTCAGGCCGAAGGGCCTGTTTCCACACTGTAGGGATTCTATGAGCTTTGTTGCTGGGGGTTGGGGGTTGGAGGGTTTTCCCTGGAGCATTGGAGGCTGAGGGGTGAGCTTATAGAGGTTTATAACATATTGAGGGGCATGGCGAGGGTAAATAGACAAGGTCTTTTCCCTGGGTGAGGGTGACCAGAACTAGAGGGCATAAGTTTAGGGTGAGAGTGAAAAGATTTAAAAGGGACCTGAGGGACAACCTTTTAATGCAGAGGGTAGTGCATGTATGGAATGAGGCTGCCAGAGGAAGTGGTGGAGGCTGGGACAATAAAAAGCATCTGGGTGAGTATATGAATAGGAAGGGTTTGAGAGAGATGGGCCAAGTGCTGGCAAATGGAACTCGATTAGGTTAGGATATCTGTTCAGCATTGACGATTTGGAACGAAGGGTCTGTTTCCAGGCTGTATATCTCTAGGATTCTTTGACTCTAATAAAGGGAAAAAAAAGACAGAGAAAAATACAGGATTGCACTGAGCCAGTCCTCTGACTTGACAGGCTGGGATGAAAGTTTTCTTAAAAAAATCAAATTAGTGTGGTCATACTAGCACATAGCACAGTACAGCAAAAGGCCCTTCAGCCAATCATGTCTCTGCTGACAATAATTCAATGTTAATCTAATTCCATCTGGCTGCACAGGACCCATTTCCTCTATTCCAGCCTGGGCACATCCCCATCTAAATGCCTCTCAGGCGTTACTATCACGTCTGCTGCTATCATGGGACCTCCTAGGCATCTACCACACATCCCAGGAAAGAAACAGTTGCCTCACACACTTCCTTTAAACTTTCTCCCTCTCACCTTATCAATAAAACCTTGTATTTGACATCTCCATCCTCGAAACATGACTCCGACTCTGCACTCCATTCCTGCTTCTCATAATGTTACACACGAAGCCTCCACGTCCTGCCCACCGTGGGATAACCAGAACAGCATTCCCAACTGCACTGGAACCTAACTGTTTACTTACAGCTGCCAACTGGCATGACTTGCCAACTTTTCTATTCGATGTGCCAATGAATAAACACAGGCATGCCATACACCCTCTACAGCACCTTATCGACATGTACTTCCACTTTAGGGAGCTGTGTCCTGGCACTCCGAGATCCCTCTGTATATCAATACTCCGAAGAATCCTGCTATCTACTGTATTATTTCCTTTTGCATTTGACCCCCAAAAATAGAACACAGAACATGGAACTGTACAGCACAGGATTGGGCCCTTCAGCCCAGAAAGTTATGTTAAACTTGATGCCAAATTAAACTAATCATTTCTGCCTGCCATAGCCCTCCATTTCTTGCATATTCATGCATATTTATATCTAAAAGATCCTTAAACACCCCGATCGTACCAGCCACCATCACCACCCCTGGCCGTGCGTTTAGGTCTCCAACCACTCTCTGTGTAGAAAGATTTTGAACTAACCCTCTCTCACCTTGAATGCATGCTCACCAGTATCAGACATTTCAATTCAGAGGCAAATAATGTGACCTTCAATCCTATCTGTACATCCCATAATCTTATATATTTCTATCAAATCTCCCCTCAGCTTCTGCCACTCCAGAGAAAGCAACCTAAGTTTTCTAGTCTTTCCTTATAGTTCATCCCCTCTAATCCAGACAGCATCCTGGCAAACCTCTTCTGCACTCTCTCCAAAGCCTCTACTTCCCTTTTGTAATGTGGCGTACAGAAATGAATGCAAAGCTCTAACTGTGGCCTCTTAAGATACAACAGATGGGCTACGGTCCGATACACGCCCCTCGTGTCTGAGTCAGAGACAGAAGAATTGGACCTGAGGTGAGAACATCCCAGGAGAAGCTACATGATGAGGAACAGGCCTCCATCCCTGGGACTGGGGCCAGGTGGATTTCATTGACAATGAGATCTTTGCCTGGGCTTGTTCCCCTGGGCCAGAGAGCCCTGGCTAATAGGTACATCCAGGAGATTCAGAAAATCGCCTCATCCTAGGGCCTGGCTCTGCGAGATGGAGGCAGACTCCATGTACCGTACACGTGTAAAGGAAAGGTGACTTGCTGACTGGGTACCAGTCTCGTTGGAGTTACTTCACCTGTCTAAATATTTATAATTATCAGGCACACCTATCATATTGATTCTTCAGTTCCCATTTTGTCGATCTCGTCCTACCTTTCTCATTGGATAGCAACTTATTGTTCTTGCAAACGTGTGGAATATCTATCATGCAGAATAGTTGCACATTCTGACAAAAATGCATTCCATCGATATTCGCTGATTATACACAATCTGTTTCTGTCTTTAATTTGCAAAGGTATCATTATCCATAAAGAAAGTTATTTCATGAACATTTAATTTCAACAATCTTGAAATATTTCCGGACAGATTCAGCCATGTTCATTTTCCATCTCCTGTCCACTCAAAAGAATTCTCACAGAGTCGAACATTGATCCTCAGCCGTACACAGGACGGAACAGAAATGAATGATCAAACCCGCTAATCTGACAAGGGAAGAAGAAAACATCAATGGAAGGAAAGACCACCCATTGTTGCTTTCCATATTTATAAAGAAACGCTCTTTCATCACCGCAAATGTGTTCAGGTGAAACTGGGGGAAATACAAAGTAGTGAAGATTATAAAAAGGTGAAACAATGTTGGGTATATGTACCATCAAGTCTCTAAGCAGCATTGCATTGAGTGAGGCCTCTGGTCACTAATTTCATGAATGTTCATTCTCTGGATATTCTCCAGTGTGTGACTCAGCTCGGGCCATGAATTCTGGGGCAACACGGCAACTTTGAGCCAAATGTGGATCTTCATTCAAGGCTTTCGAGGTTTGAATGAAAGTTTTACAAAGCCCAATGCCTGAACCACTGAGGACTATTACCGACCACAGAGTTAATGTTCTGTCAAATCAAAGCCATGTTTCATGATGTCTCTGAAATGTATACTGTCCATCAAGGAATCACCATATAATTAAATACAATAAAATAAAGAACTGCAGATCCGGGGAGTCTGAATGGAAGAATAAAGGGAGACACAGCAGGTCTGGCAGCATCCTGAACAGGAACTGCATTAATGTTTCAGAGACAGTGATTCTGCATGGAGTATCTCATGGCCAACTCAGCAGATAGCTCATCATTATGCTGTAGTGCAGCACAAAGATCTTCCTGTTCACCATATTGAGAAATGAAAAGTATTTTTTACTTAATGATATCAGTCAAAAACTACGTGCAGTCTGAACAACTGCTGTGCTTTGAACTTCTTGGAATAAATATTTAAATCTATGTTTACATACCTTGCCTATTGATTATCTGAGTGATTAATGTTGCCTTAGTCAGAGCTCAGTATCTCTTATGGATTCAATCATTTCTACAAAGTCAGAATTCAGGACAGTTTTACAGAGCGATTTAACGCAGCACAAGAATGAGATGTGAAGGATAACATTTCAGGTGTAAGTGTTTTCTGCTGTAGCCCGATATACCTGAAGGATTTTAATGCCTGGGTTCTGACAACAACATGCCGACCGATTTTCTCAGGGAAGGTATTTCAAACCAGAAGAAGATCAGTTTCAGGATGGACAAAGTTAAAAACCAAACAACACCAGGTTATATCCAACAGGTTTAATTGGAAGCACTAGCTTTCGGAGCGTCGCTCCTTCATCAGGTGGTTGTCATGATGAAGGAGCAATGCTCCGAAAGCTAGAGCTTCCAATTAAACCTGTTGGATATAACCTGGTGTTGTGTGGTTTTTCACTTTGTACCCCCCAGTCCAACACCGGCATCTCCAAATCAGTTTCAGGATGGACGGTGACATGAGAGAAACACCGTCTGTAGCTGAAGTTCACTTCTTGTGTTTGAGCTGAAAAGAAATATCAAAATGATTCAAGAACCAATCAAAACACAAACAGTGTCGGAAAGGTACAATACAGTCAGTTTGTGATTTGTGTTTTGGAGGGCTCTATTGTGATGATTGAAAAAGGCTGAGTTTCAGAAACGTGGGCACATTGTCCGATTTGGTGACCTGACATATTTAATGACTATCAGGTCCGATGTACCCGGGTGGAATATATGAATGTAACGTCAGGCTATTTGGAATGAAACATCTCCAATTAACCAATTAGGTCATCAAAGAATATTCCAGCCCTCTTATACAGTTAGATAAGTTGATTGTCAGCCAAACCTAGATCAAAGTTCAGATATTAATTGTTCATTACTCTTGCACTTTCTGTATTTTAATATGATATACTAATTTTATAAACAAGTTATGAATGATGATGTTTGTGTTATTTTCATTCTCAGCAGGTGCTAAATACTGAGCCACTGGCTGACTCTTGTCTAACTATGGCAATGCAGTATAGGATGGACAGGCCAGTCTGCCACATATTGTTTCTTGCTGGAGTGTGGTTATCTGTCCATTTGTTGCCAAGGAAACCCATCAACTCACAAACAATATCCTTCCCAGCATGCAATTCACTAAGGAAGAAGACAGCAACAACCACCTCCCCTTCCTGGAGATAATGCTGGAACGCAAGGCCAGTGGGGAGCTCCAGACCAACGTATACTGGAAGGGCACCCACACAGAGTGAGTATTCAACTACAACAGCAGCCATCCCACACCCACAAACAGAGCTGTATCAGACCGTTGTTTAAGTGAGTTGTAACACACTGCAGCACCCTGGAACTGTGCAAAGCAGAAGAAGAACACCCACACAACGTTTTCAGAAACAAGGGGTTCCCAAAAAGAACACCGACATGACAGACCAGAACAGGAAGGCACAACACATCCAGACCCATTGGCCACATTGCCATATATTAATGACCCATCAGAAATGACCACCAGACCACTCCGATGTCTGGGTGTCATGGTGGCCCACACTACAACAGCTACTGACAATGAGAAAGGATCCCATACCCACAAACAACAGGACCAGCATTAGAGACAAAATACCACATAAAGACTGTCAAAAGCACTACATCGGGCAAACAGGAAGGAAATTAGCCACCAGGGTACACGAACACCAACCAGCCACCAAGAGATATGACCAGTTATCACTTGGACATACGCACAGACAATGAAGGACTCCAATTCAACATAAGATATACATGTATTTGGAAAGAGAGGGTTTGATTAGGAGTATTCAGCATAGCATTGTGGCTTGATGATCAAGCCTCACAAATTTGTTAGAGTTCTTTGAAGGAGTGACCAGGACGGTTGATGAGGGAAGGGTAGAAGAAGTAGTCTATGTGGATCTCAGAAAGGCCTTTGATAAGGTTCCACATGGTAGGCTGCTGTGGAAGGTTAGGTCGCATGGAATCCAGGGGGAGCTGGCAAATTGGATACACAATTGGTTTGATAGTAGGAAGCAGAGGGTAATAGTGGAAGGATGTTTGTCAGACTGGAGGCCTGTGACTAGCGGAATGCCTCGGGGTTCAGTGCTGGGCCCATTACTGTTTGTTATCTCCATCAATAATTTGAATAAGAATGTACAAGACATGATTAGTAAGTTTGCAGATGATAATAAAATAGACAATATCATCAACAGTGAGGAATGTTATCAGAAATTGCAGAAGGTCCTTGATAAGCTGGGGAAGTGGCCTGAGAAATGGCAAATGAAGTTTAATACAGATAAGTATGAGGTCTTGCATCTAAGAGAATAAAATGAAGGAAGGGGTTTTATAGTGAATGGTAGGGCCTTAAGGTGTGTAGTGGAACAGAAAGACCTTGGAGTTCAGGTACATGGTTCTCTGAAAGTGGAGTCCCAGGTAGACAGGGCAGTGAAGAAGGCTTTTGGAACACTGGCCTTCATCAGTCAGGGCATTGAGTACTGAAGTTGGGAAGTTATGTTGCAGTTTTATAGGACATTGGCGAGGCCGCACTTGGAGTATTGTGTTCAGTTTTGGTCACCGTGCTTTCAGAACGATGTTATGAAACAGGAAAAAGTGCAGAAGAAATGTACGAAGCTGTTGCCAAGATCCAACGGTCTGAGTTACAGGGAGAGGTTAGACAAGCTAAAACGTTTATCTTTGGAGCGTAGTAGAGTGAGGGGGGGATCTTTTAGAAGGGTCTTATGCAGGATCATAAGAGGCATGAATATAGTGAATGCATCAGGTTGTTTCCCCCAGGGTTGGGGAATCGAGGACTAGAGGGCATCAGTTGAAGTTTCGAGGGGAAAGAATAAAAGGGACCCTGAGAGGCAACTTTTTTACACAGAAAGTGGTACACACATGGAATGAGCGGAAGTGTGTGAGGTGGGTACAGTAACAACATTTAAAAGGCACTTGGTCAATAACATGGATAGGAAAGGATGAGATGGACAAGGGTCCAGTGCAGGGAAATGGACTGAGTATTGATGAGAATTTTGGTCAGCATGACCCAGTTTAGGCCAAAGGGTCTCTCTCCATTCTGTAGGACTATATGACTCTGTGACTGTATGACTGGAACAACGTATCCATCCTGTGACATGCCAGTTACATTCACGGGAATTCCTGGAAGCCTGGCACTGAACCCGGAACTCCATGAACAAACATGTCGAGTTGGGTCCCATATACCAATCACTAAGAAACAGAACCAGCAGCAAAGCTGTAAATGACACGACCAACCCCAGCAGACCCGGACACTTAAACAGCAAACAGGACAGAACACCAATGCTTCACCGGAGGCTCACTGATTCTGTTCCCTAGAATGGTGAGGAAATGTCTGAGAACAAACTCGCCAGCTCAGTGAGCAAGTCAACAACCTCATCCACAACCTGAGCTACAAATTCCCATGAATACTTGTGGTGTAAAATTATGTCCCAATACATGTGTGAATCATAATGTAACACATGTATTGGGCCAAGCAGTGGAATGTGGTGAAACGGTTAAAAATTATGTCCCAATACATGTGTGAATCTAACCGGAATGGAGGTGTTGCTTAGTCCCGTGTGAATCTTATTACACACCTCCCCGTGTGAATCTTCTTATCTGTATGTAACCAGAATGGAATGTGTTTTTTAGCCTTGCTCTGCTGTTCACATGAATGTTTATATCTGGAAAAGAGTATATCAGCTGGAAAAGTCTCCAGTTCGGTGAGTCTGCTCCGGGGTTACGTTTAACCGCCGAGCGTGGGTTGTTGGCAACCGCTCTACGAGAACTGACGGCTCCCAGTTCCGGTAACATGTAGAGTGAGTATAAGCCAGACCCGTTGTGGCGACGCTGCGGGGAATAAAATGCCCATATTCTAGCAGACTCGCCTCTTGGTCGTTTGTTCTGTGTCAGACTACTCTCCTACGAACCTGACCTTGAGAATTTTTTAAAACATTTGGCGTAGTCGAGCAGGGTCAATCGCAATTGAGGAGAGATTTTGATACAGAACAATGTTTTGGAAAAAGACTAAGAAACCAGAAGAACAAACTGTGGAGGTCCCGACCGTCCCGGGATGGCATGGATGTGGGCATGTACGTGGCAGTTTGTTTGAGAAAGGATCCCAGTCCTGCCGAAGAACCCCTTGCCTGGGGTACAGCGGAGGATGTGGGCATGTCCAAAAAGCTGAAGCGGAGTTAACAGAATTGAATGGGATTGAACTGAACTGAACTGAGTGGAACTGAAGTGAATCAAATTGAACGGAACAAAATGGAACTGAGCTAAATTGAATTGAAATGGACGGAACTGAATTGAACACAGGTGAATTGAACTGAACAGACCTGAACTGAGCTGAATTGAACTACACTGAATTGACTGAACTGAAATTAACTGAAACGAATTGAACTGAATTAAGCATAATGTAACACATGTATTGGGCCAAGCAGTGGAATGTGGTGTAAAATTATGTCCCAATACATGTGTGAATCATAATGTAACACATGTATTGGGCCAAGCAGTGGAATGTGGTGAAACGGTTAAAAATTATGTCCCAATACATGTGTGAATCTAACCGGAATGGAGGTGTTGCTTAGTCCTGTGTGAATCTTATTACACACCTCCCCGTGTGAATCTTCTTATCTGTATGTAACCAGAATGGAATGTGTTTTTTAGCCTTGCTCTGCTGTTCACATGAATGTTTATATCTGGAAAAGAGTATATCAGCTGGAAAAGTCTCCAGTTCGGTGAGTCTGCTCCGGGGTTACGTTTAACCGCCGAGCGTGGGTTGTTGGCAACCGCTCTACGAGAACTGACGGCTCCCAGTTCCGGTAACATGTAGAGTGAGTATAAGCCAGACCAGTTGTGGCGACGCTGCGGGGAATAAAATGCCCATATTCTAGCAGACTCGCCTCTTGGTCGTTTGTTCTGTGTCAGACTACTCTCCTACGAACCTGACCTTGAGAATTTTTTAAAACAATACTGTGATCAGGGGTTAGAACATAGAACATAGAACAGAGAAAAATACAGTGCAGTACAGGCCCTTTGGCCCTCAATGTTGCGCCGATCCAAGCCCACCTAACCTACACTAGCCCACTATCCTCCATATGCCTATCCAATGCCCGTTTAAATGCCCATAAAGAGGGAGAGTCCACCATTGCTACTGGCAGGGCATTCCATGAACTCACGACTCGCTGAGTCAAGAATCTACCCCTAACATCTTTCCTATACCTACCACACCTTAATTTAAAGCTATGGCCCCTCGTAATAGCTGACTCCATACGTGGAAAAAGGTTCTCATGGTCAACCCTATCTAAACCCCTAATCATCTTGTACACCTCTATCAAGTCACCCCTAAACCTTCTTTTCTCCAATGAAAACAGCCCCAAGCGCCTCAGCCTCTCCTCATACGATCTTCCTACCATACCAGGCAACATCCTGGTAAACCTCCTCTGCACCCGTTCCAGTGCCTCCACATCCTTCCAATAGTATGGCGACCAAAACTGCACACAATACTCCAGGCCACACCAGAGTCTTATACAACTGCAACTTGACCTCAGGATTCCGGAACTCAATTCCTCTACCAATAAAAGCCAGTACATTATATGCCTTCTTCACCGCACTATTTACCTGGGTGGCAACTTTCAGAGATCTGTGTACATGGACACCAAGATCCCTCTGCTCATCCACACTACCAAGTATCCGACCATTAGCCCAGTACCCCGTCTTTTTGTTCCTCTTACCAAAGTGAATCACCTCACACTTACCTACATTGAACTCCATTTGCCACCTTTCTGCCCAGCTCTGAAACTTATCTATATCCCGCTGTAACCTGACACATCCTTCCTCACTGTCAACAACTCCACCGACTTTCGTATCATCCGCAAACTTGCTCACCCAACCTTCTAGCCCCTCCTCCAGGTCATTTATAAAAATGACAAACAGCAATGGTCCCAAAACAGATCCTTGCGGAATACAGCTAGTAACTGCACTCCAAGATGAACCTTTACCATCAACTACTACCCTCTGTCTTCTTCCAGCCAGCCAATTCCTAATCCAAACCTCCAACTCACCCTCAATGCCATACCTCCGTACTTTTTGCAGTAGCCTACCATGGGGAACCTTATCAAACGCCTTACTAAAATCCATATACACCACATCTACTGCTTTACCCTCGTCTACCTCCTTAGTCACCTTCTCAAAGAATTTAATAAAGTTTGTGAGGCACGACCTGCCCTTCACAAAACCATGCTGACTATCCTTGATCACATTATTCCTATCCAGATGTTCATAAATCCTATCCCTTACAATTCTCTCTAAGACTTTGACCACAACAGAAGTGAGACTCACCGGCCTATAGTTACTAGGGTTATCCCTACTCCCCTTCTTGAACAAGGGAACCACATTTGCTATCCTCCAGTCTACTGGCACTATTCCTGTAGACAACGAGACATAAAAATCAAGGCCAATGGCTCTGCAATCTCCTCCCTTACTTCCCAAAGAATCCTAGGATAAATGCCATCAGGCCCAGGGGAATTATCTATTTTCACCCTTTCCAGAATTTCCAACACCTCTTCCCTACATACCTCAAAGCCGTCCATTCTAATTAATTGTGACTCAATATTCACATCGGCAACAATGTCCTGTTCCTGAGTGAATACTGATGAAAAGTATTCATTCAGTGTCTCCCCAATCTCTTCAGGCTCCACACGCAACTTCCCACTACTATCCTTGACTGGACCTATTCCTACCCTAGTCATTCTTTTATTCTTGACATACCTATAGAAAGCCTTAGGGTTTTCCCTAATCCTACCAACTAAGGACTTTTCATGTCCCCTCCTTGCTGCTCTTAGCTCTCTCTTCAGGTCCTTCCTGGCTACCTTATAACTCTCAATTGCCCCAATTGAACCTTCATGCCTCATCTTTACATCGGCCACCCACTTCTATTTAACAAGGGATTCCAATTCCTTATTAAACCACGGTTCCCTCACACAACCCTTTCCTCCCTGCCTGACAGGTACATACTTATCAAGGACACTCAATAGTTGCTCCTTGAATAAGCTCCACATATCAATTGTGCCCATGCCTTGAAGCCTACCTTTCCAAGCCACGCATCCTAGGTCATGCCTCACTGCATCATAATTTCCCTGCCCCCAGCTATAACTCTTGCCCTGTAGTGCACACTTATCCCTCTCCATCACTAGAGTCACCGAATTGTGGTCACTGTCCCCAAAGTGCTCACCTACCTCCAATTCTAACACCTGGCCCCCATAAAGTCCCCCATAACAACCACCCTATTACTATTGTCTCGTGACTCTGCATCTAAACTCAAGAATGACTGTGAGAACATATTTCCTGACTTCTGTTGCCACAGATGAGTCCAAAACAGGTTTCTGCTTGGCCCTGGGCACTGTGTTTACTATTTTTCATTTCTGGAAACTTCAACATGAGGGTTGGAATGATCTCCTAATTCTGGAAACGTCAGGAATACCCAACATGGCTTTGTACCTGGGAAATCATGTCTCACAAACCTTATTGTGATTCTTGAAGAGGTGATCAAGGAAATACATGAAGGCAGAGCAGTAGACATTGTTTACATGGGCTTTAGCAAGATATTTGTCAAGGTTCTGCGTGGTAGACTGGTTAGGAATGTTCAATCACATGGGGTCTATGGAGACCTTGCCAACTGGATACAAAATTGGTTTGATTGTAGGAGACGGGGTGGTGGTAGAGGGTTTTGGTTAAGACTGGAGGTCTGTGCCTGGCAGTAAATTATGTTATATGAATTTCAGAGACATAGTTAGTAGGTTTGTACATGACACCGAAATTAATGGTAAAAAGGACAGTGAAGGAGTTTACCTAAGCAAACATCATGATCTTGATCGACTGGGCTGGTGGGCCGATAAATAGCAGATGGAGTTTGATTTAGATAAATGTGAGGAGTTCCATTTTGCTCTGATAAACCAGGGTAGGTTTACACAGTTTCAGGCAGGGCCTTTGTCTTTAGGTGAGGGGGAAATATTTAAAACAGAACTCGAGCTGCAATCTTTTCACACAGAAGTTGGTGCATGTGTGGAACGAGCTCCCAGAGGAGGTGGTGGAGACAGGGACAGTTACAACGTTTAAAAGGCATCCAGATGGGGACATGGATGGGAAAGGTTTAGAGTGACATGGGCCATACGCTGTCAAATGGGACTGCTGCACTTTATGAAATCTGGTCGGCATGGGCAAGTTAGTCTGAAGAGTCTGTGTACGTGCTGTATAACTCTGTAATCTATCATCCAGATACTGACAGACAAACTCGTGGAAACAATGTATAAGGTTCCAGCAACTGAATACAAGAATCCAAATGTAATCTGACCAATAATTTGCCGGGGTGTAGTATTACTCCCGTGCTTTCATGTTCTATCCCTGTGTTTATAAACCCAACGATCTGATAAGCCTTATTACCTGCTCTTGCCACTTGCCGGATAACCTTCATAGAATTATGCACATGGTCCCCTCAGTCCCTCAGCTCCTGTATTCCCCTCAAAATTGTGACATTGAGCCTGTGGTTTCTGTCTGTATTTATTGGACCAAAATACACTCCCTCACATTTCTCAGCATTGACATTCATTTGCCAGGTATCTGCACATTTTGACCAACTTGTCGTGGACCAATGGAATTGATCGGTTTCGATAAGTTCCTGAATAAGAAAGCATTGGAGCAATATGGGCCTTAATATGGCAGGTGGAACTGGTTTAGTTTGGGAACATGGTCTGCATGGGCTGGGTGGGCTGAAGGGTCTGTTCCATGCTGCATGACTCTATTCTCACAATTCACCATTCTCCCTATCGTGGTATCATCGACACATTTGGAGAGTTTGCAACAACACCCATCTCTCAATCAGATGAGACAAGGGTATGAATACCAATCCCTGGAAAACACTCATTTCAACTCATCTCCAAACTGGAAAATGCCCACCTACAGCCCCACCCTGTATCTTCTCATTTCGCCAACTTCTATTCCGTGCTGCCGAGGACTCAATCCCAGACATTTCTAATTTGGGAACCATCCTGCTGTGTGGCATCAAATGCTATTTGAAAGTTCCAATATACAACATCCACAGGAGTACTCTCATTCTCTGCCTGTGTCACCTCATCAAAGAACTCAAGTTTCTTTCTAGAAATGACCTACTCTTCACAAAGCCATGTTGTCTGTCTGGTATTAACTTATTTTTATCCAGTGGGTATTTGCCTTAGTCCATATTATATTCTCTATTATATTCTCCCACTATTGATGGAGGAGAAAGTGAGGACTGCAGATGCTGGAGATCAGAGCTGAAAATGTTTCGGGCATAACGTCGATTCTCCTGCTCCTTGGATGCTGCCTGACCTGCTGCGCTTTTCCAGCAACACATTTTCAGTTCTGATCTCCAGCATCTGCAGTCCTCACTTTCTCCTTCATATTTATACTCCAAACCATCGGATTGTTTCATTGGTTTTAATATTGTCAAAATACCAAATTCAAACTTGTTTGCATTGTAGTATCTTGGGGCATAATTTAAACTGATTGGCCAAATATGAATTTTTTTTTTGTCACATAACAACCGAGGTACTGCGAGCTGCTGGAACAAATGTTACATTGTATATTTTCCAATTCTCTCTGTGCTTGCAAAGTCTTTCAACTCTCTTAAAGGTACAGTACACATCTCCACCTTCATAACACCTCCCCCAAAGAAAAAAACCAACCATCAGAATGAGAAAAGGCTTCTTTGTTTCTCTGTTCTTTAAACACATTACCATAACATAAAGATAACTTTCACCTAAGGTTTCCTTAAGTTCTTCCCACATATACCCATACGCACACATGTATACAAAACACTGGATAAATACAAATCTCATCCCAACATTATCAGTTAAATCAATGATAATGCAGCTGCAATTACATTCTTACAACCCGCAATGTACAATTTTTAAATTAAAATTCTGTCATACAAGAGTCCAATGAAATATTTTTGTCTTTGAAGTGTTCTAAGAAGGTAAGTGGAATGTGATCCGTGTACACAACCATCTCCAACACATTGTTCATGACATACACATTAAACCGCTGTAAGGTCAGCAACAACCCAATAGCTCATTTTCGGTTGTGGAGTCTTTCCTCTGGGGGATGTTGATCTTCTTTGAAAAGTAACCAACTGGCAGTTCGATCCCATCCTCATCTCCCTGTAGGGGTACAGCTCCAACTCCTCGGTCACCAGCATCAATAGTGACTTCAAAAGGTTTTGAAAAGTTTGATCTAACTAAAACTGGTTTGGTGACTAATATTACTTTCAAATGGTTGATTGGCTCCTGGCATTGTTCTGTCCACCGAAACTTTGTGTTCTTCTTCAGCAAATGAGTTAACGGTGCCACTACACTGCTGAAATTTGGAACAAACTTCCGATAGAATCTACTGAGTCCTAAGAATCGAAACACCTCAAACCTTGAGGTTGGTCATGGAAATTCCTCAATGGCCTTTGCATTCTGTGGGGTCAACCTTCCATGACCGATGTTATGTCCCAAGAATGTCACCTCTGCTTTTGTGAATTCAGTTTTATTTAAATTTGTCACCAGTTTTGCTTCTCGAAGTCATTCCAAGAGCTCTGCCAACTGTACCATGTGATCTTTCCAGGACTTACCACGACATCGTCCAAATAGACTGCGCAGTTTGTTAACCCAGCCACAACTCGGTTCCTGAGTCTTTGGAATGTGGTGGGTGTGTTCTTCATTCCAAGGGGCATCACCTTAAACTGATATCGGCCATTTGGGTGTACAAATGCAGAAATTTCTTTTGCCGTCTTTGTTAAAGATACTTGCCAGTAATCATGCAATAAGTCCAACTTGGTGATAAGACCATAAGACCATAAGACATAGGAGTGGAAGTAAGGCCATTTGGCCCATCGAGTCCACTCCGCCATTCAATCATGGCTGATGGGCATTTCAACTGGCTTGTCCAACTTTCATGATACAGTTCTCCAATCTAGGAACTGAATATGATTCTGATTTTGTGACAGCTTTGACTTTATGATAATCCATGCAGAATCGTTGAGTCCCATCCAGTTTGGGAACTAAGACGATCGGTGAGCTCCCCTCACTCTGGCTTGGTTCGATGATGTCCTTGTCGAGCATGGCCTCCACCTCCATCTGGACCTGTCTGGCTTTGAAAGGATTAAGCCGATAGGTGTGTTGTTTTACAGGAGCAGTATTCCCTATGTCTACTTCATGTACAATAGCAATAGTCCACCCCATCTGATTCTTACATATGTCCTTATCGGGCAGTAACAAATATTTCAACTCCATTCTATGCTCCTGAGGCAGATAGCTCACTGACCTTTCCCACTCCTCAAGGACTGCTTCATTGTTTGGTTTATTTTGAGGCACATCAAAATTCACACCATCTGGATTTGATTCCTCACTCTGTGGGACAGTAACTAACACCTTTTTCTCCAGTTCTTTCTCTCCAATATAGTACGGTGTCAACATGGTCACATGACATACTCGATACCTTTTTTCTCTATCTGGTATATTTACTGGATAGTTCACCTGACTGTCAATTGAAGGATCCACACCACCAAAGAAAGAAAGGATTCAGAAACAAAGGGGGGAGGCTTCCTCCACCAGACAGAGGCAGAGCACACAGTCAGCATATCCAGGAGAGTGCGCACAGAGGCAGGAAAAGCAGAGAACATAGCAGAGAGAAATCCAGTGGCCAAAACAATGCTGCAGCCAACAGAGAGAGAGGAAGCAGACAGCAGAGCAAAGAGAGGCTAACTAGTAGAACGGGGCTGTAACACATACAGGCAGAGTAAGCAGAAAGTCCAGTAAAGAGAGGCTGACCGTTCAGAAGTACATGGAAGCTAATAGAAAGAGGCCAAGCAAAACACAGAGCAAAGAGAAACTGTACAACACAGAAGACCCAGCAGATAGCACAGTACTAAGTGACTGAATGAGAAGGGAAACTTTGAGCAGAAAGAGCAGGCAGGTGGTACAGCAAAGAGAGACTGAATGAGATGGAACCACAGCAGCAGCCAAAGACTGAGCCAATTGGTAGCAGACAATGGTAAGAAACTCGGTAAAAGGAAAGGCACTGCAACACAGAAAGGGAGAGAGGCTAACAGCACAGTCAAGACAGGGCAGGATGCAGAAGGAGACTGGGTAACAACACTGTCGATGGCTGAATGAGAGCAAAGCAGGTGTGTCACAGAGTCTGGGACAGCAGTGCAGTTTAATCACTTGTTGGGAGTTGGGGTGATCTAGAAGGTAGAACACACAAGAAGACAAACCATTCTCCAGAAAGATAATTAAAATTTTAATATAATGATAAGAAATAAATTGAGTTAAAACAAGAATGTAATTTACTGTCCATGATACACCTTTTCTGTGTTGTTTTGAATGTTTTGTGCATTTTTATGTTTTGAGTCAGCTGGATTTTTCTCTTGGAGGACCATTCTCCAGGTCGGAGCTCTCACAGCTCACAAACCACCCTCCCAACTGCAGTGTGAAGTTTCCCATGATATTTCTGGTTGTTTTCCCTCAGAGTTTGGGTTTGCGATGCAGTTTGTGAGCCATTGGAGGAGTATGGGTGCAGGGATCCCCCCCCACCCCCACAGCTTTCACAACTGGAACATGATGCCTGACATTATTTAAAAGCTCCAGAAATCTCCCCTCCCGACTCCTTACTCCATGCACACGTGATTCCTCCAGAGCCATTCACCCAATGTCCACGATGTCCACTCATCAAATTCCATGCAATATCAACAGAAAATATTTAACATTCCCTCAGGGAGTTCCATTCCATTAAAAACTTCTGTCAAACATCCTGCAATTAATACTGAGAAAAACAAATGTTGCTCTGGACGACACCAAGATTGGTAAAGTGGTTAATTGTAAAGAAGATATCGATGGGTTGATCAGATGAGCAGACCAGATGGTGTTTAACCCTGATACGTACAAGGGAATATGTTTTGGAAGAAGACACAAGATGAGGGAATATTTAATGAATGGCAGGACACTGGGGAGCTAAGAGAAATAGAGGGATCTGAGGGTAATTATTCACAGATCCCTGAAGGTGGCAGAGCACATGAATAGGATAAGAAGGCCCACGGGACACTTGCTTTCATCAGCCATGGCATCAGAGCAAGAAAGTAATGTTGGAATTGTACACAGCATCGATTAGGCCAATGTGTGCCGTTCTGGTCACCTCACTACAGGAAGGATATGATAGCACGAGAGGGGGTACAGAGGAGGTTCACCAGGATGTTTCCTGGGATGGAGAAATTGAGCTCTAAGGAGGGATTAGATGGGCTTGGATTATTTTCTTAAAAGCAGAGAAGCCTGATGGGGGACACGATTGAGGTGCATAAGATCATGGGGGATATGAACAGGAAGGTAGAGAGCAGCTGTTCCCCTTGGCTGAGGGGATCAATCATAAGAGGCATAGTTTTAAGGGGCAGGAGATTCAGAGGAATTTTGGGAAAAACCGTTTCACTCAGTGAGTGCTGGGAATCTGGAATGCACTGCCTGGGAAGGCAATGGAGGTCGGAACATTACAACCTTTAAAAATAAATTTGGATGAGCACCTAAAGTATCATAACATTCAAGGATATGGGACAAATGGAGGAAATTAAGATTAGCGCACTCTGAGTGGTAGTTATGTCGGTACAGACTCGTTGGGCTGAAGGGCCTTTACTGAGCTGTCTGAATCCATGTGAAGAAATCTTGTGACATTTATTAGATTAGATTAGATTACGTATAGTGTGGAAACAGGCCTTTCGGACCAACAAGTCCACACCGATCCACCGAAGCACAACCCACCCCCCTACATTTCACCCAACACTACGGGCAATTTAGCGTGGCCAATTCACCGAACCTGCACATTTTTGGACTGTGGGAGGAAACCCACACAGACCCAGGGAGAATGTGCAAACTCCACACAGTCAGTCGCCTGAGGTGGGAATTGAACCCAGGTCTCTGGCGCTGTGAGGCAGCAGTGCTAACCACAGTGCCACTGTGCCGCCCACTATATCTGGTGTATTCTCAATATGACTGTTTCAAGTGTCAAATCAGTCCCCTTGGGTAGGGCCTTCAAATCTAAAGGGCACATGTTTTAGATGAGAGGAGAAAGATTTGAAAGGGCTCTGAGGGGCAACGTTTTCACAAAGAGGATGGTTGGTGTGTGAAATGAACAGCCAGAGAAAGTGGGCGATGCAGGTACAGTTAGAACATTTAAAAGACATTTGGACCAGGACATGAATAGAAAAGGGTTAGAGGGATATGGGACAAATGCAGGCAAATGGGACACGTTTAGTTTGGGGAACCTGGTCGGTGTAGACGAGTTGGAGCGAAGGGTTTATTTCCATGCTGTACACCTCAATGGCAACTCAAGTAAATGAACAGCATCACAATAAATCACATCATTTTACTTTTTAAAAATGTAAGGAGTGATGCCATCATGGTGGAACTAGGTAATTGCAATAACTTTATTATACCACAGTCATAGAGATGTACAGCTCAGAAACAGACCCTTCAGTCCAACTCGTCCATGTCAACCAGATATCCTAACCCAATCTCGCACCACTTGCCCCAGCACTTAGATCATATCCCTCTAAACCTTTCCTATTCATATACCCACCAAGGTGTTTTTTAAATGTTGCAATTGTATTAGCCTCCACCACTTCCTCTGGCAGCCAATTCCATACACATACCACCCTCTGCATGAAAAAGTTGCCCTTTAGATCTCTTTTAAATCATTCCCCTCTCAATCTAAACTTATACCTTCTAGCTCTGGACTCCCCTACTTATACTATCAATGCCCCTCATGATTTTATAAACATCTACAAGGTCATTAGCAGAGGGATTGAATTCAAGAGTCGTGAAGAGATGTTACCGCTGTACAGGACTTTGGTTAGGTCACATTTGGAGTACTGTGTGCAGTTCTGGTCGCCTCACTTTAGGAAAGATGTGGAATCTTTGGAGAGGGTGCAGAGAAGATTTACCAGGATGTTGCCTGGAATGGAGAATAGGTCGTACGAGGATAGGTTGAGTGTGCTAGGCCTTTTCTCATTGGAACAGCGAAGGATGAGGGGTGACTTGATAGAGGTGTATAAGATGATCAGGGGAATATATAGAGGAGACAATCAGAAACTTTTTTCCCGGGTACAACAGAGTGTTACAAGGGGACATAAATTTAAGGTGACGGGTGGAAGGTATAGGGGGGATGTCAGGGGTAGCTTCTTTATCCAGAGAGCGGTGGGGGCATGGAATGCGCTGCCTGTGGGAGTGGCAGAGTCAGAATCTTTGGTGACCTTTAAGCGGCAATTGGATAGGTACATGGATGGGTGCTTAAGCTAGGACAAATGTTCGGCACAACATCGTGGGCCGAAGGGCCTGTTCTGTGCTGTATTGTTCTATGTTCTATGTTCTATGTTCTATGTTAAGGTCACCCCTCAGCCTCTGATACTCCAGGGAAAACAGCCCCAGCCTATTCAGCCTCTCCCTATAGCTCAAATCCTCCAACTGGCAACATCCTTGTGAATCTTTTCTGAACCCTTTCAAGTTTCACAACATCGTTCTGATAGGAAGAAGATCAGAATTGCACACAATATTCCAACAGTGACCTAACCAATATCCCATACGTCCGCAAGACAACCTCTCAACTCTTGAACCCAATGTTCTGACCAATAAAGGAAAGCATACCAAACATCTCTTTCACTTTCCTATCTACCTGCAAGTCCGCTATTTAGGAACTATGAACCTGTACTCTAAGGTCCCATTCGGTACAAGTGAGGACTGCAGATGCTGAAGATAAGAGTCTAGATTAGAGTGGTGCTGGAAAAGCACAGCAGGTCAGGCAGCATCCGAGGAGCAGGAAAATCGATGTTTTGGGCAAAAACCCTTCCATAAGACCATAAGACCATAAGACATAGGAGTGGAAGTAAGGCCATTCGGCCCATCGAGTCCACTCCGCCATTCAATCATGACTGATGGGCATTTCAGCTCCACTTACCAGCGTTCTCCCCGTAGCCCTTAATTCCGCGAGACAACAAGAATCTATCAATCTCGGCCTTGAAGACATTTAGCGTCCCGGCATCCACTGCACTCCGTGGCAATGAATTCCACAGGCCCACCACTCTCTGGCTGAAGAAATGTCTCCGCATTTCTGTTCTGAAATGACCCCCTCTAATTCTAAGGCTGTGTTCACGGGTCCTAGTCTCCTCGTTTAACTGAAACAATTTCCTAGCATCCACCTTTTCCAAGCCATGTATTATTTTGTACGTCTCTATTAAGTCTCCCCTTAATCTTCTAAACTCCAACGAATACAATCCCAGTATCCTCAGCCGTTCCTCATATGTTAGACCTGTCATTCCAGGGATCATCCGTGTGAATCTCCGCTGGACACGTTCCAGTGCCAGTATGTCCTTCCTGAGGTGTGGGCACCAAAACTGGACACAGTACTCCAAATGGGGCCTAACTAGAGCTTTATAAAGTCTTAGTAGTACATCTCTGCTTTTATATTCCAACCCTCTTGAGAAAAGAGACAACATTGCATTCGCTTTCTTAATCACGGACTCAACCTGTATGTTTACCTTTAGAGAATCCTCGACTAGCACTCCCAGATCCCTTTGTGCTTTGGCTTTATTAATTTTCTCACCATTTAGAAAGTAGTCTATGCTTTTATTCTTTTTGCCAAAGTGCAAGACCTCGCACTTGCTCACGTTAAATTCCATCAGCCATTTCCTGGACCACTCTCCCAACCTTCATCATTCCTTTAAGTGTTTAAGTCCTGCCCTGATTTGCTTTTCCAAAATGCAGCACTTCACATTTATCAAAATTGAACTCCATTTGCCCCTCCTCAGCCCATTGGCCCATCTGATCCATCAAGAACCCATTGGTCCATCAAGATCCCATTGTACTCTGAGCTAACCTGCTTTGCTGCCCACTACACCTCCAATTTTATCTCACCTACAAAATTACGAACTGTACCCCCTATGTTGACATATTCAAATCATTTATAAATGATGAAAAGTAGTGGACCCATCACCGATCCTTGTGGCACACCACTGGTCACAGGCCTCCAGTCTGAAAAGTAACCCTCCACCACCACCACCCTCTGTCTTCTGCCTTCAAGCCAGTGCTGTATCCATTTGGCTAGTTCTCCCTGTATGCCATGAGATCTAACCTTACTAACCCATCCACTATGAGGAACCTTGTCAAACGCCTTACTGAGATCCACAGAGATTACGTCCACCTCTCTGCCCTCATCAATACTCTTTGTTACTTCATCCAAAAACTCAAGTTCGTGAGACATGATTTCCCATGCACAAAGCCATGCTTCCTATCCCTAATCAGTCTTTGCCTTTCCAAATACATGTAAATCCTGTTCCACAGGATTCCCTCCAACAACATGCCCACCACCTATGTCAGGCTCACTAGTCTATAGTTCCCTTACTTTTCCTTACCACCTTTCTTAAATAGTGGCATCACGTTCGCCAACCTCCAGTCTTCTGACGTCTCACCTGTGACTATCGATGAAACAACAAGGGTCCCAGCAATCACTTCCCTGGCTTCCCACAGAGTTCTAGGCTATGTTACCACCATCAACATGGCATCAGTCGAGCATGTGTTTGAGTGCTCTCTACTTGTCTTGATCAATGTAACTCCAGCAACATTTAATAGCTTGGTGCCTCAGGGCAAAGCAGCCCATTTCATTAATAACCCATCCATCAACTTCAGCTTTTATTCTCTCCACCATCAGCATTATGTGGCTGGAGTGTGTACCATCTGCTAGATGCACTGCAACAGCTCTCCATCCTCTTCCTAGAAATATTTATGAAGCCACAACCTCTATATCCAAGAAGGACAAGAACAACAGCCTGTATAAGAACACCACCAAGAATTACTATTCTGAGAATTCCTGTCTATGTCGCACACCATCCTGACATAAAAATATATCAACATTCTTTCATTGTCACTTGGTTGAAATACTGGAACTTGCTACCTCGCTGAGTAGTACTGTTCTAGTGTCTTCATCCTGCAGATTTCAGCAGTTCAGGAACTTAGTTCACCTCTGTGCATGTGCAATCATAGCTGGTTTTGTCAATGGTTTTCACTTTAATGCAAAGAAATCCAGACACCACATTTTCAGAAGGTTGTTCAGGCCTTGGAGAGAAATTTACTGGAACAAAGGCTAAATCTAATTCTAATTAGAATTGGAACAGGGTTGACAAATAGACATGGTTAAGGGGAAATTTAATAAAGTTGTTCCAAATTGTCCACTGCCTTGTTCCCAAGTTTTACAGTCAGTGACGATAAAGCAATATTTGCCATTTTTATCCCCCATTTAAGTTCATCACAAGCAGCATTTCTGTTTCCTAATTTCCAGTTTCATTTGGGGGTTTCAGCTCCTTTGTGATGCTTGTGGGGTTTGAAGTCTAGATCAGGTGAAATCATATGGAAAGCCAATGCAATTATTTGTGAGTTCACACCACATACTTTTATTTATGGATGTAAGTTTGCTCGCTGAGCTGGAAGGTTTGTTTTCAGATGTTTCGTCATCATGCTAGGTAACATTATCAGTGAGCATCTGGATGAAACCCTGGTGGCAGAGTTTCTATTTACAGGTTGGTGATGTCATTTAATTTAGTGATGCCATTTCTTGTGGTGATGTAATTTCCTGTTCTTTTTCTCAGGGGTGGTAAGTGGGATGAAAGTCAATGTGTTTGTTGATAGAGTTCCGGCCGGTATTCCAACTCTTCAGCACAAAACGTTTCTGTACTCCTCTCTCACATTCTTTGAAATTCCTGGCTTTTCCACTCTGCGTTTTTTTTCAAACATTTCAAGGACAAGGTTGTGAGAAGTGAAACAGGATATGAAGAACAAGATTCCTTGAAGGGGAATTGCTGGAAGAGCCTATCAATAACCTAAGGAGATGTAACCATCCTCTCTCCCGCCCTCACACCCTCTCCCTGTAAATCCCATCATCACCCAATGATGCTTGCTTCATTCTTCCAGATTCTAAAATGGGTGATCCGTTTCACAATCCTGATTTGGGGAATAGGCATTGTGTTGTAAAATGCACTTAAAATCACCTCTTCCTCTTTTATCCTCAGGTTCCCAAATTTCTAATGTATTTCCCAAAACCGAGATGCAAAACATTTGATAATAATCTGCAACAGCAAGGAGATGTGAACTCCCAGCAAATAGAGAGAGCTCAGCATCATGGGCACAATTTCACAGAGAATTTCCCCAGGGGGTTCAGCTACAGACCACAGCAACACTCCTGACTTTTGTTTTCCTCCAAGTGAGGGACAATTTCAGGCAATTCAGAAATATCAACCACTTACAGATATGGGACTGTGTGGGTTGGTTATGAGCTCAAATGTTACAAGTATACCACAAGCGTGAGCTTTGCCACTTGAACAATGTCATTACCAGGAAAGGGGAAGATCTCACCAAACCATGCAAGGGAAACCCACCTCTTTCACTTCCATTTTGTGTTTTTTATGAAGTGGAAGGCAAGCTGCGTGAATGTGGTCTGGGAAATAAAGCAAAACGTGGTGAGCCAGCAACGTTACAGGAGCTGCTGCTCACCATTAATGAGGAGTTCAGTGCGGTGATGGAGTACAGTATTGGTGTGGACATTCAGCATTGTTACTCTGTCAAATGTGCACGTTGCGGGCATTGAACTGTTTAGGCTTAATCCTTGGAGATTTTCTTTGCAACAAAACAGAGTACTGTAGTTTCCTTTCAATCAAAGGCCACCTATCTATTAAAGCAGAGACCAATGCCATTGTATGTGGGTCCCTTCAAGCTCAAAGTAATCTCTCATAGATTTCTCACTGAGTGAACAATACGAAGTTTATTGTTGTACTGTAACTATTCACAAATTATATGAATCTATCCTACATTATAACAGAGGCTATTAGGAGAACACTAAACCCAGTCTGTCCCTTAAAAGCTCCTTCTTTACTCTGACAAAATCTCCACAACACACACTAAAACCAGCATTAACCCTTTCAGCTCCATGTACAATATAGGCTGTCTAATATGAATGGTGGAGCAATTACCTCTCATCCCTCAGGTCCCCATGTCTGTGGGTGAATGAGGAAGACTGAGCTGGGTTTATGGATGCGGATCGTTAGCTGTCTTCCTGTTTGTCCTATGTAGTGTTTTGTGCAGTCCTTGCACGGGATTTTGTACACTACATTAGTTTTGCTCATGCTGGGTATCGGGTCTTTTGTCCTGGTGAGTTGTTGTCTGAGAGTGGCTGTTGGTTTGTGTGCTGTTATGAGTCCTAGTGGTCGTAGCAATCTGGCTGTCAGTTCAGAAATGTTCTTGATGTATGGTAGTGTGGCTAGTCCTTTGGGTTGTGGCATGTCCTCATTCCGTTGACTTTCCCTTAGGCATCTGTTGATGAAATTGCGAGGTATCCGTTTTTGGCGAATACATTGTAGAGGTGTTCTTCTTCCTCTTTTTGCAGTTCTGGTGTGCTGCAGTGTGTTGTGGACCTTTTGAACAGTGTCTTGATGCAACTTCTTTTGTGTGAGTTGCGGTGGTTGCTTTCGTAGTTCAGGACTTGGTCTGTGTGTTTGGCTTTCCTGTATACCTTTGTGGTGAATTCTCCGTTCGGTGCTCTCTGTACCATCACGTCTAGGAATGGGAGTTGGTTGTCCTTTACTTCCTCTCTAGTCAATCGGATTCCTGTGAGTGTGGCGTTGATGATCTGGTGTGTGTTTTCTATTTCTGTGTTTTTAATGATTACAAAGGTGTCATCCACATATCTGACCCAGAGTTTGGAGTGAATTTGTGGTAAGACTGTTCTAACCTTTGCATTACAGCTTCTGCTATGAGTCCAGAGATTAGATTACATGACAGTGTGGAAACAGGCCCTTCGGCTCAACAAGTCCACACCGACCCGCCGAAGCGCAACCCACCCATACCCTTACATTTACCCCTTACCTCACAGTACCGGCAATTTAGCATGGCCAATTCACCTGACCTGCACATCTTTGGACTATGGGAGGAAACCGGAGCACCCGGAGGAAACCCACGCAGACACGGGAAGAACGTGCAAACTCCACACAGTCAGTTGCCTGAGGCGGGAATTGAACCCGGATCTCTGGCGCTGTGAGGCAGCAGTGCTAACCACTGTGCCACCGTGCCGCCCACAACTGTTGCAGAGGTAAAGCTTGCATTTCCCAGCATGACCTCCTGTATATGGGAGATAGTGAGTGAGGTGGAGAGAGAATATATCTGTTGGAGTGAGGGTGAGAGAGTATGTGTGTGTCATTAGGGGAGAGCAAGATAGAGGGTATGTGTGATGGACGGAGAGTATATAGATGAGGGAGAAAGGGTGGATGCAAGAAAGGAAGAGATAGATATTGAGAGCATGTGTATGTGTGTTGGGAGGAGGAGAAAGGAAGGAACAGGAAATTTGGCAGTATATGGGAATGAGAGAGCAAGAGAGTGTGAAGGAGGGAGGGAGAGGGAAGAATGTGCACACGAGAAGGAAAAAGTGTGTGAACCTTGAAAATTAGAGTGATCCAAGCACTCACAACCTTTCCTTCCTCTTCCTCCCTTCTCAAAACCCGATCGACACAGCTGGGGAGAAACCCCAAATTAACCCACTTTCAACCCCCAGTATCATTTGACGACTTCCAAGGCTAGCCCAGAGTGTGCATCAACGAAAGTGAATGAAGATCAATGTCAATAAGCCCAACTCCCTGGCTACACTCTTTCCCCTTCTTTGGGATTAGGACTTGGGCCTATTCTGGGGATCTCTTTGTAGATTTGCTTGTTAATTGAAAGGAAGAAAAGTCTTAGTTCTGTATTGGCACTTTCCCATGGCCATTTTTATTGTTTATTTGTTAATTCAATTATTGGTTTACTGCTTTGGAACTTTTTTTCTTCTGAAATTCATGTTTTCAGTTTGAAATAAATCCCAGAGGTCGGTATCCCATCACCAAGTCACCCTTTGTTTACATATGCAAAGTACATGGAATCTGACCAGCTAGCTCAGAGCCAGTCCCTATAAAGAGGAGGATCTCAGAGACTTCTGTTTATATTTGTCAGCCAGTTGTATAAACTTGCAGTAACTCACTCTCAAGCAAAAATGAAAGCAAAAGGCTCCATCACTCCTCTTACCAAAACATCCTGAGTGAGCAAGCAGACAAACTAGTTGCGCAACAGAGTCTGTGGGAGTGGATAACAATTAGTTTATTGTAAGGATGTTAATCTAGCTTCTGTGGGAGATTAGAAATGTTGTTTTTGCAGGTGGGGGAGGGGGTGTGGTGGGGGGAAGGGAAGGGGAACATTATACAAACGGTCATGGAATTCTTGCAGCATGTAGCATGTAGCATGTAGCATGTAGCATGTAGCATGTAGCATGTAGCATGTAGCATGTAGCATGTAGCATGTAGCATGTAGCATGTAGCGTACTTAGGGCTAAGACTTTAATGAATATAGAGGGTCTTTTAAAGAAAATAGTTTTAAGCTCGGAAATAACTTTAAAGTGTTGTAGTTGACCACAAAAAGCAGGAGTAGGGGCATTTCACAATAAAGCTTATAGTATGATAAGAGAAACTGGATAAAAGAACAAGCTGTAACAAACAAGGAACAAAGAATGCAGACATACAATGACAGCAGGATGGCCAGATAAGAAAATAGCTAACAAGTGAGGTAATCAGCTTATGATAGGATGGGAAAAGGGAGGAGTGATTCCGCAACTTGTAAACTGAATAAGAAAGCTTAGATGCTCTGTTTTGGCACGCATTTCTGCTTGATTGCAGAAGCGTCCGGTACTTGCAAGGCTGTAAGAAATTGCTCTTGTTTCCAAGGCTTTGTCTCAGGCTGATTTATGAGTAAGTTCTGTTTCTCACAATTGGGGACTTGTCCAGGATCCAAAACTCCGACCGCTCGACACTCTTGGGACGACGGGGGAGGTGCACCTCGCCGATTTCGGTGATCTCCGACTCCCTTGCTTGTTGCTCGCGGTTTGGGAGAGTACGATCCGGACTGGGAGACCCTGGAAACAAGGCGGGCAGACGCCGTGGGTTTGGTCGGGCAACTCTTGTGCACAAGACCCGGGTAGGGAAAGGTCTTAAAGGATATATCCGGGCGACCGGGGGCAGCGGTATTTGCTGCAGGAATTGCCGCAGGCCGGGGCGCACCAAAATGACCAGGTAACTCTGTGCACAGACCAAGGTAAGAAAAGAGACCTTTAAGTATTGTCTTGGTGGTCGGGACGTACGAAAGTACGGGGAATTGGCGATATATAAAATTAAGCATATGTCAATGGAAAACAGCCCGTGTCAGAAGGGCTAGTAGCTGAAGGGCTACTGAGGGTGCACTTCGTAACTAACTTATGGCCAGACGTCCAGAAAAATATTCAAAAGCTGGAGGAGTCGTTGCGGGAAGCTCAAAGTGTCTGTGAGACACGGTGTCTGTGTGTGTGTGTGTGTGTGTGTGTGTGTGTGTGTGTGTGTGTGTGTGTGTGTGTGTGAGAGAGAGAGAGAGAGAGAGAGAGAGAGAGAGAGAGCTGTACAGCTAGTAGTAAGTTTAACCCTTTGTGATTTGGTTTGAATGCACATTTGTTTGTTGGTGATTGAATGTTCCCTGGAGCTTGAGATCTGGGACTGTTTTGAATCTCATTTCTACTATGGAAATTTTAACATGATTTCTTTTAAGGTTAAGGATTTTACAGATAATGAAATAAAATGTTAACTCCTGTTCTTTTTACAGGTCATGACTGCCTTACTATCAGTTTCTAACTAATCTCTTTTATCCTTACATAAAAGTGATTTATGGAGAACAGTTGAAGTCTTTACTGGAAGAATAGAGGTACTGTAAGGGGACATACAGGGCTCCAATAATCCATCTTCAATCAATCCCTCAATCACTGGCTGCAATCCCCTGTGTCCCTCTGTTGAAATTGGATTCTGTCTTTTGCACACTACGTCTCCCTCTCTCTTTAAACTGAACTCTAAAGGAAGTATTTGTAATCCTCCACGATTCCCTTCCCGAGCCCATACCATGGGTTCTATTTCTCTCTCCTCTTCCTCGGTCGGGATGGCCATTTGTATCACTAATCTCTGGTCCCATTCTCCAATTTCCAGTCCCAAGAGTATGGTTAAATCCCTCCCCAATAAATTACTTCCAATATCAGGGATATAGAACAGTTTGCCTTTGACTATCTCTTCTCCAATTTCAATTATCATAGGTTTAAAAACTGGGGCTGGAAATCCCTCCCCTTTTACCCCAGAAACAGTTAATATTTGCTTCGAAATTCCCACTCCCTTGGGCTTGAAATTTAGAGATGACCTCTCTGCCCCCTTATGGACGAAGAAAATGACATCCTCTTTATAAGGTTCCACATTTAAGTTTATCAAGGGTTCCTGGTGGGTCCCCGGGGGCAGGAACCCCTGACACCCCTATTCTTCATCAAAGTTCATAAGCGGTATCGCCATCTCTTCCCTTTTTAAGGTCCAGACACTCCCGCTTAAAGTGACCTGTCTTTCCACAGCAGTAACATCCAGCCTGTGGGGATTTCCACCTTACTCCCTGTCCCTGTCAACTGGACCCACCTAAAGGGTCCTCTTCATTCTGTGCCCCTACCTCTGTTTTCAACATGCTGCCAGCCATCACTCTGGTTGCTTACTATCGGTTCCACTCTTTTCTTAACTACCTGATCAACCCCATGGCTACCATCATTTTTGCCTTCTGTTTTTGTTTCTCACCCTCTCTCCTCACAAACACTTTCTGAGCTTCCCGCAACAACTCAGCTAGGGGCGTCTCACTCCACCCCTCTATCTTTTGAATCTTTTTCTGGTTGTTTGGCCATGATTTTGTTACGAAATGTTCCCTCAGTCGCCCTTCCGCTACTGACCCTTCTGGGTCTATTCCAGAATACTTTCTCATAGAATCTCTTAACCTTTGGAGAAAGGCCGAGGGGCTCTCACCCCTCCCCTGGCACACTTCAAACGCCTTTGTCAGATTTTGTGACTTCGGAGCCACTTCTCAGATTCCCTTTAATATTAAGTCTTTGAGCTCTTTCATTTCCTCTCTATGATCTTCATTTTGATTATCTCACCCGGGGTCCCTGAGGGGAAACCTTGCTTCACCTTCACCAGCCTGCCCGTCCCCGACTGGATGCTCCCTGTCCCAGATCTTATTCGCGGCTCCTCTAATGAGCCCTCTTTCCTCTCCAGTGAATAAAATGGTTAATATAGACATTAGTTCTGCCCAAGTCTATAAACTGGGACCTAGAAATTGGTCAATTTGTTCGGACAATCCCACCGGGTCTTCTCTGAGGGCCTTCAATTCCTTCTTAAAGGCCCGTACCTCCCCGCTCATTAGGGGTGCACTTACACACCCGATTTCCTTATCCCCTATTGGGACTTCACCGAGGGAATACATAGTGGAACTACCTTGTGGGTCTTTGTCCAACTTTTCCTTCTGCCTTTCCTTTTGTTTGCGGGTAATCGTCCCTGTCGTTCTAGTTTCCCCCGGCCCTGACCCTGGTCCTGACTTTGACTCTGGCTCTGGCCCTGTCCCTGCCGCCGATTCCCCTGTCCCTGCTCCTCCTGAGTCCCCTTCTGCCCTATTTGCAGGTTCCTTATATGGGGACGGCAGATTATCTAATACTTCCCATGGAGGCGGTGCCATGGGAGAGTCTCTTCTCTGTTTTAAATAATGAATATTTGTTCCTGAACCACTCTTCCAACATGAAGCATAATCTGATTCCTCCTGACTGAGGGGCTGTTTGCTGTTGACATATAAGTTCAAATATTGACAAGCCCAGTCCTCGTCCAAGCCGTACTTTGGCCAGAAGACGGAGGGACGAAGAATGAGCTCCTTAGTCCATACAAAACAACAATATTTAATCATCTTCTTCTTATCCTTTTCCCTTGTCCAAGTATTATGTTTCCAATTCCTCAACATCCTCCCTAATGGACTTTCTGGAGGTATGTTGCCAGGGACCCCGCCTCTATTTCCATTTCTTTTTACCCAGAGGCTCCTTCTTTACTCCTGGCACTACCCATGTAAAGCTCTTTAGTTAGTCCCTTATTAATTCCTATAACTCAATCCCAGCCACCAAAGTAGTCCTTAAAATTCAATTTTCTCACCTTGGTCCGTGCATGGAGTTGCCTGGCTTGACATCTCCCAGAGCCTACCGTTCAAGTATTACCACTTAACTCTTTCCTGGTTCAGAATGACTCTCTGAGGACTCTGGTCAGTCTACCAGGAGGGGCACCCACCGTTGAGAAACACAGGACCATTCTAAAAGGTAACGGGACGCGTCTTCCCAGCCGTCGCGGTGCCTACTCCACCGGTTATAACAGGATCCCGGATACGAGCTCCAATTGTGAGAAACAAAGCTCACTGTTCAATCATTTCAGTCCGAGTCAAATTCTGAAGCAGCGAATTTTATTGAAACGTTCTTGCAAGACGGGTGTCTAACAAATAGGCACCTCGATCAGAAGGTTACATTACAATTTATACAGTTCAGATGAGTCTCTTGGTACTCCCATTTAACCCCATTGGTTGCTTTTGCTGTTGTGCATAGCCTATCACAAGCTCTAGCTTCACATCGCCTCTGTTTACACCTCCCACTACTCTAAGCCTGTCGCACCCCCCCCTCCCCCACCCACTCATATTTATTTTACACCTTATTTGGTTATCTTGTTCAGACCAACTCCCTACGTGCGTGACAATTGCAATGGTCATGTCGATACATCTGTTTGTACCAGTCGACCACCTCCCTTTTCGGTTAGTTATTTCTTGGTGCACCCCCCCTCATGATTCCGCCTTGTGATTTTTACAGAAACAACAACATTTGCAAGTGCCTCTCACAAAATAAACTAAATAAGTGATATAACAGATAATGATTAGAATTCTCAGGTCAATCTATACATTCCAGAAGCTGAATTGTATAAAAATAACAATAAAGTCAAAATAGCTGCTTCACTGGCTACAATAATCGTAATTAAATATTTAGAATAAATGACATAGTTGCATGTGAAACTATCTGAAAGGGTCAGGAATAGGGTCAAGAAGCAAAAAAACATAACATCCATATCACAGGAATGGTGTCAGAAGACTGGAGGGTATCAAATGTTGTCCCCTTGTTCAAGGAGGGCAGTGGAGACAACCCTGGAAATTATAGACCAGTGAGCATTACTTCGGTTGTGTGTAAAGTGTTGGAAAAGGTTATAAGAGTTAGGATTTATAATCATCTGGAAAGGAATAAGTTGGTTGAGGATAGTCAACAGAGTTTTGTGAAGGGTAAGTCGTGCCTCACAAAGCTTTCTCAGTTCTTGAGATGGTGACCAAACAGGTAGATGAGGGTAAAGCAGTTGATGTGATGTATATGGATTTCGGTAAGCTGTTTGATAAGGTTCCCCACGGTAGGTTACTGCAAAAGATACAGAGGCATGGGATTGAGGGTGATTTAATGGTTTGGATCTGAAATCGGCTAGCTGAAAGAAGACAGAGGGTGGTAGTTGATGAGAAATTTTCATCCCGGAGTTCAGTTACTAGTGGTGTACCATAAGGATCTGTTTTGAGGCCACTGCTGTTTGTCAGTTGGTCATCCTGCAGTTATACAAAATTCTGGTGCAGCCACACTTGGAGTATTGTGTACAATTCTGGTCAGGACCTGGATGAGGCCACAAAAGGATGGGCACGGAAATTTGTGGATGACACGAAGATTGGTAGTGGATAGTGCCGATAGATGTTGTAGGTTCCAGAGGGACATAGATAAGCTGCAGAGCTGGGTTGAGAGATGGCAAATGGAGTTTACTGTGGAAACGTATGAGGTGAGAATAAACGATCGGGCATGAGCCCTTCTTCAGGATTCCTGAAGAAGGGCTCATGCCCGAAACGTCGATTCTCCTGCTCCTTAGATGCTGCCTGACCTGCTGCGCTTTTCCAGCTTCACATTTTCAGCTCTGATCTCCAGCATCTGCAGTCCTCACTTTCTCCTGGTATGGAGGGAAGGTCTTCTGAGGGAACTGTGGCTGTTTGCATTGGAGAGAAGAGGTTGAGAGGTGACTTAATTGAGACATATAAGATGACCAGAGGGTTAGATAGGGTGGACAGTGAGAGCCTTTTTCCTCAGATGGTGATGGCTAGAACTAGGGGACATAGCTTTAAATTGTAGGTTAGATGGACTTCAGATTGGTCTCACAGGTCAGTGCAACACCAAGTGCTGAAGGGCCTGTACTGTCCTGTAATGTTCTATATTCTAACCATGAATACTGACTGAAATGCCAACATCTTAATTCCACAGCAGAAGACTACATGTTATTTCCAGAGAAGAGAGAGTTTTATTTAAGTATATCCTGTAGAGATTCTTAAAGTACAAGCATAACTGATTATCGGTCTCCAACAGCACATACAAGGGCAGGTATCCCTGCATCTCCCGCAAAATCCAAATATCGTTCAAATTCACCCCCACATCTCCATCAGCTTTCTCAGAAAGTCAAAAATGTGAAGAAAATTTAGTTCAAAAGTGACTGCATTCCTGGAAATAAAAGATTAGTTTATCCTATTTGGAAATTAACTCTGGCCAGAAAATGAAATTCCAAATGTGGTAAAATCAAATTCCAAGAGATAAATTGAACCAATGTTTCCACTCTAATCTCTTTTAATGAACATATCCTGGCAGATACAGATGTAAATTAGTGCAAAAAACACTTCCAAAGGAAAAAAAACATGAAACATGCACGATCAAAACTTATAAAAGGCCCAGACAACATATCAAAATCAATAAGGATTTCCAAAATGTTGACTTAAATCAAAACATTCCCAGATCAGGAATTCCAGGGGACAGAAAAAACAAAGATTACATAAGAGCACAAGTAATCACTAATGAACAAAAAGTACATTCAAAATAGACCACAAAGAGTTAACACTTCACAGCAAGTCTCTCTCTGTCTCTGTCTCTCTCTGTCACTCTCTGTCACTCTCTGTCACTCTCTCTCTGTCTCTCTCTCTGTCTCTGTCTCTCTCTCTGTCTCTCTCTCTGTCTCTCTCTCTGTCTCTCCATCTCTCGGTTCTCTTCGCCGAATGGAAGAATTCATACTTTCTGCCAATTGTTTTATGCGTTCTCAATTAAATGTGCCATCAGGTGGCAGTGGCTTCTCAGTTTATTCTGTCCATTTCACCCTTTTTTTTGAATAAGTCATAGTTTTGGAATCATTTCCCCATGCATGTCTCTCACATGCACACTATCACAATCATTCAATGATTCAAACAGGGTGTCCTTTAAAATGTCAATTAAAATTTAGCAAGTTGCTCAATTCATGTAAAAGGAGTTAACAAAATGTCCAATTTATCTGAGGGGTTTCCAAACACCAGGAATCATTTTCCTGATCAGATATCATCTCATACATAGTTGAAAGGGAGAAGTCTTTCCAACTGCATCGAGGGACTGTCCTGTTGTAGCTTATGACTCCGTGCTCAACAAAATAAAAATCAACCGGCCTTGTCCTCCTTTCTCTATAACCTCACAACTTTAACCGATCATATTAACACAACAGAATGTCTAATATCTCATAATTTCCACTGGCCATATTAACACACAAAGTGAGAAAATTACCAAGACTCCCTTCCATTTTCAATTATCTAAAAAGGTTCTCCTGGCCATATCTGAAAGAGTCAGTTCTCTGTGTGGAACACAGAAACGCCAGGTTACCCCACAGTAAACAAAGAGACATTTCAGCCGGACACATAAACAAAAAGTCTCACATTTCAAACGGCCATATTAAACAAAACATATCAACTTTCAACAGATGATATTAAACAAAAACAGAATAGACTTAAAGTTACCTCAAACTGACGGACTAAATGGTCCTTTTGATCCCTTCAAGGTACAAGTCTCACTCGGCAAGGGGCAGATCATCTCTTGGGACACAAGGAGTGGTCTGAAGGTAAAATACCTAAGGGCCCCACCTCAGGGTTGAGTCTGACACAAACATTTGTTTGTTTAATCAGCCTAGAGAAATGTTCCCTATGTTGGGAACCGAGTCATGGCACCAGATGTGAACTTGGGAATTCTCGGACCACTCAGAGTTTGCAAAGGAGCACTCTTGTATTGTTAGCAAGCCAGCTGAGAGATCAATAGGCAAAAAGACTAAGTAATCAATCAGATATGACTCAGGAAAGAGGCAGCATAATTTGTACCCTGAATGTGCACAATCATATCATTTTTCTCCAATTCCCACTGTATAATGTTTCTCGTTTTAATTAGATTCTCAAGTGGTAATTAATACATTAGTGTTGTTTTGCATGTAAAATAAACAATCCTGTAAATGTGGTGTTATTGTGTCACTGAGATAATACCGAGGTTACAATCTGTATGACGTTATAGCGACTGTCTGGGAAACAGGCAGTTACTTGATTATGCCAAGATTCATCCATTCCTTATTCCATTCTCGTGGTCACTGTGCTTGGCCATTTTAACAGGCAAGTAATTATTGTGAAAAGGAGACTTACAAAATGGAGAATTTTAGCTATTATTTCCCTAATACTCCATCACTCTCACGCGTATTAGACAAGGCTGGATAACCTCTCCTTTACTGGCTGCTGCATTACAGTGAATAGAAATATGCCAAGGGCTTGAGTATATACATGGAACTGCAATGTAGTTACCATCACGGAGACATGGTCCAGACAGGGTCAGGAATAGGAACTGCCCATTCTGAGGTACAGGATCTACAAGAGGACAATCCTGTATGCAAATGTGGAAGGGCTGCTGTTGCGTTGGTTATTGTGGGGAGGAAGGATGATATCTTGGATGGGTCGGCAAATGGGAGACTTCCAAAGGAGGGTTGAAAAGGGTACAAGCTGGGTACATACCCATGAGAAATAAATCTTGGCTATCCAGAGCGACAGGACCATGGATGACTCACGATGTTGATAAGAACTTGAAGAAGAATGATGAGGTATATGATGTAAACCAGAATAGAAAATAGCAATAGATATCAGAAAGTGAATCTCACTGCTCATGTGTACAATGTAGTGTACAAAATCCCATGCAAGGACTGCACAAAACACTACATAGGACAAACAGGAAGACAGCTAACGATCCGCATCCACGAACATCAACTAGCCACGAAACGACACGACCAGCTATCCTTAGTCGCCACACACGCAGACGACAAGCAACATGAGTTTGACTGGGACAACACTACTATTATAGGGCAAGCGAAACAAAGAACAGCCAGGGAATTCCTAGAGGCATGGCACTCATCCACAGATTCAATCAACAAGCACATCGACCTGGACCCAATATACCGGCCACTGCAGCGGACAGCTGGAACTGACAACCGGAAGCGGCAGGGACAGACCACTACAAATGCCGGAGGAAAGATCACAGAAGCGCTTCACAGGAGGCTCCCAAGCACTGAGGATGTCACCTAGAGAGGGGACGAAACGTCTGCAACACAAATTCCCAGCTCGGCGAACTGAACCACAACAACATCTTGGGACATAATTTAAACTCGAGACTGTGGTACTGGAAAAGCACAGCTGGTCAGGCAGTATCCGAGGAGCAGGAGAATTGATGATTCCCTTGTTCCTCGGAAGCTGCCTGACCGGAGGTGCATCTGCACTCCTCATTTCCTCCTAGAATAATTTAAACAGATTGGTTAAATTCAAAGGGTGGTCTAAACAACTGAAGTATAGTTTACAGCCAAATGTTACATATTTTCAATTTTCCGGTATACTCTGAGACTGCTAGTCAGTCACATGACAGCTGCCTGCACATTCTCACTGCCAAAACAGCCTTCACTCTCTCTTAATGGTAGAGTCCATGCTTTCAACTTCACAACACCACACCCCCTTAAGAAAGAAATGAAGCATTATAATGAAAATATTGTTTCATTTTCCCCTGATTCTTAACCCAATTACAATGAAATACGTATAATATATGTACAAAACATCAGTATCTGTTCAATTTTATCGATACTTTATCTGTTAAATTCTCGATAATGTATCTGCTGTCACATTCTTACAACCCGCGACATGTACAATGTATAAATTAAAAGTCTGTAACACAGGACCCCAATGAAATGGTCTCATTTGCTTGTCTTTAAATCATTCCAAGAATGTAAGAGGATTGTGATCTGTGCACCCAACCGTCTCCGACACATTGTCATGACATTAACATTAAAACGTTGTAAGGCCAGTACCAAGCTCAATAGTTCCTTTTCAATCAGAGAGTATTTTCTCTGGTGGGTATTGAGTTTCTTTGAAAAGTAACCGACTGGCAGTTTAATTCCATCATCACCTTCCTGTAGCAGTTCCAACTCCTATGTCACTAACATTGATGGCAGTTTGAAGGGTTTCAAAACGGTTGGTGTCGCTGAAACTGATGTGGTGGTTAATACTGCTTTCAAATAGTCCAATGCCTCCTGGCATTGTTCTGTCCACCAAAATGTTGTCTTCTCCTTCAGCAAATCTGTTAACGGTGAGACTAGACTGGTGAAGGTTGGAACAAACGTCCAGGAAAATCCGCTTCATCCACAAATCGAAGCACCTCTTTCTTCAAGGTTGGTCGTGGAAATTCCTCGGTATCCTTCATCTTTGTGTTCCTTCGGCTCAATCTTCCATTCCCAATGTTATGTCCCAAGAACATCACCTTTGCCTTTGCTCATCCTGTTTTCTGTAAATTTATTATCAGTTTTGCTTCTGAGAACCGTTCAAAGAGCTCTGCCAACTGTACCATGTGACCGCTCCATGACTCACTAAAGATCACTACACCATCCAGAAACACTGCACAGTTTGTTAACCTACCTTTCCAATGTCTGTTCCTGAGTCTTTGGGATGTGGTGGGTGCGTTCTTTATTCCAAAGGACGTCACTTTGAATTGATGTAGCCCATGTGGGGTTACAAACGCAGACATTTATTTCACTGTCACTGATAAAGGTACCTGCCAATACCACGCAGTAAGTCTAACTTTGTGATGTAACTGGTTTGCCCAACTTTCTCTATACTGTCCTCCAATCTTGGTCCTGGGTTCGAGTCTGATTTTGTTACAGCGTTGACCTTCCAATAATCCACACAGAATTATAGAGTCCCGTCGGGTTTGGGAAGTTAGGCGATTGGTGATCTCCACTCACTCTGACTCAGTTCGATGATATCCTCATTGAGGATCTCATGCACCTCCTTCAGGACCTGTGCGTCTTTGAAAGGATTAAGTCTATAGGGGTGTTGTTTTATCTGAACAGCATTCCCGACATCTACCTCATGTACAGTAGCATTAATCCTCCCCATCTTATTCCTGCATATGTCCTCATACTGCTGCAACAAGCCTTTCAGCTGGGTTCTTTGCTCCTGAGACACAGCTCACTAACCTATCCCACTCCTCAAAGACTTCCTCATTCTTTAATGTAATTTGAGACACATCAAACTCCCCGATATCTGGATTGGATTCCGCACTCTGTGGGACAGTAATTAATACCTGTTCCTCCATTTCCTTCTCTCTATTATCCTTCCTGAAGAAGGGCTAATGCCCGAAACGTCGATTCTCCTGTTCCCTAGATGCTGCCTGACCTGCTGCGCTTTTCCAGCAACACATTTCCATCTTCTCTCTATTATTCTAAGGTTTCAACATCTTCACATGACAGACCCGATACAGATTGTTTTTCCGATCCAGCATCTTTCCCAGATAGTTTACCTGGCTCAGCTTTTGCTCAATTTGATCAGGACCACTAAACCTTGCTTTGGAAGGATCTCTGATCACTCGTGACAATATTAATAAGTCATCCCAACGGGAAAACATCCAAATTTCAGAATGTTCACTGACACCTGCTTCATTCTACACTGTGCCCTCTTCAGGTGCTGTTTAGCTAACTCACCAACCTGATTTCCTCTCTCCCTCACCTCCGATACATAATCCAAGTGCGAGATCTCGACTTTGCTCCTGTCAGATTCTCTTTAATTAATTTCAAAGGCCCTGTCACATCACATTCAAATATAAACACAAAGGATTTAAACTGAGTAGATTCATTTGGGGTATCTCTAATGGAGAACAATACAAATGGGATACCTTTATCCCAATCATTCGGGTCATCCTGACAGGATGGTCTTCCCATGATCTTCAGGGTGTAATGACACCTTTCTACAGCTCCCTGGGATTCAGGGGGATACACACTTGATTTAAAATGCTGTCTGCCGAAGCTGTCAATGACTTCCTTAAGCAGCCTGAGAGACAAAAAAAACCCCGCAGATGCTGGAATCCAAAACAGACAGGCAGGAGGCTGGAAGGACACAGCAAGCCAGGCAACATCAGCAGGAGGAGAGTCAATGTTCCAGATATAACTCTTCTTCAGGACTCGGAGTCGGTGTGGGAGGAGCTGCAGATAAGTGGTGAAGATAGGTAGAGGGTATGAGCTGGTTTTGTCAATGGGAGGAATGAATCGGTTGGGGGCAGGGAGCTTTGGGAGGGAGGGGTGGGGCTGGGAAGGGATTTGGGGGATGAGCAGGGAGGTTATTTGAAGTTGGAGAACTCAATATTGAGTCCTCCAGGCTGTAGGCTGCCGAGGTGGAAGATGAGGTGTTGTTCCTCCAATTTGCACAGTGGTTCATTGCCACAATGGAAGAGGTCATGTTTGAAAGGGAGTGATTGTGGGAATTGAAATGGGTGGTGACCGGGAGGTCCGGTCGGCCTCTGTGGGCCAAGCTGTGATGCTCGGTGAACAGAACGTCTAAGTTTACATTCGGTCACCCCGATGTAGAGAAGACCACATCGGGAGCACCTGATGCAGTAAACTAGTCTGGAAGAGAGGCAGGTGAATCTCTGTCTCACCTGGAAGGAGTGTTTGTGGCCCTGGATGGAGGTGAGGGGGCTGGTGTGCCAACTGGTTTGGCATCTTTTCTGGTTGCAGGAGAAGGTACCTGGGGGTTCAGGGGGGTCGGTGGGGAGAGTGGGCACAAACCAAGGATTGTTGAAGTGAGAGGTCCTTGTGGAAGGCAGAGAGGGGTGGGGGAGGGGAAGATGTGCTTGGTGGTGGGGTCTAGGTGGAGTTGGCGGAACTGTTTAAGGATGATACGTTGGATGAGGAGACTGGTGGGTGAGAATAAGGGGGACTCTGTCTTTATTGCAATAGGGGGTGTTTGGACCAGTGGAACAGGGAATGGAGATGGTGTGGAGGAGGACTGTCTGGATAACATAGGGAGGAAAATCACTTTGTTCAAAATATGTGGATATCTGGGATGCTCGCGTGCGGAATGTCTCCTCGTCAGAGCACATGCTGCAGATGCAGAGGAATTTGGAGAATGGGATGGAGGGCACTGGGTGGGAGGGGGAGTACTCCAGGTAGTTATGGGAGTCTGTGGGTTTGTCACTGGAGTCTGTCACCGGAGATGGAAATGGTGAGGTCAAGAAAGGGGAGGGAGTTGAGATGGACCGAGTGAGTTTGAGGGCAGGGTGGAAGTTGTGGGTGAAGTTGATGAGCTGCTCCGGTTCAGCCTGGGTGCAGGACGCTGCACCGATGCAGTCACCGATGTAACGGTGGAAGAGTTGAGGCACAGTGCCTGTGTAGGTACTGAAGAGGAACTGTTCGATATAACCAACAAAGAGGCAGGTGTAGGCGGGGCCCATTCGGGTGCCCATGGCCTCTCCCTTGATTTGAAGGCAATGGGAGGAGTTGAAGGAAAGGGTTTTGAGGGTGGGGACCAGTTCAGTGAGGTGGAGGAGGGTAATGGTGGAGGGGGACTGGATGGGTTTGTTGGAGAGGAAGAAGCTGAGGGCTTGGAGGTCTTCTGTGTGGGGTCTGGACATATGTAAGGACTGTACGTCCATAATGAAGATAAAGCGCTGGGGGCCGGGGAACAGGAAGCTGCTGGAGAGATTAAGGACATGGTTGGAATCACGGATGTCAGTGGGAAGTGCCTGAACTAAGGGGGAGAGGATGGAGTCGAGGTCGGTGCCAAGACGACAGGTCAGGCAGGATAGTTGGGCTTGTGAATCAGCCCCTTGGTCTGACTGAATCTCTCTGGGTCATCCAAACTGCACAAAGAAAGCTCCTAACTCCTCTCCCACCCATTTTACGTTCATACTCCGTAATGGAATTGCCACCGGAAATCTGGTGCACACATCCATTACGGTGAGCAAGTACTGGTTCCCGCTTCTAGTTCTCAGGAGGGGACCTACACAATCAACCATAACCCGGGTGAAAGGGTCTGGGGCTGTGGGAATTGGCAACAAAGGTGCTGGTTTTATTACCGCCTGTGGCTTCCCTACCATTTGCCGTGTATGACACGGACAGTAAAAGTTAACCACATCCTTGTGCATTCCAGGCCAATAGAAATGTTTTTGTACCTTAGCCTGAGTCTTCCATACACCTGGGTGACCTCCTCCTGGTAATTCGTGTGCTACCCCTCCCCCCGTGTCACTTCCTGTCTGTATGCTCCCGGCAACACAATCTGGTGCACTTTGGTCCATTTCTTCTGCACTAACCTGCCGTGGTCTCCATTTTTATCTTGAAGATAATGACCCTCAGGAATAGTCTCTGCCTCCTTTTCGGAGTGTGCATCACCTTTTATTGCCTTGTCTTTCTGCTGTAAGTCCATTAGCCTTTCAGGACCAAACACTTCTGCCTGGCCCTCTGTCTGTCCAGGTTTGTCCTGCACCGTTACGTCAATCAGGGGGTCTGCTCACTGAACCTCAACTCCTTCATCTTGCTCTTTAGTTTTTGCTTCGTGCTGTGACTTATGACAGTGGGACCTTGTTACTCCACAGTCTGGGAAAATTCCAGGATATTTTTTCTTTTAATTCCTCAGTTCCCTGGTCTTCCTTGGGTTTCTCTACAACAAGGAATCTCACTCCCACCCTGATCCTACTACATTGTTCCCAAAAACAAACTGGATTCCTGGAACTGACGCTCTGTCAATCACTCCCACTGTTGCTTCCCCAGTCTCGAGTTGGCACTCCAACCTGATCTTACATCGGGGAAGGTATGGACCTTAATTCTGGCAGTTATGTGGTTAACTTAGTGCTACAATGTATGCCTGGGATCATTCTGCAGGGCTCCAGTAACAGATAATGGTAGAGCATTGTGATTGGTTAGTTAAATCACTCGGAGATGAGTTAATGCTGAAGATGATGGTGCTGTAATGTGACAGGGTAAATGTGATGGAGGGAACTAGTGTGGCAGATGACGATCAGGTTAGAAAGGCAAAGCACGCCAGTGTGATTGGGGATGCTAATGCTATCAGATAGACACGGGAAGGATAACTGTATGAATTGCAGGAGATCAAAGAGATTGTGGGGAGTCAGGAAAACATTTTGCTGGTTCCCATAGCTTTAATTTTGCAAGATTAAAGTTTAATTTTGTGAAGGATTTTCTGCATTTCCCGGTAATTTTTTAAATAGAACATTGAGTGATTCTTCCACAACAAACGCTAAATTTCTGTCCATCTATACCACAACTTAGCATTCTGTTGGGTAACAGGTCAGACAGAGTGCAATTAAGTTCATCTCTTAATATTAGGGACTGGTTAAATCCTGTATCTCTCAAAATTATAACTTCTTTCCTTTCTCCCTCATTCTTCCTGAGTAATCTTTACCCACAGAGGTGAATCCTTTATCGAGATCAGACAGTAGCTCCATACCCAGGCCCTGTGTAGGCTGTGCACTCTCCTGCACTCCTCAAATTGTTTTGAGTTTCCTTTACTACTTTCACTAATGCCACTGGCTCAGCCTCTTTTCCCACAATGCCTTTCTTTACCGACCAGCACTGTGACTGGCTATGTCCCACTTTACCACAAGGAAACACATGAGGCCTTTCACCTCCTTTCCACCCTCTTTTAACCGGTGGTAAACGATTCCCAGTATTCTCTTCTGTGTTGTAGTGTAGGACCTCCCCTTCTCCCAATTTCTCACCCTCACAGATGGAATTCTTGCTGGAAGCTAAACATTGCCTCATGCACCAATGTATATTCATCCGCCATCTCTGCTGCTCGACCCAATTCTTGAATTTTCTGTTCATCCACGTGAATTCTTATTACCTCAGGAGGGAGCTTTTAAATTCCTCTTGCTGAATAATCTCTCTTATAGCCTCATAAGTCTTATCTATTTTAAAAAATTACCGTGTTTAATGCTTTCAAAGTTAACATAAGTCTGACCTGGTTCTTTCTTTGTGTTTCTGAATCACTGTCTATATGCTGCTGGTACCAATTCATAAGCATTCAAAACAGCTTGTTTGACATCTGTATAATCTCTTGACCCCCTCATCTGTCCGTGCTGCAAGTACCTCACTCGCTCTGCCGACCAGCTCAGTCTGAACCAGCATTACCCACAAGTCCTCTGATCACTCCATCTGAGAGCCAATTTTTCAAATGAAATGAAGGAGGCTTCGACACCGTTCTCATCAAAATGTGACAGAGTTTTAACATATTTACATATATCACGACCTCCTCATTTCAACTCCATCCTGTTCACTTGACTTTCCCGACGAAGTCACAACTTCTGAAGTTCAAATTCTCTCTCCTTTTCTCTCTCACTTTCTTCTCTCTCTTTGCTCAGCTAAGAACTTCTCTCCCTTTTTTCCTGTCTCTCTTCCTTTTCCTCTCACTTTTTACTCTGTCCCTCTTTCTTCTCTCTCTCTTTCTCTCTCCCTTTGTTTATTGTCGAACTACATTTTCTTCAATTGTGCGTTATGTTTTTCTAACTGTACTGCACTTGTCTATTTCTCTGACACACCTACGTGCTTGAGTAACAAACTCTCAATTCCAGCTTTACTTTTGCCTTTTGTTAAACCCAATTCAAATTAACAAAGAGGTTAGAAAAGTAAGGTCTTTTTTTCTTTCAATCTAAACTTTCTGGGAAATTTGGGAATCAAACCCAGAAACTCTTTAGTAATTTTAAGAGTCATTTCTCTCACTTTTAATTTAACCAGCCACAAGTAACTGACATTAAACTAATTGTTTCACCTACATTTCATTTAAAGATCTAGGACACTGATCCGCATGTGTCTGGGCGAGTTACGCTTCGGCTGGTCAGTGCGGACTTATTGGGCCGAAGGGCCTGTTTCCACACCGTAAGTAATCTAAGAATCCTAATCTGTTAAAGGGGGAGTGCCAGAGAACTCCCCAAATTCCACAATTTAAAGAAAAATCTTTTCCATTCTATTCTTTGACTCTAAAAAGAACATTAACCAACAACTATTTTCAACTCTGCACCTCCTTCCTATTAAAGGCTTGTTATTGATCTCCCACCCTATAATAAAATACTGATCCAATAACACCACCTGTTAAAATCACAAGAAATTAATTTTCAAATCCAGACAGTGGCTGTGGTCTCCAGTGTCTGTCTTCCTCTGTTTGGGGATCACCCCTGGGTCGTCTTCAGTTCTCTGCTGCAAAGGTATTTCAGATGAAAAAGGTCTCTTTGATATAGTGTGTTTTTCAGGCAGTCTCTCAATAGCCATTGGTGCTCTCTCTCTCTCTCTGACTAACTTTCAAAATGCCGCTTATTTATGTCCCAAACATCATTGATTGTTGTCAAAACAGTAACATGCAAATTGGATTGAGTTTTAGTTTCCTGGAGCATAATTTAAACTGACTTGTTAAGTTCAAATGGTGGTCAAAACAACTGAATTATCCATTTCACAGCCAAATGTTACATATTTTCAAATGTCTAATACACTGAGACTGCTCGTCAGTGACATAACAGTTCACTGTGCATTCTGACTGCAAGCAAACTTCACTCTCTCTTAAAGGTACAGTACATACCTTCAACTCCATAACACCGAAATGCACGCAATGTATGAATATTGTCACAACATGACGAGTTTAGGGCCTAGAATTCTGCCAATGACACACAAATGATACCAATAATGATAGGAATGATGACAATCATAACTGTGGTAATTATGATCATAATAACGGTAGTAAGAATGATACTAACAATGGCGATAACATGAATTGTCCCAAGAGGCTCTCTGATAGCGAGCAGAATTTGCTTTTGCAAGAATATCTTGTTCTTTCTGAATAGAGATGAGGAGCTGACAAGTCAAACATTGCAGTTGGAGGATGGACTGTACACATGATTTTCCTCCCAGTGCTGCAGGGTCTGTCATTCCCACCTGCTGGACTCTTTCTGATCACTTCTTCAAAGCTTAGCTTATTTAAGCCACTCACCATGTTTTGCGTCACTAATTTCTGCCATTCTCGTACCTGTAGGTCACAAGATTAAATGTATTTGATTGTCCTATTGATCTTTTTCCTCCTCACTGACTTGAGGTGCCCCGGGTGTCAGATTTCATAACGGGCTCTCTCCAACATCCAGCTAATGCTGTGAGTTTATTTCCAACTGTCCATTCCAACGTAACTGCTCACACAGTCAATAATTATACTTTACTCATTCCTCCTTCAGGCATTTTCTTTTCGGTTTATAGCAATCAGCATTAGTCCCCCATTGCTCCCAATGGATTTTGCTGCAGGTCACATTGAACAACTCAGGAGAAAAGAACTTTCACCATGTTCCTAATTTTCTCCCGAAACTTGGACAGTGTCACTACGTAAATAATAGTATTTGTGCAGGAACCTAAATCCCGAAGCATGTATGCAATTTTTTCAAACCTGTATTTAGAGTCATCATCTAACATGTGATTTAGAACTCCAAAATAATCTAAGAGGTACCACAGCCACAGAATGATGAAGCTGCCAGATATGGTGAACAGTAAAACCATACCCTTCCTTCTGCTCTCCATCTCAGTGTCAGAGTGATCCTGCCTCTGTTTCTGACCCATCAGTACTTTACGAACATGACTGGCTACAACAATGTGTCTGATAGTTAGAGTGTTCAACAGCAAAATTAAAATGAATGGGAGCATTGGGGTTAGAACCTTTTCAAATAGCCTAAACACACTCCATACAGGATCATGATAATAAGCTTGTGTGTTCACACATGCCCAGGGTATATTGTTGAAAATCTCAGAAGGTCTAAATCTAAAGTAGATTGGAATATTTTTCAGCGAGAGCAGAATGCCACTAGTTGCTAGAACCACAACTGCGGTTTTCTCATTGCAATATTTTGATCTCAGCTTCGAGCAACAAATGGCGATAAAACGGTCAAAAGTAAAGGCGACAGTGAACCAGACAGAGCAATCTGTGACCGCACGGCGGAGGGCATAACGAACACTGCACACAGGGGTAATGTCCAGGAAATTCCAAGGGAAAAAGTACAAATTGAATCGGTACATTATAATCTCAAGTATAATGAACAGTAGATCTGTCGCTGCCATTGCCACCAAATAGCGTGTGGTGCAAGGGGAAACACCGCATTTTCCCTTGGACAAGATCAGCATAGCCACTAAATTCACTATAAGAGAGAGAAAAGGGAAAAGAGATTAGAAATTATTTATCAAAGTCAATTCCGTTTCTTAGTAAATGATGAAAGTTTGTAAAACCACACAAACACCAATCAGAGCAGAATTTATTGAATCTGAAACATGAACTCAACATTGCTACAAAGCGTGCAACTGTCAGTCTGAAACATCTGACATGGGATATCCAATCAGCTGCTCCCAGGAGGCAGAGCTGCAGTGTGATGAAGAAACCAAAGGCAGGTCACTGAGAGACACCTGCTGAGGTTGAACAAATTCCCTGGAATGGGATGGTATCACCATCGTCCTCTTGGATCATTTCTGGGATGAGGGAACCTTCCTTCCAATTTCGTACAACACAGTCAGGCTTCAGGCCCTCGGCTTTCTCGGACATTACACGATGATTGGTGCATAACGGATAGAAAGGTGTAGACAATAAATGTTTAAGATTAAACTTCCAACACCTGTGAAGGTATGCTCGAAGAACTGGTTTTCAATTCGAGAGGACGATCAATAAACAGAATGAAATTTCACAATGACACAGACTTTGGGGAGCACAAACCTTGATTATATTATGCAATACTTGTCTTCACCTCATAAAACTATCGACGTTTGGAGCACGTATTCGGTATTATGATCACACTGTCCCTGAGACGTTTAAACAAATTGCTGGGAAACTTGGAGTGGATTGTGTCCATTGAATAGCTCCTCAAACCAATGAAAGGTATGTCTGAAATTACAATAGAGTAGATCACAGGAACTGGATCTATGGGTAACGACGGTGCAATTCTGAACAAATCCCAACTGTCTGCACATGCTCCATAACCCTCTGCCATCTGTCTGTCTCTGTGTCTGTGTAAATGCATCTTAAACATTGTTATCGTATCTATTTCTATCACCTCCCCAGCAGCACATTCCAGGCACCGAGCCCCCTCTCTGTAAATACAATTGATTTAGTTCACACAGATCCTCTAGAGATTCACCACTTCAGCGTCAAACTATGTGCTCGAGCATTTGACATTTCCCCCCTGCAGACGATATTGTGACTATCCACCTCACATAAAATCATATAATAATTTGTAATGGTGTCTCTCATAATATACACTTCCATCAGGTCACACCTCAGCCTTCAACGAACACAGTCCATTCATGGAGGAGGTTTCAAGACAGACAGAGCAGAGTTTTACCGAATGAACAGTTTGTGTGCTGCAACTCCTTGGCTCGAATATTTAATCAGTATAATCCCAATGTTTTTGTATCTGCTATAACATTAAATCTGATGATTATCGATGTGCTTCCACATAAGGAGACTTGGTAAAGCTGTGTCTACCCACGAATGAAAGGACGTCATGGCCTTGTTCAGGAAGGATTAGTAATCAATCCCAGATAGGTCTAAGCCAAACTGAGCTTGCAGAGAAGGTACGATGATCGAGGAGGATGCCTATAATTATTCAACACTAATTACTGGAGATAATACATCATCTCTGGGGCACAGAGATGCGTTCTATTCCAGGGAGTCTACTTCACTCCTGATATTGTTAGCGGGCAGTTAATGCCATGAACCCATGGACATTTGTTGACATGCCCTTACAATGATGATGACACACGCTCGGTGATATTCTACACTGAAAGATGATTCCAGTCTTACTCTCCCTCACAGTGTCCTTTCACATTCAACAGGACAAAACCCTGCACTGTGATGACTCACACAGCCTTCCCAAGTTGGTTTGGAATAAGGAGAGTTGTAGCAAGAGTAAAACCACAGGCAATGTATGAACCTCTCCAGCTAATAGCACTTCAATAGGAGGCTGTCACAGAATTGCAGAATTGGTACTGCACATGAGGAGACCATTCACCCGTCTGTGTCTGCACAGCCCGCTCAAACTGGCAGCTTCCCCTGATACCGATCCCCTGCCTCTCCTACAGAATGTTGCACACTATTCCAATCCAAATAATGATCCCGTGCCCCTTTGAATGCTTTGATTGAACATGTTTCCACTATATTTCCAGACACTTTACCCTAATTACTGACCGTGTGAAAAAGCTTGTCTTACAAATCAATCATAACCCACATTACACATTAAATTGTTCCCCTCTCATTTTTCTTTTGATGTCACCAGCAACAACAGCTTCTTCATATCTGTTCTTTACAGCTGGCTCATGAGTTTGGAAATCACTATCAAATCTCACCTCTGCCTCCTTCCCTTCACGGAGAGTAGTTCTAACATCCTCAACCTATCATCACTGAACTTTTCCTTTTCTGGTATGGGCTTATACAGAGTATTTAGAGCAGAGGATATTTGAATTAATGAAAATGTTTTGTTGACGAGCTGTCCTTCCAACAGTTCCATCAGATTAGCAAGTGACGTTCTCAATCACAGTTTAATGGCAGAAACCAGCTCACTCAGAATTATGCAGAACCCCCAACGGTTATAGTCACTTACCAGGAAGGCCAATTACACCAAGGATCAGATAGAATATGTTCCTGACTGTCTGAATGGGACGATGCATTTTCTATCAAAATGATACATTCCTTCAAGTGTCAGGGTGTCACCGTAAATCATATTCTGATATGGTACAATCTCTTTTTATATCACCTGCCTGGTCTCTCTCAGGATCTGAGGGGACTGCACTCTTTCTGATGTAATGTTTGAATAAACAGAATGCAGCAGCTGGGTTAATTCCCTGATGTTGAAATATATTTAGAACGGGGAATTAATTTGACTGTCAACCAAGCGTTACAACAGGACAAGTCTGACTTAAGAATGAATAATTATTCATACCCGTAACCGTGCTGGAAAGTAATGGAGTTACTGTTTCTAACATTGCTCACACCATCCCTCACCATTTTAGAGATGGCCGCTGCAGACGAGGAAGTGCTCTGCAGCGTGCATCATCAAACTGTGCAGTGTATTGTTGTAAACCAAGCCATTGGACTGGGGGACCAATGAAAGTGATAATGGTTGGTAATGCTATAATTAGGAGGACAGATAGCATCCTTTGAGTGACAGATAAGGGGGGGTAGTGGCCCAGTGGTATTATCAAAAGAATATTACTCACAAGACCCAGGTAATGTTCCGAGTTTCAGGGTCTGAGTCTCCTCATGACAGATGGTGAACAAAATGCAATTTAATAAACCCTGGAATTAAGGGTCTAATGCTGCCCATTGCTGATTGTCAGGAAATAATATCCATCGAGTTCAATAACTTCCTTTCGGGAAGGAAACTGCCATCCTTACCGTTTCTGACCTACATGTGAGTCCAGACACACAGCAATGTGGTTTACTCCTAACAGCCCTCTCAGCAATTAGGGATGGACAATCAATTCTTTCCGAGCCACTGAATCATTAAAAAAATCAGATGGGGACCTGTGTGTCTGATGCCACTGTGAAGCACAACACGAGAGGAATTGAGAGGATACTGGTGAGGGAACAGGAGGGTTTCATTGTTGGACAGAATCATAGAATATGCAGAGTGTGTAAGCAGGCCATTCAGCCCATTGAGTCCACAGTTACCTTCGGAAGAGCATCACTCACAGACTCACCCCATTCCTGTAACCACACAATCCCCATAGGCTAATCCAACTATCTTACATATCCAGGGATACAGTGAGCAAATTAGCATTGCCAATCTACCTCACGTTCGCATCTTTGGACTGTGGGAGGAAACCAGAACACCCAGAGGGACCCACGGAGACACACGGAGAATGTACAAACTCCACACCCCGAAGGTTGAAATCAAATGCAGGATCCTAGCGCTGTGAGGCACTACTGAGTGACCGTGCTGTATCATGGTGCCTGTTAACACTAACTACATAGGCAGGAACAGGCAAGAGGTACTGTTTGGGGAACCTCAGTAATTAGGAACAAAATCTGTTTAAAAAGGACTTCGAGGGATGTAATCGCTGAGTTATTACCAGAAAATGTGTAAAATGCTAAAGACGTGAGAAGATGAGGGAAGTAAACACATGGGTGAAGGAGTGATGTGGGAAAGAGGGATTCACATTCGTGGGACATTGATGTCTTCATTGGGACAGCTTGAGACTGCACCATTTGGACGGGCTCCACCTGAACTGATCTGGGACATAAGGATGTAAGCACCAGGAGCAGGAGTAGGCCGTCCGGCCCTTCGAGCCTGCTCCAACATTTAATCAGGTCATGGCTGATCTATTTGTGGGCTCAGAACCACTTACCCCCACTCTCACCGTATCCCTTAATTCCTTTAGGTTTTCAAAAACAATGATCTACCTTCGCCTTAAAAACATTTACTCAACCAGCATCAACTGCTTCCCTGGGCAAGGAATTCCATAGATTAACACTCTCTGGGTGAAGAGGTTCCCCTAATCTTGAGGCAATACCCTCTTGTCCTAGTTTCACCGGCCAGTGGAAACATCCTCTCTACTCCTATCTTAACCATTCCCTAAGACACACCCACATTCTTCTGAATTCCAATGAATATAATCCCAATTTACTCAGTCTCACCTCATAAGCCAATCATCTCAACTCCGGAACCAACCTAGTGACCCCCCTCTGCACCAACCCCAGTGCCAGAACATCCTTTCTCAAGTAAGGAGACCCAAAGTGCACACAGTCCTCCAGGGGTGGCCTCACCAGCACCTTGTACAGCTACAACATAACCTCCCTGCTTTTAAACTCAATCACTTTCGCAATGAAGGACAAAATTCCATTTGCCTTCCTAATTCCCTGTTGTACCTGCAGACCAACCCTCTGTGATTCACACACAAGACACCCAGGTCCCTCTGCACAGCAGCATGCTGCAATTTATTACTGTTCAATTTATAATCCTTGTTCCTGTTACTCCTCCCAAAATGGATGACTGCACATTTACCAACATTGTATTCCATCTGCAGAATCTTTGTCCACTCACTCAATGTATCTGTGTTGGAAGATCGAACATTACCAGCGCAGTACAGGCCCTTCGGCCCTCGATGTTTTGCTGACCTGTGGAACCAATCTGAAGCCCATCTATCCTACACTATTCCATTCTTGTCCACATGCCCATCGATTGACCATTTAAATGCCCTTAACGTTGGCGAGTTTGGCTACTGTTGCAGGCAGTGCATTCCATGCCCCTCCTACTCTGAGTATAGAACCGACCTTGGAGATCTCACCTATATCGATCACCCCTCAATTTAAAGCTATGTCCCTTCATTCTAGCCAGCATCATCTGAGGAAAAAGACTCTCACTGTCCAAACTATCTAACCCTCTGATTATCTTATATGTCTCAATCAAGTCACCTCTTAACCTTCTTCTCTCTAACAAAAACAGCCTCAAAGTCCCTCAGGCAAAAGTGAGGACTGCAGATGCTGGAAACCAGAGTCTCGATTAGAGTGTTGCTGGAAAAGCACAGTCAGGTCAGGCAGCATCCAAGGAGCAGGAAAATCGAAGTTTTGGGCAAAAACCCTTCATCAGGAATGAAAGCGGGGAGCCTCCAGGGTGGAGAGATAAATGAGAAAGGGGTGGGGGTTGGGAGAAGGTAGCAAAGAGCACAATAGGTGGATGGGGGTGGGGATGAAGGTGATAGGTCAGAGAGGAGGGTGGAGAGGATAGATGGGAAGGAAGATTGGCAGGTAGGACAGGTCACAAGGACGGTGCTGAGCTGGGTGCTATTGCTATTCTATCGACCTATTTTACTCTTTGCTACCTTCTCCACAGGAGAAAGTGCGGTCTGCAGATGCTGGAGATCAGAGCTGAAAATGTGTTGCTGGAAAAGCGCAGCAGGTCAGGCAGCATCCAAGGAGCAGGAGAATCGGCGTTTCGGGCATAAGCCCTTCTTCAGGAATGAGGAAAGTTTGTCCAGCAGGCTAAGATAAAAGGTAGGGAGGAGGGACTTGGGGGAGGGGCGTCGGAAATGTGATAGGTGGAAAGAGGTCAATGTGAGGGTGATAGGTCAGACTGGGGTGGGGGCGGAGAGGTCAGGAAGAAGATTGCAGGTTAGGAAGGCGGTGCTGAATTCAATGGATTTGACTGAGACAAGGTGGGGGGGAGGGGGAATGAGGAAACTGGTGAAATCCGAGTTCATCCCTTGTGGTTGGAGGGTTCCTAGGCGGAAGATGAGGCGCTCTTCCTCCAGCCGTCGTTTTGTTGTGGTCTGGCGATGGAGAAGTCCAAAGACCTGCATATCCTTGGTGGAGTGGGAGGGGGAATTGAAATGTTGAGCCACAGGGTGGTTGGGTTGGTTGGTCACCAACTAAAGGTCACCACACCTAACCCCACCCCCACGCCGATCTCCATCACCACGCTTAACCCCGCCCCCACGCCGATCTCCGTCATTCTCCTGCTCCTTGGATGCTGCCTGACCTGCTGCGCTTTTCAAGCAACACATTTTCAGCTCTGATCTCCAGCATCTGCAGTCCTCACTTTCTCCTATAGTATTTCCAGTCAATATTTGGAAAGTTAAAATCTCCCATAACAACTACCATGTTACCCTCAGTCCTATCCAGAACCAGTTTTGTAATCCTTGCCTCTACATCTCTGGAACTATTCAGAGACCCATAGAAAACTCCCACTAGGGTGACCTCTCCTGTTTCTAACCTCAGCCTGTACTACCTCAGTAGGGGATTCCTCATCAAACATCCTCTCTGCAACAGTAATACTGTTCTTGACTAACAATGTCACACCTCCCCCTCTTTTACCATCTTCTCTACTCTTACCCAAACATCTAAACCCCAGAACCTGCAACAACCATTCCTGTCCCTGCTCTATCCATGTCTTCGAAATGGCCACAACATTGAAGTACCAGGTACCAATCCTTGCTGCAAGTTCACCCACCTTATTCCTGATGCTCCTGGTGTTGAAGTAGACACACGTCAAACCACCTTCCTGCTTGTTGGTGCACTCTTGCGACCTTAAAACCTTAATTTCTGACCTCACTGCTGTCAACCTCTTGGACACTGGAACTACAATTTCGATTCCCATCCCCCTGCTGAATTAGTTTAAACTCTCCCAAAGAGCATTAGCAAATATCCTCCCCAGGAAATTGGGATCCCTCTGGTTCAAGTGTAAACAATCCTGTTTGTAGAGGTCCCCCCTACCCCAGGATGAGCCCCAATTATCCAGGTATCCAAAACCCTCCCTCCTGCACCCTCCCTGTAGCCAAGTGTTCAACTCCTCTCTCTCTGCCTATTCCTGACCTCACTAGCACGTTGTACAGGTAACAAACCAGAGATAATAACTCGGTTTGTTCTAGCTCTAAGCTTCCACCCTTGCTCCCTGAATTTCTGCCTTACATTCCCATCCCTTTCCCAACCTATGTCATTGGTGCCTCTGTGGACCACAACCTGGGAATGCTCCCCCTCCCCCTCAAGGATCCCAAAAAACACGATCTAAGACATCATGAACCCTGGCACCTGGGAGGCAACACCCCAACCGCGAATCTCTCTCATTCCCACAGAACCTCCTATCTATCCCCCTAACTATGGAGTCCCCAGTGACTCATGTTCTGCTCCTTTCTCCGCTTTCCCTTCTGAGCAACAGGGACCTGTGCCAGAGACCTGTACCCCACAGCTTACCCCTAGTAAATCATTCCCCACCATACTCCCTCAATAGTATCTAAAACCTATACTTGTTATTGAGGGGAATGGCCACAGGGGAAGCCTGCACTGCCTGCCGGTTCCCTTTCAGTCCCCTGACAGTAACCCATCTACCTCCTCCTTGTATCTGAGGTGTGACTACCTCCCTGTAACTCCTCTCAATAACCCCCTCCGCCTCCCGAATGATCCCAAGTTCATCCACCTCCAGTTCCAGTTCCCTAATGCGGTTCTCGAGGAGCTGGAGTTGGGTGCACTTCCTGCAGATGTAGTCAGTAAGGACACGAGTGGTAACCCTTACCGCCCACATTCTGCAGGAGGAACATTCAACTGCCCTAACTTCCATTCCCACTAACCTCAATTCACACAGTGATTACTGAAAAATAAAAAATAAAACCAGTAACCTTACCAATCTGGCGTACAGAACCTTTTTCTCGTTAGAGGAAGAGTAGGGGTGGGAGACACTGTCGAGGTTGTGTTTCAGGGACACACTGTGTTATGAAGGTATAGAAGTGTACTGTACCTTTCAGAGAGTGAAGGACTCAGAGAGATACACTCATGGTGCTGGAGAAGTTACATCATAACCTTTTAGTCCAGCAGTTAGAGTAGCTGGTTGCCTGGATACAAAAACGTACTTGAATTTGACCAGTTTAAATTATACCCCAAAATTACCAAACGGACGAGTATTTTAGAAGGGAAAATGAACAATAGGTTAGAGGAAACAATTTGGGGGCTTTTGTCTGGGATTTGAACTGGTTTAGACAGATTTGAATAAATTTGGGGTGTGAGAAGTCCCAGCAGATTAAAACTCTTGCAGGTTAGTGTCCTAGACCTTTAGATAAAATGGAGCTGAGACAATGTGTTTACTTTCGGTGACTTGTGGTTGGTTCCATTAAAAGTGAAAGAAATGGCTCTGAAAATTGCTGAAGAGGTTCTGGGGTTTGAAGATGATTCTCAAATTTGCCAAGGAAGTTTAGAAGGGAAGAAAAAGGCCATACTTTTAGAATTAGCAAAGAGGTTAGATTTGGATTTCACCAAGGACAAAAACAAAGCTGAAATTGTTCAGGAGTTACTCAATTAGGTGTCAGAGAAACAGATAAGTGCAGTGGGGTAGAAAAACTTCAATTACAATTGAGGAAAATGGAGGGAGAAGATAAACAGAGAGGGAGAGAGGTTCTTCGCTGAGCACAAAGAGAGAGTGACTTTGGACTGAAGAAGTTGTGACTTTCTCAGCAAAGTCAAGTTAACAGGATAGAGATTGAAAGAAGGTAGTGAGTGATTTATACAAATATGGCAAAACTCTGCCACGTTTTGATGAGAAAGATGTTGAAGCTTTCTTTATTTCATTTGAAAAATTGGCTCATCAGAGAGAGTGGCCCAAGGATTTGTGGGTAATGCTGGTTCAGACTGAGCTGGTAGGCAGAGCCAGTGAGGTACTGACTGTGCTGTCAGATGGGGGGTCGAGAGATTATGACGAGGTGAAACAGGCTATTTTAAGTGCTTATGAATTGGTACCAGACCCATCTAGACAGTGGTTCAGAAACACAAAGAAGGAATCAAGTCAGATTTACGTTGAGTTCCAAATAATTCAAACATTTCATTTTGATAGATGGACGCATGCTTTGAAAATTGATTGGACTTTTGAGTCTTCACAAGAGATTATTCTGCTGGAGGAGATTAAAAACTAACTTCTAGAAATGGAAAGAATTCACGTGGAGGAACAGAAAGTTCAGCAAGTGAGAAGGGCAGCAGAAATGGCAGGTGAATACATGTTGGTGCATCAGACAAGCTTCCAGCCAGAATGTCGTCCTGTGAGGGATAGACTTTGGGAGAAGGGCAGATCCTACACTACGAAAGAAAGAATAGAGAACACTGGTAAGAATTTCCCACAGGATAAAGAAGCCGCCGAAGAGGGTGGGCAGGAGGTGAAAGGCCTCAGGTGTGTTCACTGTAATGGAGTGGGACACAGAACATTACAGCGCTGGTGGCTTCAGAAGGACACTGGGAAAAGGTGTTTTCACTGCCAGAAGGTGGGACACAAGTTACAGCGCTGGTCGTTAAAGAAAGGCATTGTGGGAAAAGATGTGGGAAAAGGAGCTAAGCCAGTGGCATTAGTGAAGGGAGTAAAGGAGACCCCAAGAAGAGTCGAGGAGCTGCAGGAGAGTGCACAGCCTCAGCAGGGGCTGGGTATGGAGTTAGTACCTGATCTCGACAAAGTATTCGCCTCTGTGTGTAAAGTTTACTCAAAGAACAAGGTGAAGGAAAAGCAGTTTGAATTTGAGATACAGGATCTAACCAGTCGCTGATCGTAAAGGATGAGCGAATATGCATTCGTTCTGATCTGTTACCCGAGAGTGTGGTAATTTGGGGGATAGATGGACAGAAAGTTAACGTTCCCACATGTACAATCAGGTTGGAGTGCCAACTCAAGACTGGGGAAGTTACAGGGGGAGTAACTGACAGAGTGGCAGTACCAGGAATTTAGTTTGTTCTTGGGAATGATTTGACTGGATCCAAGGTGGAAGTGACACCCCTTATTGTGGGGAAGCCCAAGGAAGACCAAGAGACTGGGGGTTAAAACAGGACTATCCTGGTATCCTCCCAGACTGAGTAGTAACCGGATCCACTGTCTTAAGTCACAGAATGAAGTGAGAAGTAAAGAGAAAGATGAAGGAGTGGAGGCTCATATCCAATCCAAGTTCTACGCTCATATCCAGAAAGACAGACAAGCCAGTTACACCAAGTTGGACTTACTGTGGGGTTACTGGCAGGTAACCTTTACCAGAGTCGGTGAAAAAAAATGTCTGTGTTTGTAAACCCAAATGGCCTTTATCAGTTTAAGGTGATGCCCCTTGGAATGAAGAACACACCCACCACATTCCAAAGACTCAGGAACAGGGTTGTGGCTGGGTTAATAAACTGTGCAGTCTATTTGGACGATGTAGTGATCTTTAGTAAGTCCTGGAAAGATCACATGGTACAGTTAGCAGTGCTCTTGGAATGACTTCGAGAAGCAAAACTGGTGACAAACTTAAATAAAACTGAATTCGCAATAGCAAAGGTGACATTCTTGGGACATAACATCGGTCATGGAAGGTTGATCCCATGGGATGCAAAGGCCATTGAGGAATTTCCATGACCAACCTCGAAGAAAGAGGTGCTTTGATTCTTAAGACGCAGCGAGTTCTGTTGGAAGTTTGTTCCAATCTTCAGCAGTGTATTAACTTCATTGACTGATTTGCTGAAGAACACCAAAGTTTCAGTGGATAGAAACTTTTATATGGGCAGTACGATGGTACAGTGGTTAGCACTGTTGCCTTACAGCGCTAGAGATCTGGGTTCAATTCCCGCCTCAGGCGACTGTGGAGTTTGCACATTCTCCCCGTGTCTGCGTGGGTTTCCTCCGGTTGCTCCGGTTTCCTCCCACAATCCAAAAATGTGCAGGTTAGGTGAATTGGCTATGCTAAATTACCCGTAGTGTTAGGTCAATGGGTAAATGTGGGGGAATGGGTCTGGGTGGGTTGCGGGTCAGTGTGGACTTGTTGGGCCGAAGGGCCTGTTTCCACACTGTAAGTAACCTAATCTTGATAGAACAATGCAGGAGGCATTCGCCCATTTGAAAGTAATATTAACCAGTTTTAGCTAGACCAAACTATTCAAAACCTTTTAATGTCACCATCTATGCTTTTTAGATTCGATTAGATTACTTAGTGTGGAAACAGGCCATTCAGCCCAACAAGTCCACACCGCCCTGCCGAAGCACAACCCACCCATACCCCTAACCTAACACTAGGGGCAATTTAGCATGGCCAATTCACCTGACCTGCACATCTTTGGACTGTGGGAGGAAACCGGAGCACCCGGAGGAAACCCACGCAGACACGGGGAGAATGTGCAAACTCCACACAGTCAGTCGCCTGAGGCGGGAATTGAACCCGGGTCTCCGGCGCTGCGAGGCAGCAGTGCTAACCACTGTGCCACCCACAAATGCTGATTGCTTTCCTGGTAATTGTAAATGTTGAGCTTTTGCTGTGATTCATTGCCTCACAATGACATCACAGCTCCTGAAGGCCCAGGGGTGCTCCCTGTCTGTCTCTCCAGGAACCCAGTCACCGCACTGACTACATAGCACCAGGATATGAATGCTGACTGCCCTATGAAGTTATAGCAGCCCGGATATTAAATATTAACACCTCCTTCTGTATCCTCTCTTTATCTTATTACAATCTAATGCTCTTTGACCTTGAAATGAATGTATCATTGGCTTTTAAGATTGACAATATACTCAATTTTAAACTTGATTGGAGGTTGGCATTTTGGGATATAATTTAAACTGGCTGAATTTGATTTTTGTCCCCAGGTAACTAGCTAATTAGGATGTTCAACCAAGTGTTGTATTGTTAGTTTATTGAGAACACTTGCTGCTGTGGCAGATATATACAAATTTCATCTAAACTCTTTAATGCGTTTGCAATTGCGTTCTAACGACCTGCAGCAAATATGATATTTAAAATTTAAAAGTCTGTAACATAAGACTCCAACGAAATAGTCTCATTCTTAAAGGATTCTAAGAACGTAAGCGGATTGAGGTCAGTGTGCACAACCCTCTCCGACACATTGTTCATGACGTACACATTAAAATCTCATAAGGTCAGCATCAAACCCAATAGTTCCTTTTCGATCAGGGAGTCTTTCCTTTGGTGGATGTTGATCTTCTTTGAAAAGTAACCAACTGGCAGTTCAATCCCATCCTCATCTTCCTGTAGGGGTACAGCTCCAACTCCAATGCCACAAGCGGCACGGTGGCTCAGTGGTTAGCCCTGCTGCCTCACAGCGCCAGAGACCCGGGTTCAATTCCCGCCTCAGGTGACTGACTGTGTGGAGTTTGCACATTCTCCCCGTGTCTGCGTGGGTTTCCTCCGGGTGCTCCGGTTTCCTCCCACAGTCCAAAGATGTGCAGGTCAGGTGAATTGGCCATGCTAAATTGCCCGTAGTGTTAGGTAAGGGGTAAATGTAGGGGTATGGGTGGGTTGCGCTTCGGCGGGGCGGTGTGGACTTGTTGGGCCGAAGGGCCTGTTTCCACACTAAGTAATCTAATTATTGGAGACTGGCAAAATTCAATTGCAAATCCAACAGCTTGAATTGGAGGCTTTGGCGAGGGATGAAGAGGAAGAAAGCTTGTCCCAGGCAACAAACAAATAAAGAGAAAAGGAAATGAAAGAGTTTGAATTACAATTAAAAACAGGAGAAACAAAAGGGAAGGATGGACCTTACAGAAGAAAAGGAGAAAGAGAGAGCTCTTGTACTTCAGATGTTGGAACATGCAAACAAAAAGTTTAATTTAAAATGGCAGAGACAGAAGTGAAAGGATTGATGGGGATGGTGGAGAGTGATCACATCATAGCCAAGGGGTGGTGAGGATTGGGTTAAATACAAGGAGGCAGCAAGGACTGTAGATGCTGGACAGAGTCGATAAAGTGTAGAGCTTCACATGGAATTCATCGGTTTCCAAATCTCTCCTCCCAAATCCAACCCTCCAACTCGGCACTGCCCTCTTGACCTGACCGACGTGCCCATCTTTCTTCCCACTGACCAATCACAATCACATCCTACCTTAGCCCACCCTACCTTCCCCCTAGCCCCATGCCCCATTTCTCAGCCCCCTTCCCTCTCCCCCAGTCCTGATGAAGGGTTATGCCTGAAACATTGACTCTCTTGCTCCTCAGATGCTGCCTGACCCGCTGTGCCTTTTCCAGTGTCACACTTTATCAAATCTATTTAAATATGTTCAAGTGTTGCCTCAATTTGACAAGAAAAATGTAGGCGGCTTTTTCATTTCATTGAAGAAAGTGGCTAAACAAATGAAATGGCCAGTGACCATGTGGGTATTGTTGATCCAAGTGAAGTTGGTAGGTGGAGCTGGTGAAGTATTTGTGTCATTATCAGGAGGTATCTGGGGAGTATCAGGTGATGAAAAAAGCCATCTTCAGTGCATAGGAGCTCCAACCAGAAGCTTATAGACATTTTAGAACCTAAGGAGGGGCCTGGTGTCACAGAGTTTGAAAGGATCAAACCAAGTAACTTTGAGTGGTGGATAAGAGCATTGAAAATCGATCAGACATGGGACAATCTTAGAGAGACAATTATCAAGGAGGATTTCAAAATTCACTTCCTGAAGTAACGAGACCTCACGTGGAAGAGCGAGTTAAGATTGCAAGGTTATCAGCGGAAAAGGCAGATGATTGTGAGTTGGTTCATAAATCTAAGTTTGGCTTCCAACATCAATTTCAATCTGAGAGGGATAGAAATTGGGGAAAAATGGAAATCCTCACGTGGTAAGGGAAAAGGGACATCTTGTTGACGATATTAATGATAGTTCACCACAGGGTAAACAGGAAACCTTTGAGGGGAAAGGGAAGTAAGAAAGCTCAGCTGTTTTCTCTGTAATAAAGTAGGCCACATGAGGAAGGGAATTAATGGGATAAGGTCCTACAGGCAGAATTTAGGAAGTTAGAGCCAAGTTACAAAGTAGAACCTCAGAGGAAGTCATCTCAGGATTGCTACCAGTGCCACGTACCAGTCAGAGTAGAAATGAAAGAATAGGCAGGATGAATACGTAGCTTGAGTGATGGTGCAGGAGTGAGGGGTTCAGATAACTTCAGTCACTGTTTCCAGTTTTCATCCTTCTCCCCTTCACCAGAACCATTTCCAAGTCTGCACTTCCCAAACTTCTCTTTCAATTTCTGGGGATGTACAGCCCCTGGGGTACAAACGGTTTGACCCACCAGATGCGGGTGAATGGAGGATGGTGCGCTGTGGGGGATGCCCCAATAAAAGTATCATGTTCGGGTGTAACAATCAGCGAGCAGTGTACAGAAAAGGAAATGGAAGCTCAAGTGACTGTTACCGGAGTGTAGCAATCACAGGTGATTGGTGGGGATTCTCCAGCGATGGGTGTCCCCGAGACAGGAGGCTTACCAAGAGACCCAGAAAAGAGATTGGAACTCTGGCAGCGATATCCCAGGAAACTCAAAAGGGAAAGTTCATTCTATAAGAGATTAGGAATGGCCTGAAACCAGCCACAAAGGCACCCTAACCCTTTTGTCTTGAAGCCACATCCGCTTCACAAAACAGACTGGTTTTAAAACTAATTGGGAAAGTCCTGCATGAAAACATCCCCATGAATTGGCACCTGTGGTGGTGAATTTAGCAGGAACCCAACTGCCGAAATGGTGCTCCCTCCAGCTTCAAACACTATCGTCCCAGTTATTGGTGGGACACTGGGAGGTAGAGATAGGGACAGATGACAGAAAGACCAAACCCGGGACAGAGATACAACATAAAAGGGAAATATTGAATGACTTAGCAACAGCACATGGGGCAGGAGCATCAACCAGTCATGCCCTTGATTTGGCCGCCCAGGACAATAAGCTCAGAGTCCTCACCCAACAAGGGAAACAGACTTTGGACACTTAATGAGCAGGATGCCAACGAGGAAATAGTTGGGAATAAAGCCAGCAGTCTTGTTGGGTGATGTGATGATAGATTGATTTGTTTGGTTGGTCTCCCAACTGTGCCTATGTCGTCACCTTTGTAATCGTTTTTATATATTTTTACCGGGTGCAAAGTTGGTCGAACCGCCACGTGGTTCCCCTGGAAATGGCCTGAGGGAGGAAGCTCAATAACAGAGGAGTGGTTTTAGCTTGCTTTATGTGGTTTTACTGGTGTGGATTTTATCATTGGTTTTATCCAGCGCTGTGTAGCCACTGGTGGTTTTAATTTACTCTTTCTGTTCCATGAGCACCAGGTCGGCTAATACGACCAGAGTAAAAACACGAGACGGCTGGTGACCTGTCGGTCAATTTTAGAAATGCCTTTTATTTTGGCAGATTGGTGATTATGTCGAGTTCCAAAATTTCCAGTTGAGTGGGAGACCGGGAAAATAACCATCCCGTACGGTTGCTATTGGCGGCACCGTGTGCCAAATGCATTAGCCAAATAAGGACTCGACCATCCGTTTCTATGCAAACAGAAGAGACCATAATTGTTACTCCGCCCTCAGGCAGGCATGAGGGAGCCAGGAAAAGTGCCGAGAAATGTCATGATCGAATTAAAGGATTCATAGAGAAGGCCCCTCTAGAATCTAGTTCTTTTAATAGTTGGACAATTTTTAATTCGAATTTTAAAGGGCCCTTTAATTTTAGTCAAAACAGAGAATCAGAGAGCGATAGAGAGAGGAGAGAGAGTAGGGGTTTTCCTCCGATTGTTACTGAGAAAGATAAAATAGAAATAATAATAGAGTACACGATAAATAATTTCATTTGTAAATTTTGTAACAACATTTTTAATACGACAGGACTATTTAGAAAACACTTCAATCAGTGTCAGGGGATAAAAGCAGTAAGAGTTAAATGTAGTAAATGTGGCTGGGAGGGTAGTTACCCCTCAGTCGCTTGTCACTATCCGAAATGTAACAGTAAACAAAGTAGTAATGAAGTAGATAAACTATTCCAATGTGAAATTTGGCCACTTAGATTTACAACAGCCATAGGTTTGGGCCAGAACGAGAGGCACGTGCACCCAAATTTAAGGAATATTAAAAGAAATAAAGAAAAGAAAGGCATTTTGGAAAAGGTAGAGAAAGGTAGGAGTTTGGTCCAACGCCGAAATAGAAATGGTAAAAGGGTTAGAGCAGGAACTCACAGGCTGTAAAAATATTCATAAACTTTTCACAGAAAAACTAAGAACTAAAACACCAAAACAAATCTCCGATAAAAGAAGATTACTCAAAACAAAATAGGACGAGCGATAAGGAAGTGGGCACTAAGTCAAGAAATAGTCCCCATTAATGATAATAGAAATGAGGAGAATAGGGACATGGATTTAGATACTCCAATGGAAGGTGTAGTAATAGAAGGGAATAGTCATCAAGGAAATATTAATACTAATGGGAGTTCAGAATCTATAACTCGGCCACTAACAGAATTATTAGAGATGATGGAGGAAAAAAATAAGTATAAGCAAAAGCAACAATAACTGACTATGACAGCGTTATGGATATGGTCATTGGTAGATTAATGAGAGTAATAAAGCAAATAAAATGAAACAAAAAGGATTTAATTACTAAGCATAAGGATATTAGACAAAGATAATACAAGATTAAACAATGCTAAGAGAAGATATAGTAGGAAAGAAGGAAAATTTAAAAGAGATTCAGGTTTTACACAAAAATAAAAGACAGTTCCGAGCTAGAACTATGATGGGAGCTCCATCCAAATGGGAATGCCCACTCAGCAAGGAGGAGCTAGAAGATTATTTTAAAAATAGATTGTCTATTCCTAATGATAAAAGTAACTTAAGAGGCTTTGCCAAGTATAAAGATCAACTTGAGGGGTCTCTCTGTGATATTCTGACCATCCCAGTCACGGTGGAAGACATCAATCAGGCCTTAAAGGTGATGGATGTGAAAACCGCGGCGGGACTGAAACAGATGACATTCAAATGTGATTAAAATATTTAACAAAGATAATACAGTAATCCCCAGAATTTATACAATCTGACTTAAAATAGGCAGTATCTCAGATGTATTAAAGATAAGCAGAACTATATTAATCCCTAAAGTCAGTGATGAGGTCTGTTTAAAGGACATTAATAATTGGAGACCCATCACAATGGGCCGAATGTTGCTGAGAATGTTTACAAAAAATTATAGCAAATAGGTTAAGTAATAAATGTAAATGAACGGCTAAAAGGTTTTTTGGCAGGGGTCGCAGGTTGTGGAGAAAACATCAAAATACTTGAAAACATTATCAATGGAGCCAAGAAAAAGAAAATTGACTTAGCTGTGGTATTTGTCGACCTGGCTAAAGCCTTTGATACCGTTGGGCACAAATTGATAATTAATGCCCTCAAAAGAATTCAACTTCCTCCAGATTTTATTGAATTAATAAGTTTATATAATAATTTTAGTCAAATTGAAGGTTTTAATTGTAAAACAAGTTTGATCAAGGTTTTAAAAGGAGTTAAACAGGGTGACTCCTTGTCACCGATTCTTTTTAATATAGTTATGGACCCTGTCATAAACACTATTGAAGAGGGTTAAAAAGGAATAATTTTAGGTCAGGATAGGGAGAGGCACCATTATGCAACCCTAGTGTTTACGATGATACAGCATTTATCAGACAATCCTATGAAGGAATGGCTTACAATTTAAAACTGACAAAGATTTTGCAATATTACTGGTGTGGAGGTTAACGTAAGAAAAACTAAAGGATTTTACTTTGCTTATAAAAATGAAACTTTTATTTATAATAATAGGGATAACTGGAAATTTTATGAGTGAGAGGTACAGTTTATAGATCCTGGAAGCGCCAAAAAATACCTAGGTGCAAAAATTGATCTATGGATTGGGATAAGCCAATCGCATTGTGAAGACCTGCTAGGAGACTGGATAGATAATCTTACAAGATCTCTTAAAACCCGTACAGAAATTGGAACTCTTGAAAGTATATTTTATCCCTAGACTTTATTATTATTAATTTTATCAGAAGCATCACTAAATTATCTTAATAGACTTGATAATATAATTGAAAGTGCGGTTAAAGAATTATTACATCTCCCACAATCTATCACAGATGGGTTTTTATATACTAGGACTCGCGATGGAAGCCTGGTGCTGAATAAACGATCTACATTTATTCCAATTGCCATTTTAAGGAAATATGAAAAGTTATACAGATCCAAGGATGAAATTTTACATGCCACATTTTCATTCAAGGGTTCCTGTCTTACGACAAAAATGCCAAAATTTAGTAATGTGAAACCGTTAAAGGAAATCTGGAATCCAAATATAAATGGGCAATTGGAAGAAATGGTTATTACTGATGAGGAGAACAATGGTATAGAAGAGTTTAGTAACAAGAACTATACCAACTGGAGGAATATAGAACATCAGAAATGGGTGGCCTTGCCCTGTCAAGGAGCGGGCACCCTTTACTTCAATACCATCTCCAATAATTGGTTGACAAAACTTCAGCTTACGAAGACATCCAAAGCAATAAACTCGATTTTATTACGAACAAATTTATATCCTACAAGGGCGTCGTTAACCTATGGAGGGCCATTTAACATCCAGAATTGTCAGCGTTGTAATGAGACCTCAGGAACGGTCGCGCACATTTCGGGATGGTGTCCCTACTTAAAAAAATGAGGATTAAGAGACACAATAGAATAGCGGAATTAACAAAGTTTGTTAAGATGAGAGGATGGATAACATATGTGGAACCACGTACAAAAGACAAAACTGGGAAATTATGGATCCCAGACTTAATCTTGAAGAAGGAAAATCGTGTTTTGGTGATAGACGTAACAGAATGAACATGCAACCTAACTCACTTGAACAGGCTTGGGAGGAAAAGAAAGAAAAATATAAACATCGAGAGAGCGAAATTATTGCCCTCACAAAAGGAACAAGAGTATCCTTTTATGGATTCGTAACGGGATCCCGAGGAAAATGGTTTGAGAAGAACAATGAACTAATGAAAGACCTCGGGATTGAGAAATTTAAAACTTTTGCCCAAAACATCACGAATCTAGTTTTTTCTTTAACTCTTGAGCTTTTAAGGATTTTTATGGACTCATAGGATTCTCTATTTGACATTATTTAATAACTTTAGAATATTTAAATGTTTAATTTTAGATTAATTTTAATTAGGTTATAGGTTAAATTTTATTTCGTATTTTAACATTTTAATGTTTTAATAATAAAAGTAAATTAATTTAATTCACTAATTAAGGGTGGTGGGTAACACTGGTGTAATTTAAACACAACAAATGATGAGCAGTAATATAACCGCACGGTTGAAAAGCCCAGCTCATTCCTCACTTTAATCAGTGATTCTGGTTTATAATATTTTATCCCGTTCCCTTTAAGATCGTCTGGCTGCGGTTAGCGAGATGGGGTACACTTACGTCAACAAGTGACGATAAAACTTGTAAAGGACACGATCCATTCACATGGCGAGTGGGTGAAATTAGCTGGGCTGGAAGGACATTCCAAAACAATACACCAGATGATGAGGGAAATTAGAAGATGACAGCATGTAACAGAACTGGGCCCTGTGCAGCATACATGGACAGTGGGTGATAGACAGGGACAGGGTCCATTCTGGAGCAGCGATGAACAGATCGAATAATTATTTAAGGGAAAGAAACACTCCAAATGATCAGACTGCCAACGGAGGCAACTGACCAGAGTCTGGCTCAACAGAGACTGTAAAGGGACTCCTGGGAAAGCATTAGGGATGGTGTTAGGATTCCCAATAATGACACACAACAGAATTGGACAAAAGGTGCCTGAGGCAGTAAACACAGGCATGATTCATGAGGATCTATGGATAGGAGAGTACGTAGTAGAGAAGAATAGGAGGTTCATAGGCACCACTTTGGACAAATATCACCAAATTAATCCTGTGATAACAGGCCTGTACCCAATTTATTCAAATTCACACGCACTGTGTGGCTTCAAGACAAACATCAGCCTGAATTGCCCCAGAAAGGTTCGCAATCTGGGCACCAACATAACCCGGGGGGGGGAAATACTGCCCCAACCTCCTCTCGCCCTTATCAGTATGGGACAGCCCAATGCAATGTCAGCACCACCACCACCTTCTGTACCAGGCCCCACATCCCTGCCAGAATAGGCCAAACTCAGCTGATAAATAGACACAAAAGGGACAGGGTGGAATTCAATGGGAGTGAGAAACTCAGGCAAATGCTGCAGGAATATCCGGTGAAGTATAATCCCGGTCTCCTGCCCCTGCCGGAGGAGTCACAGCAGATTCAAGCCCGGTTGGACACAGCCCATAGAGCCATCACCAAGGCGATACAGCAGGCCCATGATACCAACAAAGAGGTAAAGGAGACTCGAGTAATGACTTGGTGGGAGGATTTCTGGGACTGGGGCTCCAACACACAAATCCATTCCTGTGTCTGCCTTCCTGACAGTGAGAACGGTGTGTGTTGCTGACTCTGGTGAGCCCAGTGTACATCACCAGTCCTCACTGTTACATTTACCCACTGGAAGAACAAACTGTCAAACTCTCCGTCCACTTCCGGTCTCCCCCAGCCTATTGAAACCTTGTCGATATTTGATTAGACCCAATTAAATCAGTCTTCGTTCCCATTGTGCATACAATGTTCTGCGATATTTATTTTCTTAGCGAATTTTGAGATTTAAACCATTTGCTTGATATTCCCATTTTCCACTCTCCAACGTATAAAGTTTTTCCCGGTTTTTATAACGTTTCTTCACTTTCAAGTTTCCAGTTATGAAACATTTTGTTAGAAATTTGTTTCTGATTTTAGAACTTGTTTCGCTTTGTCATTTCATTTGTTGTTTGATCAGGCAAGTGAATCTTAGCCACCCTTGTGCATGAATACGGTTTGATTTTCTTTTATTATTAATGACTTTATAACGTGTGGCCATTGTAGTTTCCCTCTTGTTTTGTATTTGCTCATGTTTCCGATACCTTATTTATTCCAGTTTCTGATACGAGTTACATGTACCTTTCTCATGCCATCTGTAACACTCCAGTTGGTTATGTATGTATTGTGCTTTACTCGAGTCTGAATGGTTTTATACCCACCGGACAGAGACTGGTCTTCTATTTTTGGTACGAGCTTTTGTTCAGGATCAAGAGGAGGGACTGTGGCCGAAGATTCCCAAACCAATTGATTTCTGATGAAATTCAACAATGCCAGATTGAAAGAACCCTGTACCATGTGAATATAGCGGAAAATGTGTTGCTGGAAAAGCACAGCAGGTCAGGCAGCATCCAAGGAGCAGGAGAATTGACGTTTTGGGCATGAGCCCTTCTTCAGGAATGAGGAAAGTGTGTCCAGCAGGCTAAGATAAAAGGTAGGGAGGAGGGACTTGGGGGAAGGGGCATTGGAAATGCGATAGTTGGAAGGAGGTGAGGGTGATAAGGTGAGGGTGATAGGTTGGAGAGGGGGTGGGGGAGGAGAGGTCAGGAAGAAGATTGCAGGTTAGGAAGGTGGTGCTGAGTTCGAGGGATTTGACTGAGACAAGGTGGGGGGAGGGGAAATGAGGAAACTGGAGAAATCTGAGTTCATCCCTTGTGGTTGGAGGGTTCCCAGGCGGAAGATGAGGCACTCTTCCTCAAACTGTCGTGTTGCTATGGTCTGGCGATGGAGGAGTCCAAGGACCTGCACGTCCTTGGTGGAGTGGGAGGGGGAGTTGAAGTGTTGAGCCACGGGGTGGTTGGGTTGGTCGGTCCAGGTGTCCCAGAGGTGTTCTCTGAAACGTTCCGCAAGTAGGCGGCCTGTCTCCCCAATATAGAGGAGACCATATCGGGTGCAGTGGATGCAGTAAATGATGTGTGTGGAGGTGCAGTTGAATTTGTGGCGGATATGGAAGGATCCTTTGAGGCCTTGGAGGGAAGTAAGGGGAGAGGTGTGGGCGCACGTCTTGCATTTCTTGCGGTTGCAGGGGAAGGTGCTGGGAGTGGAGGTTGGGTTGGTGGGGGGTGTGGACCTGACAGTGGAGTCACGGTCGGAGTGGTCTTTTCGGAACGCTGATGGGGGGAGGGGAGGAAAATATATCCCTGGTGGTGGGGTCCGTTTGGAGGTGGCAGAAATGACGATGGATGATACGATGTATATGGAGGTGGTGGAAGATGAGGCGCTCTTCCTCCAGCCATCGTGTTGCTCACTTTCTCCTCGAAGATCTCCAGCATCTGCAGTCCTCACTTTCTCCTCAAACCACAAGGGATGAACTCAGATTCGACAAGCCATTCGACAGACCAGCTACCAGCATCTGGGAAGGATTTTCAGTTTCTAAAGAATCAGATAGTTCAAAATAAATAGTTGGTCAAAGTTTGAACTTGAACTCTTAACCTTGGTTCAAATAAAGTTGAGACCTGGTTCCCTGCCTGCAGACTTGTGCTGTGTAGCCCCTTCCGAACACACCCCATGGTGCCTGGGGAAGATAATATTGTGTACATTGGTTAAGGTGTCCACAGGGTCTTAGAGGCCCCTTGTTCCATATAACATTTTGGCTTCAGTACAAAGTGACCCTTTACGTCCTTTTAACCTGAACTGCCTTCCTTGCCGGTATCTTGCACGTTCAGCCTGAGCTGGTCTTTAAGAGAGCAGCTGCCCCACGTGAAGGCCAGGGTATAAACTGAACATGAGAAACACTGACACTGACCACCATGGAGCCTTAAACTGGGACAGGCAAAGCACGGGCCGGGTAACTACACTGGATCCTCATTTTCCTTTTAAACGGATTGATTAAAGGACGACATAAACCTGTTAAAATGACAAGGGATCCCAATGGCAAAAACAGCAGGACACCCTGAAGCAATCTCTGTGTGAAATGTCCCAAAGGGGCAGCATGTGCCAGGGAGCCAGCCTGGCGTTGGGGTGAAGGTTCCCTGGTCCAGGAGCTGTGGGGAGAAGCCCATTGGGAAGTGGGGAAGAAAGCTATAAAGCTTATCCCAGTGATTGCTGCTGCCTGCAGCTGGGACAGACTCCCCAGGGGAAGGCAGCATGGGATCCAGGCAATCCCAAACTCAACTCCACACTAGAACAGAGCAGAATGCAAGGCTCGAGCTCTTCAACAAGGAACAAGACTGAAAGTTACAGGAAAGCTTGATCCATGTGGAACAGTTCCAGCCACCATTTGGAAATGCTTATTCTAGTGAGGGGAGGGTCACTGGGGACCAGGAGACAGCCTTACTGTACATGGACTGATTGAGACAACATTACAGTCAGCTCCAAGGGACTGTACCGGTCTCCTCCAAGTCTGTAACATGGAGTGATACGCATCTGACCCTAACACAGAACAAAGTCCCAGGAACAAATCCAGTCCCCAGGAGGAACCGGTCTCAGCCCAGAACGGGCTAACGGGCAGCTTTGGGGTTCTCCCTCCCCATGGAGAGAAGTGAGAGGCTCGACACTGACCCAGCCACACCTGATCCCCCTCTGGCCCACAGACAGGGAGCCCCACCATCTTTCCCCAGGGTGACTGTGCCCCCAGCACCCACCCCCTGACCCATGTACCCAGGGGAAGGAAGACTCAGGTCTGTTTTTTGATTAAATCTATCTCCAGGCTGTCACACACTGACTGGACACTGAGGGTCACATGCCTCAGGCCAGCAGGCCATTCAGACCCACCCTGAGAACCAGCAACTCAGGAGGGAGACCCCTGACACCAGGAACTGAGGTCCTCCCTGCCATCGGGCAAGATAAGGCAGACCCCATCGAGGTGCTAGACAAATGCAGCCAACCAGGCAAACACTCCAACAGTTTTGCCCAGAGACTGTGTCCAGTTTGTCCAAGATTTCGGGGATATGACCCACACCACACTAACCCACAGGCAAAAGCTGGGTCCACACCTTTGTCTCCCATTACCTCAAAAGGGGGAGGGAGGGGTCTGTGGAATTCAACCCCTCTAACACCTCCTGTAATGAGGCCGGGGTCATCCACAAATTGATCGCTATAGGAGAGAGGGACATGAGGACACAACAGCCATCCAGGAAAGTCAGTCCGTCTAAGTGTGGTCCAGACTTCCTACAGCCACCCCCCTCCAACTGGCAGGAATGGGAGAAGGGGCATAAATAGGTGAAGGGGCAGGAATATACCACAAAGCCCCTGACAGACCTCACCCACCTCCAGAACAAGCCAGCACCCCCTTCCTCTGGACCTACCCCATGCAGCTGAATTGGAGACTTTGCCCACGACTGCAGGGCACCCCAAACCCAGTCATGGTCACGAGGAAGTTGGCAGCACCCCACTGTACCCAGGGCTCCCCACTGGAAGGAGCTGTGTGGGTGACAGTCACAGTGACCCTCCCCCCCCCCCCCCCCCGTGTAGTGATTGGGACCAGGTGGATCTGGTGGACTATGAGCTCCTTGATGAGGGATGTTAATCTGGGCCAAATCAGGAAGCCCTGGCTGACCAGTATTACCAGGGGATTGAGAATCTCCTCAGTTCAGGAACCTGACTCGGAGCTGGCTGCTCACAGCCAGTGTACTCTGCCCAAGTAAATCAAGGGGGATATGGTGACAGGGTTTGGGGGCTCAGGGCCCAGATCGGGATGGATTTGGATCGGTTCAAACAGACTTGGGGATTACTGTCCCAGACCTTAAAATAAACCTTCGGTGGAAAGATACGGTTAGTTTTGGTTACTTGTGGTTGGTTAAATCACAAGCTGGGGGAAGCGGCTTTTAACATTGTGAAAAACGTTCTGGGTTTGAAGAAGCTTCCCAAATTTGCCGAGGAAGTTTAGAAAGAAACTTTCAGAATTAGCAGACAGGCTAAAATTTCCAAATTACCAAAATTCAATAACAAAGATGTCAAAGCCTTTTTCATTGTTTTTGAGAGACTGGCGAGGCAGATGACTGGGCCAGAGACTGTGGGGGTAATGGTCGTTCCCCCCAGTGGTAGTTGGTAGGTGGGGCGAGTGAGGTGTTTGCAGCGCTGTCAGATGGGGGTGTGAAGAGATTGTGAAGATGGTAACAGGCTCTCGAGTGGCTACAAATGGATTTCAGAAACATATAGGCAGCAGGTCGGCAACAAAGGAACCAGGTCAGACATGTATCTGGTTGGAAAGTATTAAACATAACGTCCATAGATAGGGGAGGGCATTAAAGATAGAAGAGACATACAGGGATCGGAGAGAAATTATTCTGGAACTTAAAAACTCACTTCCAGAGATGATAAGAACTCTGAGGAACAGAAAATTTAAACATCAGCGCAGTCATTTCTGTGGCTATGGGAGAAAACAGGACGCGCCTGAAGAACTTTTGATCTTATTGCTGGGCTAAGCGTTTCTGGTTTATTTTGTGAATCTTGATTTACTTGATCCTGCTGTCGAAGACTGGGCCCAGGATGCAAGAAAGAATGCAATATTTTTTCTGGGCAACTGACACTGGGGCAGGTGAAAAGCAATGAGCAATCCTTCGGACTGCTCGCAGACCCACAGCATTTTCAGTCACAGGGGGTTTAAATGTTCCCAGAGACACCAAGTACCAGAACTTTCCGAGAATTGACAGTTGTTTAAGGAATATTCCGACCACAAACCATCTCTCGTCCTAAGACGCCATCGGTTTTCTTCAGCTGTTAGAGGACTGGAGAATCCGTAGAGATTTTTGACGAGGTTGAGACGACTGGCAGAGGCAGGTGGTTTTGGGTTAATACTGAAGGAGATGCTGAGAGACCGTTCTGAGGCATGGGAGACATGGGGGTGGAGCCAGCTTTCCCATTGTTAGTCAGTACGTGGGGATGTGGGATTAATGACATAACCACACAGAGGGATCTACCGGCTGAAGCCCAACTGGACTTCAAACAGCTACTACACCTGGGTTTGTCATTAGAAACTGCAGCAAGTGCATCATGGGAGCTGTCGGGCCATCCCAATGAAGGGGACACTCTCACCTGTCTGACTGAGCTTGGGCAGCACCATTTGAGTGTAGACAATCCCAGAGCCTCAAGCTGGGCATGTCCTGAACAGAGGGGCCCAAGGCCAGCCCTCAGCAGGACCTCAGCCAATTGGCTGAAGAGTCCTTCAGGATCTGGCTCAGACGCCATTGTAGTCGCTGCTGGAATGTGGACTCAAGACAGCAAAGGGTCCCACAAAGTCTGACCTGAGTAATAAACTTGTCGGCTGGTGCCCAGGAGAGTGCCCACCTCGCAAAGCCCCCCTCCACGTGGGTTGGGACAATTCAATGGCTTAGCAACATCCAAATCAGATGGTATTAAAAACACTGTTTGGGTAAATGGTCTCCCAGTTCCCATGGAAGGGTCTGTTCTGGTATAAAACATCCTGGACACCCTTGCGGTCACTCCTGACAATATCCGACTGTGGGCACAAAGATCCTGTCCTGGTGAAACAAGCAGCTGGTGGGAATGGGGGAAGGAGAAGGGCCATCACAACCAGGATTGAAACCTTTCTGATCCCAGCAAGACCAGGTCACCATCGAGGACGGCAGATTACTATGTGGAGCAAGTGGGATTGTCAGAGTTAAGGACATCACCAGATACTGACTGAACCCCACCAGGGTCATCCAGGGGTGTCCAAGATGAAGATACAAACAAGGAATTATGTCTGGTGGCTGGGATTGGATGCTAACACAGCTGCATTGGTGGGCAGTGCCCAGAGTACCAAGGATAAAAATTACCACCAGCTGAGCTCCCATCATTGTGGGAATGGCTCGGTTACACATCGACTATGCAGGTCCTTCCATGGGCACAATGGGCATTGACAATGACCAGGAACTAAGTGGTTGGACGCGCAGAAAGTTTATTCAGCAAACTCAGGGATGATAATGATGGAGAAGCTGTGAGCATCGTTCACGATACACAGAGTCCAGGAAGTATCAGTCATAGAGAGTGGAGCATCATTGACCTCAGGGAATACTCACATTCTGTGGGAAAACGGCATTTTCCTCATAAGGACAGCTCCATGCCAACCATCATCCAATGGTCTGGTGGAAAGTGTGTTCCAAATGTTGAAGGCAGGATTAAAGCAGCAGCCTACAGTGTCACTCGATACCAAACAGTCCCAGTTCCTAATCGATTCTGGGCCCAGCCCACACGCAACAACAGGATAGTTCCAGAGTTGGTGATGGGGAGAAGACACTGCACCAGGTTAAACCTGATATTTCCCAAACTGGGGGAGGGCTGTTGGAGTGAAACAGCAGCAGGATCACCAATGCCAGCCACATGCCTCCTCGAAGTGAGGGAGACCATTTCATTGAGGGGATGACGTTTGGTGCCAGAACCATGGCAACACCTCTGTATGGGTACGAGGTGAGGTTGCCGTGAGGTCAGGTCCCGTGACTTACAAAGTTTGGGGAAAGTGAGGCAATCCTGAACCAACATGTGGATCACCTGAAAACTGTTCCCTCACAAACAGGGCAGGAGCAAAACATACTAGGCCCCTGTCAACAACCAGAAAGCCTGTCAGAAACCATGGGCTCTCCCCTCTGGCTGGTGTCGAGGAAACCTCAGGGTCCAAGATGGATGAGCCTCGATACCATTACCGCTGGAAGAGGAGGAAATTCTCGAGATGTTCCGGATACAAGGAGAGGAACTACAGTCCGGTACAGGCCGTGTCAGAGTCCGCATCAGAGGGACCGGAGCTGGGGTGGAAACATCACAGGAAAAGCTACAAGAGGAGGTGACCCAGTCCCCTGGGAGGGTGGGGGGATTTGTGTGCTACAAGGTCCCTGATTGGCCTGGGCTTGAAGACCCCAATCAGGAGGTCCTGATTAACAAATATAACTTGGAGATTGGCCAAACTGGTCATCAACAGGTCCAGGCACCGGCCCCTGGAGGGGAGGGACTCTCCAGCAGCGCGCCAGCGGGAGTGAGTTCACGTGCTGGGACTCTCCCCCTTAAGGGGCACTGCCCCTGTGCTACTGCCTTACGCACACACGTACGTACGAAGGAAGGAAGAAGAAGAAGGAGGAGAAAGAGAAAGAAGAAGAAGGAAGAAGGAAGAAGAAGAAGGAGGAGAAAGAGAAAGAAGAAGAAGGAAGAAGGAAGAAGAAGAAGGAGGAGAAAGAGAAAGAAGAAGAAGAAGGAAGGCAGAGGCAGAAGCAGGAGGTGGGAGCCTTTGTGGTCTGGCTCCTGCCTTTGGAGCTGCAGCCTAGGCCTCGCCACTGCTGGTCTCTGGGGCCCTGCCCGGACCTGCCTTGGCTGTTGCTGCTTGGGGCCTGCCTCGCTGCAGCCTGGGACTTGCCTTGGGGCCCCTTGCTGGACCTCCACCGCTGCTGCTGTCGCCTGAGGCCTGCCTCCGCCACCGCTGCCTGGGACTCGCCTTGGGGCTGCCTGGGACTTTACTTGCCTTGGGGACCCTCCCTAACAGGTCTGCCCCCACCGCCGTGACTGAGGGCCAACCTAGGACTCGCCCGAGGCCTGCTGCCACTGCTGTTGTCGCCTGAGGCCTGCCTCCTCCACTGCTGCCTGGGACTCGCCTTGGCCCCTCCCTACAACCCCCACCACTGCTGCTGCTGCCTGGGGCCTGCCAACATCCAGCAGCAGAATATGGCGAGCCCGAAGGTCGCGGGGCCCAGCCGCACCTACGCCGGGGTAGCCGCTGCCTTGGGCTCGGCTGTCCCAACCCCGGCTGCGACGTCAACCCCCTTCAGGCACCTGACCAAACGCCTGGGGGTCAAGGCCTATCCCCACCCCAACATGACCATCGAGGCCTGCAGCAAGGCCATGGCTAGTGTGGTCGGCCCACTGGCCATCGTCGCTGCGGCCCGCATGTAGGGGAAGGCCGTATTTTTCCTAAAAACCGAGCAGGCGGTCCACCTGGCCGTGGAGAGGGGGCTCGCTGTGGGCGGGACACATTTGCCCGTCGACCCTCTGGAGGTTACGGCCCAGAGGGTCGTGATCTCTAACGTCCCGCCCTTCATTGCCAGCGAGCTCCTTCTCCCCCACCTCACCACCCTGGGGGAGATCCGGTCAGGGGTCCAGCCGCTCCTGCTCGGTCTGAAGGACCCTGCCCTCAGACACATTTACTCCTTCCGGCGCCAGGTGTTTATTTGCCTGGCCCGGGAGGAGGTCACCGAGGGCTCATTCACCGTCCTCCATGAGGGCGCGGCCTACCGCACCTTCTGGACGGCGGACGGCGTGCGGTGCCACCTGTGCCGCGAGGTGGGGCACATACGGAAAAGCTGCCCCACCCCGAAGGTCGCCCAGCCCGCGCCGATGGCTGATGGTGGTGCCGCCGCACACACACCCCCTCCCCCGAAGCCAACACCCCCAGCCCCGGCACCGGAGGCTAAGCCGGGGGCTGGCAATGCTCCAGCCTCTGGCAGGGAGGGGGGTGAGCGTCCGGCCGGACAGAAGGCGCAGAAGAAGACGCGGCGCGTCAGGCCCGCCCACGGGGAGACCACCCTATCCCCTTCCCCGGAACCTAGCCCACGACCTGCCCCACCCCGGCACGACAATGCCCCTGCGGCCGTGCCAGCATCGCCCCGGCGCGGGAACCCTGACCCTCAAACCCCCGGACCCTTACCTGACCCTGACCCCACATCCACTCCCCACCCCGATGGAGAAACCCCTCGGGCCTTGACGCCCAACCCTGGTGCCGTGACACCTGGCCCGGGGGCCCCTGAGCCCGAGCCCTGCCCAACCCAGCCACGCCCTGGCACTAACCTGGGGGAACCACCGCTGGCCCACCTCCTGCAGCGACCATGTCTCCGGGACCCGGAGAGGGAACTGGGCCCCTGCCCCGCCCGCCCTCCCTGATAAACCCGGGGCAGGGCAGGAAGTGACACAAATGGCCCTCCCCACCTTGGCCACGCCCCCTGTCTTCCCCCAGCCATTCGTATTCCTGGAAAGGCTGGGGGGAGGGACCCCGGGCCGCATGACCACCGAGGCGGGCGGGGAGGGGAAGGCCCATAAATCCCCCGGTCTTGCCCATTTGCCACCGGGCGGTGGGGATCCCCAGTGGAGGGCTCTCTACGCGGGAGTCCTCCCCCTTTCTCTCGGGGATCTGGGGTGGAGGGTGCTGCACGCAGCAGTCCCCTGCAACCGCAGATTGCGGTGGTTCACGGACTCCCAGCCCAACTGCTTGTTCTGTGGCGCTGTGGAGTCCGTGGACCACGTGTATATTGGGTGTGGGCGTTTGCACTCCCTTTTTGATTTTCTGAAAAACCTTCTCCTCTGTTTTTGGCTGCACTTCAGTCCCACGCTCCTGATCTTTGGGCACCCGGTACGGAGGAAGGAGGGCAGGTCTGAAGACCTCCTCGTGGGTCTGCTCCTGGGCCTGGCCAAGCTGGCCATCAACAGGTCCAGGCAGCGGGCCGTGGAGGGGGTCGTTAGGGCCGACTGCCTGCCCCTCTTCCGCGGTTATGTTAGAGCCCGGGTGTCCTTGGAGAAGGAGCACGCGGTGTCCACCAACACCCTGGAGTTGTTCAGGGAGAGGTGGGCGCCGCAGGGAGTGGAGTGCATCATTTCTCCCTCCAACTCTATTTTGATTTAGTCCCTACCCTCCCCTTCACTGTTTTGATCACACAGCACTGCCCTTTGATGTGAAGGGCAGTGTTTGTCACTGGCCACCCGGGTGTTTTCCTATCTTCCTGGTGGTGGAAATTGAATAAAGATTGGTGCACTTTGTGTCTTTCACTGTGTCTCACACCTGCACACACACACCATGGGTGCTGGGGATAAAATAAGCAAAAAAAAAAAAAAAAAAAAAAAAAAAAAAAAAAAAAAAAAAAAAAAAATAAATCCCCCGGTCTTGCCCATTTGCCACCGGGCGGTGGGGATCCCCAGTGGAGGGCTCTCTACGCGGGAGTCCTCCCCCTTTCTCTCGGGGATCTGGGGTGGAGGGTGCTGCACGCAGCAGTCCCCTGCAACCGCAGATTGCGGTGGTTCACGGACTCCCAGCCCAACTGCTTGTTCTGTGGCGCTGTGGAGTCCGTGGACCACGTGTATATTGGGTGTGGGCGTTTGCACTCCCTTTTTGATTTTCTGAAAAACCTTCTCCTCTGTTTTTGGCTGCACTTCAGTCCCACGCTCCTGATCTTTGGGCACCCGGTACGGAGGAAGGAGGGCAGGTCTGAAGACCTCCTCGTGGGTCTGCTCCTGGGCCTGGCCAAACTGGCCATCAACAGGTCCAGGCAGCGGGCCGTGGAGGGGGTCGTTAGGGCCGACTGCCTGCCCCTCTTCCGCGGTTACGTTAGAGCCCGGGTGTCCTTGGAGAAGGAGCACGCGGCGTCGACCAACACCCTGGAGTTGTTCAGGGAGAGGTGGGCGCCGCAGGGAGTGGAGTGCATCATTTCTCCCTCCAATTCTATTTTGATTTAGTCCCTACCCTCCCCTTCACTGTTTTGATCACACAGCACTGTCCTTTGATGTGAAGGGCAGTGTTTGTCACTGGCCACCCGGGTGTTTTCCTGTCTTCCTGGTGGTGGAAACTGAATAAAGATTCGTGCACTTTGTGTCTTTCACAGTGTCTTACACCTGCACACACACACCATGGGTGCTGGGGATAAAATAAGCACTACCGCACTTAGGCGGTAGTGTGGGGGTTAAATTTTTAAAAACTAAAAGAAAAGAGAAAAAAAAAAGAAAAAAGAAAGAAAAAGAAAAAAAAAAAAAAAAAAAAAAAAAAATAAATCCCCCGGTCTTGCCCATTTGCCACCGGGCGGTGGGGATCCCCAGTGGAGGGCTCTCTACGCGGGAGTCCTCCCCCTTTCTCTCGGGGATCTGGGGTGGAGGGTGCTGCACGCAGCAGTCCCCTGCAACCGCAGATTGCGGTGGTTCACGGACTCCCAGCCCAACTGCTTGTTCTGTGGCGCTGTGGAGTCCGTGGACCATGTATATATTGGGTGTGGGCGTTTGCACTCCCTTTTTGATTTCCTTAAAAACCTTCTCCTCTGTTTTTGGCTGCACTTCAGTCCCACGCTCCTGATCTTTGGGCACCCGGTACGGAGGAAGGAGGGCAGGTCTGAAGACCTCCTCGTGGGTCTGCTCCTGGGCCTGGCCAAGCTGGCCATCAACAGGTCCAGGCAGCGGGCCGTGGAGGGGGTCGTTAGGGCCGACTGCCTGCCCCTCTTCCGCGGTTATGTTAGAGCCCGGGTGTCCTTGGAGAAGGAGCACGCGGTGTCCACCAACACCCTGGAGTTGTTCAGGGAGAGGTGGGCGCCGCAGGGAGTGGAGTGCATCATTTCTCCCTCCAACTCTATTTTGATTTAGTCCCTACCCTCCCCTTCACTGTTTTGATCACACAGCACTGTCCTTTGATGTGAAGGGCAGTGTTTGTCACTGGCCACCCGGGTGTTTTCCTATATTCCTGGTGGTGGAAATTGAATAAAGATTGGTGCACTTTGTGTCTTTCACAGTGTCTTACACCTGCACACACACACCATGGGTGCTGGGGATAAAATAAGCACTACCGCACTTAGGCGGTAGTGTGGGGGTTAAAAAGAATAGAGAAAAAAAAAAAAAAAAAAAAAAAAAAAAAGAAAAAAATAAATCCCCCGGTCTTGCCCATTTGCCACCGGGCGGTGGGGATCCCCAGTGGAGGGCTCTCTACGCGGGAGTCCTCCCCCTTTCTCTCGGGGATCTGGGGTGGAGGGTGCTGCACGCAGCAGTCCCCTGCAACCGCAGATTGCGGTGGTTCACGGACTCCCAGCCCAACTGCTTGTTCTGTGGCGCTGTGGAGTCCGTGGACCACGTGTATATTGGGTGTGGGCGTTTGCACTCCCTTTTTGATTTTCTGAAAAACCTTCTCCTCTGTTTTTGGCTGCACTTCAGTCCCACGCTCCTGATCTTTGGGCACCTGGTACGGAGGAAGGAGGGCAGGTCTGAAGACCTCCTCGTGGGTCTGCTCCTGGGCCTGGCCAAACTGGCCATCAACAGGTCCAGGCAGCGGGCCATGGAGGGGGTCGTTAGGGCCGACTGCCTGCCCCTCTTCCGCGGTTACGTTAGAGCCCGGGTGTCCTTGGAGAAGGAGCACGCGGTATCCACCAACACCCTGGAGTTGTTCAGGGAGAGGTGGGCGCCGCAGGGAGTGGAGTGCATCATTTCTCCCTCCAACTCTATTTTGATTTAGTCCCTACCCTCCCCTTCACTGTTTTGATCACACAGCACTGCCCTTTGATGTGAAGGGCAGTGTTTATCACTGGCCACCTGGGTGTTTTCCTATCTTCCTGGTGGTGGAATTTGAATAAAGATTGGTGCACTTTGTGTCTTCCACTGTGTCTCACACCTGCACACACACACCATGGGTGCTGGGGAAAAAAAATAAGCACTACTGCAGTTAGGTGGTAGTGTGGGGGTTAAAAAAGAAAGGGGGAGAAAAAAAAAAAAAAAAAAAAAAAGAAAAAAAGCAAAGAAAAAAAGAAAAAAAAAAAAAAAAAAAAAAAAAAAATAAATCCCCCGGTCTTGCCCATTTGCCACCGGGCGGTGGGGATCCCCAGTGGAGGGCTCTCTACGCGGGAGTCCTCCCCCTTTCTCTCGGGGATCTGGGGTGGAGGGTGCTGCACGCAGCAGTCCCCTGCAACCGCAGATTGCGGTGGTTCACGGACTCCCAGCCCAACTGCTTGTTCTGTGGCGCTGTGGAGTCCGTGGACCACGTGTATATTGGGTGTGGGCGTTTGCACTCCCTTTTTGATTTTCTGAAAAACCTTCTCCTCTGTTTTTGGCTGCACTTCAGTCCCACGCTCCTGATCTTTGGGCACCTGGTACGGAGGAAGGAGGGCAGGTCTGAAGACCTCCTCGTGGGTCTGCTCCTGGGCCTGGCCAAACTGGCCATCAACAGGTCCAGGCAGCGGGCCGTGGAGGGGGTCGTTAGGGCCGACTGCCTGCCCCTCTTCCGCGGTTACGTTAGAGCCCGGGTGTCCTTGGAGAAGGAGCACGCGGCGTCGACCAACACCCTGGAGTTGTTCAGGGAGAGGTGGGCGCCGCAGGGAGTGGAGTGCATCATTTCTCCCTCCAATTCTATTTTGATTTAGTCCCTACCCTCCCCTTCACTGTTTTGATCACACAGCACTGCCCTTTGATGTGAAGGGCAGTGTTTGTCACTGGCCACCCGGGTGTTTTCCTATATTCCTGGTGGTGGAAATTGAATAAAGATTGGTGCACTTTGTGTCTTTCACTGTGTCTCACACCTGCACACACACACCATGGGTGCTGGGGATAAAATAAGCACTACCGCAGTTAGGTGGTAGTGTAGGGTAAAGAAAAAAAAAAGAAAAAAAAAAAAAAAAAAAAAAAAAGAAAAAAAAAAATAAATCCCCCGGTCTCTCTGGGGAAGAGGCACCGGCCCGGGGTGGGGAGGGGAGTGGCTCTCCAGCAGCGCGCCGGCGGTGCTGCCCCTCTCCGGGGGACGAGCCAACGGTGCCCCTCGACTGTCCCGCACCGCGGCCCGACTCGCCCAAACCCCTGGGGGCTACAGCAGGGCCTCCTGCTGCCTCGACTCCTCCGGCCCCTGGGGAGGACCTCAATAACCACGAGGGCCGTGGTGCGGGCGACGACGGAGGACCCTCTGCTGGGTCGTCGAGCGGTGGAGGGGAGGAGGGTGTTATCCTCGCTCCTCCCTCCCAGACTGTTTTTCCGGGGGCCTTGGCCCTGGGGGATGACCTTTTCCTGGGGGATGACCTTTTCCCCGAGGAGCCAGGCGTCCCGGTGTCGGGAGAGGAGCGGGGCCCCGAGCCTCTGCCGCCCGACGACCCGAACTCGGGGAGTTCCGGGAAGGGGTGCGTCGAGGAAGGTACCGCCGGTGACCCTGGGGGTGGGGTCGCCGGGGGTTTGAGGCCGGTTGGCGGCGCCGGACCAGCCCCCATTCTCTCGGTGGGGGAGGGGTCGGTGACCGAGGGCGACCTCCCGGAGGAGGGTTCGGGATCGGTGGCGGACACCGGGGACGACGCGGACTCCGTCTGCAGTGACTTTTTTGAGTCCCGGGTGCCCCCCACCGATCTCTCCCTCATCCCCCTCGAGGAACTCCGGGAATTTGTCGAGGAAACTCGGAGTCGCCGGGATAGAGCCCAACTGGCGCTCGACCGCTGGAGCTCTTTTGAGAAAGTTTACTGGTCGGCCCTCGCTGCCCGCCAGGCGCCTGGGCTCGATGTCAATGAGCGAAAGCGAGTCAGGAACTTCCTGGGAGCACTCCTGGTGAGGGCGAGGGACTTCAGTGCCCCTCCCTCGTCCTCCCTGTAAATATATACACGGGTTTGTTAATTGTACTGGTGGTGGTTGCACAAAGCTTCCGACATGGAGACAACTATAGCCAGCCTCAACATCAACGGCAGCAGGGAGTCGCAGCGCAGATTCCAGACCCTCTCGGTCCTTCGGGACGGGAGGTATGCGGTGTGCTTCCTGCAAGAAACCCACACTACCCCGGGAGACGAAGCCACCTGGCTCCTGGAGTGGCGAGGGGGGGTCTACATGAGTCACCTCACCCGCAGATCTGGCGGGGTGGCTATCCTGTTGGCCCCGCATTTTCAGCCGGAGATCTTGGGGGTCAGGGAGCCAGTGCCAGGCCGTTTGCTTCACCTGACGGTTCGGCTGGGGGGCGCGGTGCTTCACTTGGTGAACGTCTACGCTCCCCCGGCCGGGCCGAGGCAAGCGAGCTTCTTCCAAGAAGTGTCCGCTCATCTCGCTTCCATCGACGAGGACCAGTGCGTCGTCCTCGGGGGAGATTTTAATTGCGTCCTCGAGGGCAGGGACCACGGCGGTGCCCGCACTGACCGCGCGTCAGGGAAGAGGTTGGGGGACTTGGTCAAGTCCTTCGACCTGGTGGACGTCTGGCGGAATCTCCATCCCGACTCCATCGCCTTCACCTTCGTGAGGCCTGGGGTCGGAGTGTCCAGAATCGACCGCCTGTACGTTTCGCGGGCGTACGCCTCCTGTTTCCCGAAGGCCTCCACGCGGCAGGTGTCGTGCACGGACCACCACCTGGTGTGGGCGGAACTCCTTCCGTTCGGCGCCAGGCTCGGCTCCGCGTACTGGCACTTTAACAACCTGCTGCTGGAGGACGAGCGGTTCCGGGACTCGTTTCGTCGCTTCTGGGCCGGCTGGAGAAGGAAGCGGGGAAGCTTCCCCTCCCTGAGGCTATGGTGGGACGTGGGCAAGGCTCACGTCCGCGTCTTCTGTCAGGAGTACGCGAGGGGGTCGACGAAGAGGCGGAAATCCAGGATCGGGGAGTTGGAGAGGGAGTTGCTCGACCTGGAGTCACGCCTCGGTCAGCCCGACGCGGACCCGGCCCTGCGCGGGGTGTACGAAGAGAAGAAGGCCGCGCTCCGGGACCTGCAGCTCGTCGGGGCTCGGGGCGCGTACGTGAGGTCGCGGATCCAGCTCCTCCAGGACCTGGACCGCGGCTCCCCCTTCTTCTACTCGCTGGAAAAAAGGCGTGGCACCCGTCAGCAGCTCCTTGTGCTGCTGGCCGACGACGGGTCCCTCGTCTCGGATCCGGAGGGCGTCAGGGCCCACGTCCGAAACTATTACACAGCCCTGTTCTCTCCGGATCCGTCCAGCGAGGATGCTCGCAGAGTTCTGTGGGAGGACCTGCCGCAGCTCGGCCCGGAGGACGCCGGAAGGCTCGACGCTCCCGTCACTTTGGAGGAGCTGACCGGCGCCCTCGACCGGCTCTCGAGGGGCAAAACCCCGGGGCTGGACGGGCTGACTGTGGAGTTCTTCAGGGCGTTCTGGGACGTCCTGGGGAGCGACTACGCACAGGTCCTGGGGGAGTGTTTAAATGCCGGACAGCTGCCCCTTTCTTGGCGCAGGGCGGTCATCGTCCTGCTGCCAAAGAAGGGGGACCTTCGTTCCTTAAAGAACTGGCGTCCGGTCTCCCTCCTCGGCACGGATTACAAAATCTTCGCCAGGGTGTTGTCTTCTCGCCTGGCCTCCGTGCTGGCCCACATGATCCACCCGGACCAGTCCTACACGGTCCCGGGCCGGAGGATACACGATAACGTCCACCTGGTCCGGGACCTGATCCATTTCTGTCGACGGGCTGGTCTGCCGAGCGCCTTCCTGTCTCTCGACCAGGAGAAGGCGTTCGACAGGGTCGATCACGAGTACCTGCTCGGGACTCTGCGGGCATTCGGGTTCGGGGCGCAGTTCGTCGCCCGGATCCGACTTTTGTACGCCGCCGCAGAGTGTCTGGTTAAAGTTAACGGGTCCCTGACGGCGCCCCTTCGCTTCGGGAGAGGAGTGCGTCAAGGCTGCCCCCTGTCCGGCCAGCTGTATTCCCTGTGCGTGGAGCCTTTCCTGCGCCTCTTGCGGAGGAGGTTGTCGGGGCTGGTTCTGCGCGGCGCGGGCACGGGGGTGGTCCTCTCGGCCTACGCCGACGACGTGCTCCTCACCTTCACCGACCCGGCTGACCTGGGGAGGATGCGCGAGTGCCAGGCCGTGTACTCGGCGGCGTCTTCCGCCAGGATCAACTGGGCCAAATGTTCCGGACTACTGGTCGGCCCGTGGCGGGTGGACTCTCTGCCGGAGGAGTTACGGGGGTTCAGCTGGAGTACCACCCATCTCCTCTACCTGGGGGTCTACCTCAGCCCGGCTGAGGAATCCTGGCCGGCCAACTGGCAGGAGCTGGAGGCCAAAGTCTCGGCTCGCCTAGGCCGCTGGACAGGACTGCTCCGAGTGCTATCTTACAGGAGTCGAGTGCTGGTCATAAACCAGCTGGTGGCCGCCATGCTGTGGTACCGGCTGGTCACTTTGGTCCCTCCTCTTGGCTTTGTCGCTGGCATCCAGAGAACGTTGGTCGATTTCTTCTGGGACAAAAAGATGCACTGGGTCGCCGCGCAGGCTCTGAGTCTCCCTATTGAGGAGGGCGGTCAGTCGCTGGTGTGCGCCCGCACCCAGGTCGCGACGTTCCGCCTTCAGACCTTGCGGCGATACCTTTACGTCGAGCCTCCTCCTAGATGGTGCGCCCTGGCGACGTATTTTTTCCGCCAGGTGCGTAACCTCAACTACGACACGCAGCTCCTGTTCGTCGACCGTGACGGTTTGCAGGTCGCCCTCAAGACGCTGCCTGTCTTTTACCAGGACCTGATCACTGTCTGGAACATGGTCGAATCGCGTCGCGCCTACCCTCCGGCTGGAGTAGCGGCTGTCGTCAGGGAGCCGTTGCTCAGGAATCCGCACCTCCGTACTCGCGGGTTCGAGTGGCTGTCGGAGGAGAGGGCCGCGGCGGCGAGGGTGACCAGGGTCGGGGACGTGCTGGGTGCCGGGGGCCTGGGCTGGACGCTGCCGCAGGACATAGCAGGCAGGGCGGCGGTAGACGTCCAGTACGTGGCCACCGCCATCCGACGCCTCAAAACGGCGGTGCTCGGACCCGACGTAGTACACCAGTTGGAGGACGCTCAGGCGTGCGGTGGGATCCCGTCCGAGCTCACCCCAGCCCGGACGGAATTTCACATTGGCCCCAAGGTCCCGTACTTCCCGCGGGAGCCTGTGCCCCACAACCTGAGCCGCCTCCGAAATTTTAACTTTGTTTCGTTTAGGGAGGTGAACAGGAGAGCCCTGTACAGACTGCTGCTGCACACCGTCCACCTCTTCTCCCTCATCCACCGTCCGGACACGCCTTGGCGTGCCCATTTGCCACCGGGCGGTGGGGATCCCCAGTGGAGGGCTCTCTACGCGGGAGTCCTCCCCCTTTCTCTCGGGGATCTGGGGTGGAGGGTGCTGCACGCAGCAGTCCCCTGCAACCGCAGATTGCGGTGGTTCACGGACTCCCAGCCCAACTGCTTGTTCTGTGGCGCTGTGGAGTCCGTGGACCACGTGTATATTGGGTGTGGGCGTTTGCACTCCCTTTTTGATTTTCTGAAAAACCTTCTCCTCTGTTTTTGGCTGCACTTCAGTCCCACGCTCCTGATCTTTGGGCACCCGGTACGGAGGAAGGAGGGCAGGTCTGAAGACCTCCTCGTGGGTCTGCTCCTGGGCCTGGCCAAACTGGCCATCAACAGGTCCAGGCAGCGGGCCGTGGAGGGGGTCGTTAGGGCCGACTGCCTGCCCCTCTTCCGCGGTTACGTTAGAGCCCGGGTGTCCTTGGAGAAGGAGCACGCGGCGTCGACCAACACCCTGGAGTTGTTCAGGGAGAGGTGGGCGCCGCAGGGAGTGGAGTGCATCATTTCTCCCTCCAATTCTATTTTGATTTAGTCCCTACCCTCCCCTTCACTGTTTTGATCACACAGCACTGTCCTTTGATGTGAAGGGCAGTGTTTGTCACTGGCCACCCGGGTGTTTTCCTGTCTTCCTGGTGGTGGAAACTGAATAAAGATTCGTGCACTTTGTGTCTTTCACAGTGTCTTACACCTGCACACACACACCATGGGTGCTGGGGATAAAATAAGCACTACCGCACTTAGGTGGTAGTGTGGGGGTTAAAACAAAAAAAAAAAAAAAAAAAAAAAAAAAAAAAATCCCCCGGTCTCTCTGGGGAAGAGGCACCGGCCCGGGGTGGGGAGGGGAGTGGCTCTCCAGCAGCGCGCCGGCGGTGCTGCCCCTCTCCGGGGGATGAGCCAACGGTGCCCCTCGACTGTCCCGCACCGCGGCCCGACTCGCCCAAACCCCTGGGGGCTACAGCAGGGCCTCCTGCTGCCTCGACTCCTCCGGCCCCTGGGGAGGACCTCAATAACCACGAGGGCCGTGGTGCGGGCGACGACGGAGGACCCTCTGCTGGGTCGTCGAGCGGTGGAGGGGAGGAGGGTGTTATCCTCGCTCCTCCCTCCCAGACTGTTTTTCCGGGGGCCTTGGCCCTGGGGGATGACCTTTTCCTGGGGGATGACCTTTTCCCCGAGGAGCCAGGCGTCCCGGTGTCGGGAGAGGAGCGGGGCCCCGAGCCTCTGCCGCCCGACGACCCGAACTCGGGGCGTTCCGGGAAGGGGTGCGTCGAGGAAGGTACCGCCGGTGACCCTGGGGGTGGGGTCGCCGGGGGTTTGAGGCCGGTTGGCGGCGCCGGACCAGCCCCCATTCTCTCGGTGGGGGAGGGGTCGGTGACCGAGGGCGACCTCCCGGAGGAGGGTTCGGGATCGGTGGCGGACACCGGGGACGACGCGGACTCCGTCTGCAGTGACTTTTTTGAGTCCCGGGTGCCCCCCACCGATCTCTCCCTCATCCCCCTCGAGGAACTCCGGGAATTTGTCGAGGAAACTCGGAGTCGCCGGGATAGAGCCCAACTGGCGCTCGACCGCTGGAGCTCTTTTGAGAAAGTTTACTGGTCGGCCCTCGCTGCCCGCCAGGCGCCTGGGCTCGATGTCAATGAGCGAAAGCGAGTCAGGAACTTCCTGGGAGCACTCCTGGTGAGGGCGAGGGACTTCAGTGCCCCTCCCTCGTCCTCCCTGTAAATATATACACGGGTTTGTTAATTGTACTGGTGGTGGTTGCACAACGCTTCCGACATGGAGACAACTATAGCCAGCCTCAACATCAACGGCAGCAGGGAGTCGCAGCGCAGATTCCAGACCCTCTCGGTCCTTCGGGACGGGAGGTATGCGGTGTGCTTCCTGCAAGAAACCCACACTACCCCGGGAGACGAAGCCACCTGGCTCCTGGAGTGGCGAGGGGGGGTCTACATGAGTCACCTCACCCGCAGATCTGGCGGGGTGGCTATCCTGTTGGCCCCGCATTTTCAGCCGGAGATCTTGGGGGTCAGGGAGCCAGTGCCAGGCCGTTTGCTTCACCTGACGGTTCGGCTGGGGGGCGCGGTGCTTCACTTGGTGAACGTCTACGCTCCCCCGGCCGGGCCGAGGCAAGCGAGCTTCTTCCAAGAAGTGTCCGCTCATCTCGCTTCCATCGACGAGGGCCAGTGCGTCGTCCTCGGGGGAGATTTTAATTGCGTCCTCGAGGGCAGGGACCACGGCGGTGCCCGCACTGACCGCGCGTCAGGGAAGAGGTTGGGGGACTTGGTCAAGTCCTTCGACCTGGTGGACGTCTGGCGGAATCTCCATCCCGACTCCATCGCCTTCACCTTCGTGAGGCCTGGGGTCGGAGTGTCCAGAATCGACCGCCTGTACGTTTCGCGGGCGTACGCCTCCTGTTTCCCGAAGGCCTCCACGCGGCAGGTGTCGTGCACGGACCACCACCTGGTGTGGGCGGAACTCCTTCCGTTCGGCGCCAGGCTCGGCTCCGCGTACTGGCACTTTAACAACCTGCTGCTGGAGGACGAGCGGTTCCGGGACTCGTTTCGTCGCTTCTGGGCCGGCTGGAGAAGGAAGCGGGGAAGCTTCCCCTCCCTGAGGCTATGGTGGGACGTGGGCAAGGCTCACGTCCGCGTCTTCTGTCAGGAGTACGCGAGGGGGTCGACGAAGAGGCGGAAATCCAGGATCGGGGAGTTGGAGAGGGAGTTGCTCGACCTGGAGTCACGCCTCGGTCAGCCCGACGCGGACCCGGCCCTGCGCGGGGTGTACGAAGAGAAGAAGGCCGCGCTCCGGGACCTGCAGCTCGTCGGGGCTCGGGGCGCGTACGTGAGGTCGCGGATCCAGCTCCTCCAGGACCTGGACCGCGGCTCCCCCTTCTTCTACTCGCTGGAAAAAAGGCGTGGCACCCGTCAGCAGCTCCTTGTGCTGCTGGCCGATGACGGGTCCCTCGTCTCGGATCCGGAGGGCGTCAGGGCCCACGTCCGAAACTATTACACAGCCCTGTTCTCTCCGGATCCGTCCAGCGAGGATGCTCGCAGAGTTCTGTGGGAGGACCTGCCGCAGCTCGGCCCGGAGGACGCCGGAAGGCTCGACGCTCCCGTCACTTTGGAGGAGCTGACCGGCGCCCTCGACCGGCTCTCGAGGGGCAAAACCCCGGGGCTGGACGGGCTGACTGTGGAGTTCTTCAGGGCGTTCTGGGACGTCCTGGGGAGCGACTACGCACAGGTCCTGGGGGAGTGTTTAAATGCCGGACAGCTGCCCCTTTCTTGGCGCAGGGCGGTCATCGTCCTGCTGCCAAAGAAGGGGGACCTTCGTTCCTTAAAGAACTGGCGTCCGGTCTCCCTCCTCGGCACGGATTACAAAATCTTCGCCAGGGTGTTGTCTTCTCGCCTGGCCTCCGTGCTGGCCCACATGATCCACCCGGACCAGTCCTACACGGTCCCGGGCCGGAGGATACACGATAACGTCCACCTGGTCCGGGACCTGATCCATTTCTGTCGACGGGCTGGTCTGCCGAGCGCCTTCCTGTCTCTCGACCAGGAGAAGGCGTTCGACAGGGTCGATCACGAGTACCTGCTCGGGACTCTGCGGGCATTCGGGTTCGGGGCGCAGTTCGTCGCCCGGATCCGACTTTTGTACGCCGCCGCAGAGTGTCTGGTTAAAGTTAACGGGTCCCTGACGGCGCCCCTTCGCTTCGGGAGAGGAGTGCGTCAAGGCTGCCCCCTGTCCGGCCAGCTGTATTCCCTGTGCGTGGAGCCTTTCCTGCGCCTCTTGCGGAGGAGGTTGTCGGGGCTGGTTCTGCGCGGCGCGGGCACGGGGGTGGTCCTCTCGGCCTACGCCGACGACGTGCTCCTCACCTTCACCGACCCGGCTGACCTGGGGAGGATGCGCGAGTGCCAGGCCGTGTACTCGGCGGCGTCTTCCGCCAGGATCAACTGGGCCAAATGTTCCGGACTACTGGTCGGCCCGTGGCGGGTGGACTCTCTGCCGGAGGAGTTACGGGGGTTCAGCTGGAGTACCACCCATCTCCTCTACCTGGGGGTCTACCTCAGCCCGGCTGAGGAATCCTGGCCGGCCAACTGGCAGGAGCTGGAGGCCAAAGTCTCGGCTCGCCTAGGCCGCTGGACAGGACTGCTCCGAGTGCTATCTTACAGGAGTCGAGTGCTGGTCATAAACCAGCTGGTGGCCGCCATGCTGTGGTACCGGCTGGTCACTTTGGTCCCTCCTCTTGGCTTTGTCGCTGGCATCCAGAGAACGTTGGTCGATTTCTTCTGGGACAAAAAGATGCACTGGGTCGCCGCGCAGGCTCTGAGTCTCCCTATTGAGGAGGGCGGTCAGTCGCTGGTGTGCGCCCGCACCCAGGTCGCGACGTTCCGCCTTCAGACCTTGCGGCGATACCTTTACGTCGAGCCTCCTCCTAGATGGTGCGCCCTGGCGACGTATTTTTTCCGCCAGGTGCGTAACCTCAACTACGACACGCAGCTCCTGTTCGTCGACCGTGACGGTTTGCAGGTCGCCCTCAAGACGCTGCCTGTCTTTTACCAGGACCTGATCACTGTCTGGAACATGGTCGAATCGCGTCGCGCCTACCCTCCGGCTGGAGTAGCGGCTGTCGTCAGGGAGCCGTTGCTCAGGAATCCGCACCTCCGTACTCGCGGGTTCGAGTGGCTGTCGGAGGAGAGGGCCGCGGCGGCGAGGGTGACCAGGGTCGGGGACGTGCTGGGTGCCGGGGGCCTGGGCTGGACGCTGCCGCAGGACATAGCAGGCAGGGCGGCGGTAGACGTCCAGTACGTGGCCACCGCCATCCGACGCCTCAAAACGGCGGTGCTCGGACCCGACGTAGTACACCAGTTGGAGGACGCTCAGGTGTGCGGTGGGATCCCGTCCGAGCTCACCCCAGCCCGGACGGAATTTCACATTGGCCCCAAGGTCCCGTACTTCCCGCGGGAGCCTGTGCCCCACAACCTGAGCCGCCTCCGAAATTTTAACTTTGTTTCGTTTAGGGAGGTGAACAGGAGAGCCCTGTACAGACTGCTGCTGCACACCGTCCACCTCTTCTCCCTCATCCACCGTCCGGACACGCCTTGGCGTGCCCATTTGCCACCGGGCGGTGGGGATCCCCAGTGGAGGGCTCTCTACGCGGGAGTCCTCCCCCTTTCTCTCGGGGATCTGGGGTGGAGGGTGCTGCACGCAGCAGTCCCCTGCAACCGCAGATTGCGGTGGTTCACGGACTCCCAGCCCAACTGCTTGTTCTGTGGCGCTGTGGAGTCCGTGGACCACGTGTATATTGGGTGTGGGCGTTTGCACTCCCTTTTTGATTTTCTGAAAAACCTTCTCCTCTGTTTTTGGCTGCACTTCAGTCCCACGCTCCTGATCTTTGGGCACCCGGTACGGAGGAAGGAGGGCAGGTCTGAAGACCTCCTCGTGGGTCTGCTCCTGGGCCTGGCCAAACTGGCCATCAACAGGTCCAGGCAGCGGGCCGTGGAGGGGGTCGTTAGGGCCGACTGCCTGCCCCTCTTCCGCGGTTACGTTAGAGCCCGGGTGTCCTTGGAGAAGGAGCACGCGGCGTCGACCAACACCCTGGAGTTGTTCAGGGAGAGGTGGGCGCCGCAGGGAGTGGAGTGCATCATTTCTCCCTCCAATTCTATTTTGATTTAGTCCCTACCCTCCCCTTCACTGTTTTGATCACACAGCACTGTCCTTTGATGTGAAGGGCAGTGTTTGTCACTGGCCACCCGGGTGTTTTCCTGTCTTCCTGGTGGTGGAAACTGAATAAAGATTCGTGCACTTTGTGTCTTTCACAGTGTCTTACACCTGCACACACACACCATGGGTGCTGGGGAAAAAATAAAAAAAAAAAAAAAAAAAAAAAAAAATAAATCCCCCGGTCTCTCTGGGGAAGAGGCACCGGCCCGGGGTGGGGAGGGGAGTGGCTCTCCAGCAGCGCGCCGGCGGTGCTGCCCCTCTCCGGGGGACGAGCCAACGGTGCCCCTCGACTGTCCCGCACCGCGGCCCGACTCGCCCAAACCCCTGGGGGCTACAGCAGGGCCTCCTGCTGCCTCGACTCCTCCGGCCCCTGGGGAGGACCTCTATGACCACGAGGGCCGTGGTGCGGGCGACGACGGAGGACCCTCTGCTGGGTCGTCGAGCGGTGGAGGGGAGGAGGGTGTTATCCTCGCTCCTCCCTCCCAGACTGTTTTTCCGGGGGCCTTGGCCCTGGGGGATGACCTTTTCCTGGGGGATGACCTTTTCCCCGAGGAGCCAGGCGTCCCGGTGTCGGGAGAGGAGCGGGGCCCCGAGCCTCTGCCGCCCGACGACCCGAACTCGGGGCGTTCCGGGAAGGGGTGCGTCGAGGAAGGTACCGCCGGTGACCCTGGGGGTGGGGTCGCCGGGGGTTTGAGGCCGGTTGGCGGCGCCGGACCAGCCCCCATTCTCTCGGTGGGGGAGGGGTCGGTGACCGAGGGCGACCTCCCGGAGGAGGGTTCGGGATCGGTGGCGGACACCGGGGACGACGCGGACTCCGTCTGCAGTGACTTTTTTGAGTCCCGGGTGCCCCCCACCGATCTCTCCCTCATCCCCCTCGAGGAACTCCGGGAATTTGTCGAGGAAACTCGGAGTCGCCGGGATAGAGCCCAACTGGCGCTCGACCGCTGGAGCTCTTTTGAGAAAGTTTACTGGTCGGCCCTCGCTGCCCGCCAGGCGCCTGGGCTCGATGTCAATGAGCGAAAGCGAGTCAGGAACTTCCTGGGAGCACTCCTGGTGAGGGCGAGGGACTTCAGTGCCCCTCCCTCGTCCTCCCTGTAAATATATACACGGGTTTGTTAATTGTACTGGTGGTGGTTGCACAACGCTTCCGACATGGAGACAACTATAGCCAGCCTCAACATCAACGGCAGCAGGGAGTCGCAGCGCAGATTCCAGACCCTCTCGGTCCTTCGGGACGGGAGGTATGCGGTGTGCTTCCTGCAAGAAACCCACACTACCCCGGGAGACGAAGCCACCTGGCTCCTGGAGTGGCGAGGGGGGGTCTACATGAGTCACCTCACCCGCAGATCTGGCGGGGTGGCTATCCTGTTGGCCCCGCATTTTCAGCCGGAGATCTTGGGGGTCAGGGAGCCAGTGCCAGGCCGTTTGCTTCACCTGACGGTTCGGCTGGGGGGCGCGGTGCTTCACTTGGTGAACGTCTACGCTCCCCCGGCCGGGCCGAGGCAAGCGAGCTTCTTCCAAGAAGTGTCCGCTCATCTCGCTTCCATCGACGAGGGCCAGTGCGTCGTCCTCGGGGGAGATTTTAATTGCGTCCTCGAGGGCAGGGACCACGGCGGTGCCCGCACTGACCGCGCGTCAGGGAAGAGGTTGGGGGACTTGGTCAAGTCCTTCGACCTGGTGGACGTCTGGCGGAATCTCCATCCCGACTCCATCGCCTTCACCTTCGTGAGGCCTGGGGTCGGAGTGTCCAGAATCGACCGCCTGTACGTTTCGCGGGCGTACGCCTCCTGTTTTCCGAAGGCCTCCACGCGGCAGGTGTCGTGCTCGGACCACCACCTGGTGTGGGCGGAACTCCTTCCGTTCGGCGCCAGGCTCGGCTCCGCGTACTGGCACTTTAACAACCTGCTGCTGGAGGACGAGCGGTTCCGGGACTCGTTTCGTCGCTTCTGGGCCGGCTGGAGAAGGAAGCGGGGAAGCTTCCCCTCCCTGAGGCTATGGTGGGACGTGGGCAAGGCTCACGTCCGCGTCTTCTGTCAGGAGTACGCGAGGGGGTCGACGAAGAGGCGGAAATCCAGGATCGGGGAGTTGGAGAGGGAGTTGCTCGACCTGGAGTCACGCCTCGGTCAGCCCGACGCGGACCCGGCCCTGCGCGGGGTGTACGAAGAGAAGAAGGCCGCGCTCCGGGACCTGCAGCTCGTCGGGGCTCGGGGCGCGTACGTGAGGTCGCGGATCCAGCTCCTCCAGGACCTGGACCGCGGCTCCCCCTTCTTCTACTCGCTGGAAAAAAGGCGTGGCACCCGTCAGCAGCTCCTTGTGCTGCTGGCCGACGACGGGTCCCTCGTCTCGGATCCGGAGGGCGTCAGGGCCCACGTCCGAAACTATTACACAGCCCTGTTCTCTCCGGATCCGTCCAGCGAGGATGCTCGCAGAGTTCTGTGGGAGGACCTGCCGCAGCTCGGCCCGGAGGACGCCGGAAGGCTCGACGCTCCCGTCACTTTGGAGGAGCTGACCGGCGCCCTCGACCGGCTCTCGAGGGGCAAAACCCCGGGGCTGGACGGGCTGACTGTGGAGTTCTTCAGGGCGTTCTGGGACGTCCTGGGGAGCGACTACGCACAGGTCCTGGGGGAGTGTTTAAATGCCGGACAGCTGCCCCTTTCTTGGCGCAGGGCGGTCATCGTCCTGCTGCCAAAGAAGGGGGACCTTCGTTCCTTAAAGAACTGGCGTCCGGTCTCCCTCCTCGGCACGGATTACAAAATCTTCGCCAGGGTGTTGTCTTCTCGCCTGGCCTCCGTGCTGGCCCACATGATCCACCCGGACCAGTCCTACACGGTCCCGGGCCGGAGGATACACGATAACGTCCACCTGGTCCGGGACCTGATCCATTTCTGTCGACGGGCTGGTCTGCCGAGCGCCTTCCTGTCTCTCGACCAGGAGAAGGCGTTCGACAGGGTCGATCACGAGTACCTGCTCGGGACTCTGCGGGCATTCGGGTTCGGGGCGCAGTTCGTCGCCCGGATCCGACTTTTGTACGCCGCCGCAGAGTGTCTGGTTAAAGTTAACGGGTCCCTGACGGCGCCCCTTCGCTTCGGGAGAGGAGTGCGTCAAGGCTGCCCCCTGTCCGGCCAGCTGTATTCCCTGTGCGTGGAGCCTTTCCTGCGCCTCTTGCGGAGGAGGTTGTCGGGGCTGGTTCTGCGCGGCGCGGGCACGGGGGTGGTCCTCTCGGCCTACGCCGACGACGTGCTCCTCACTTTCACCGACCCGGCTGACCTGGGGAGGATGCGCGAGTGCCAGGCCGTGTACTCGGCGGCGTCTTCCGCCAGGATCAACTGGGCCAAATGTTCCGGACTACTGGTCGGCCCGTGGCGGGTGGACTCTCTGCCGGAGGAGTTACGGGGGTTCAGCTGGAGTACCACCCATCTCCTCTACCTGGGGGTCTACCTCAGCCCGGCTGAGGAATCCTGGCCGGCCAACTGGCAGGAGCTGGAGGCCAAAGTCTCGGCTCGCCTAGGCCGCTGGACAGGACTGCTCCGAGTGCTATCTTACAGGAGTCGAGTGCTGGTCATAAACCAGCTGGTGGCCGCCATGCTGTGGTACCGGCTGGTCACTTTGGTCCCTCCTCTTGGCTTTGTCGCTGGCATCCAGAGAACGTTGGTCGATTTCTTCTGGGACAAAAAGATGCACTGGGTCGCCGCGCAGGCTCTGAGTCTCCCTATTGAGGAGGGCGGTCAGTCGCTGGTGTGCGCCCGCACCCAGGTCGCGACGTTCCGCCTTCAGACCTTGCGGCGATACCTTTACGTCGAGCCTCCTCCTAGATGGTGCGCCCTGGCGACGTATTTTTTCCGCCAGGTGCGTAACCTCAACTACGACACGCAGCTCCTGTTCGTCGACCGTGACGGTTTGCAGGTCGCCCTCAAGACGCTGCCTGTCTTTTACCAGGACCTGATCACTGTCTGGAACATGGTCGAATCGCGTCGCGCCTACCCTCCGGCTGGAGTAGCGGCTGTCGTCAGGGAGCCGTTGCTCAGGAATCCGCACCTCCGTACTCGCGGGTTCGAGTGGCTGTCGGAGGAGAGGGCCGCGGCGGCGAGGGTGACCAGGGTCGGGGACGTGCTGGGTGCCGGGGGCCTGGGCTGGACGCTGCCGCAGGACATAGCAGGCAGGGCGGCGGTAGACGTCCAGTACGTGGCCACCGCCATCCGACGCCTCAAAACGGCGGTGCTCGGACCCGACGTAGTACACCAGTTGGAGGACGCTCAGGTGTGCGGTGGGATCCCGTCCGAGCTCACCCCAGCCCGGACGGAATTTCACATTGGCCCCAAGGTCCCGTACTTCCCGCGGGAGCCTGTGCCCCACAACCTGAGCCGCCTCCGAAATTTTAACTTTGTTTCGTTTAGGGAGGTGAACAGGAGAGCCCTGTACAGACTGCTGCTGCACACCGTCCACCTCTTCTCCCTCATCCACCGTCCGGACACGCCTTGGCGTGCCCATTTGCCACCGGGCGGTGGGGATCCCCAGTGGAGGGCTCTCTACGCGGGAGTCCTCCCCCTTTCTCTCGGGGATCTGGGGTGGAGGGTGCTGCACGCAGCAGTCCCCTGCAACCGCAGATTGCGGTGGTTCACGGACTCCCAGCCCAACTGCTTGTTCTGTGGCGCTGTGGAGTCCGTGGACCACGTGTATATTGGGTGTGGGCGTTTGCACTCCCTTTTTGATTTTCTGAAAAACCTTCTCCTCTGTTTTTGGCTGCACTTCAGTCCCACGCTCCTGATCTTTGGGCACCCGGTACGGAGGAAGGAGGGCAGGTCTGAAGACCTCCTCGTGGGTCTGCTCCTGGGCCTGGCCAAACTGGCCATCAACAGGTCCAGGCAGCGGGCCGTGGAGGGGGTCGTTAGGGCCGACTGCCTGCCCCTCTTCCGCGGTTACGTTAGAGCCCGGGTGTCCTTGGAGAAGGAGCACGCGGCGTCGACCAACACCCTGGAGTTGTTCAGGGAGAGGTGGGCGCCGCAGGGAGTGGAGTGCATCATTTCTCCCTCCAATTCTATTTTGATTTAGTCCCTACCCTCCCCTTCACTGTTTTGATCACACAGCACTGTCCTTTGATGTGAAGGGCAGTGTTTGTCACTGGCCACCCGGGTGTTTTCCTGTCTTCCTGGTGGTGGAAACTGAATAAAGATTCGTGCACTTTGTGTCTTTCACAGTGTCTTACACCTGCACACACACACCATGGGTGCTGGGGATAAAATAAGCACTACCGCACTTAGATGGTAGTGTGGGGGAAGGAAAAAAAAAAAAAAAAAAAAAAAAAAAATCCCCCCCGGTCTCTATTAGAATAAAAAACAAAAAAAAAAAAAATAAATCCCCCGGTCTCTCTGGGGAAGAGGCACCGGCCCGGGGTGGGGAGGGGAGTGGCTCTCCAGCAGCGCGCCGGCGGTGCTGCCCCTCACTGGGGGACGAACCAACAGTGCCCCTCGACTGTCTCGCACCGCGGCCCGACTCGCCCAAACCCCTGGGGGCTACAGCAGGGCCTCCTGCTGCCTCGACTCCTCCGGCCCCTGGGGAGGACCTCGATGACCACGAGGGCCGTGGTGCGGGCGACGACGGAGGACCCTCTGCTGGGTCGTCGAGCGGTGGAGGGGAGGAGGGTGTAATCCTCGCTCCTCCCTCCCAAACTGTTTATCCGGGGGCCTTGGCCCTGGGGGATGACCTTTTCCTGGGGGATGACCTTTTCCCCGAGGAGCCAGGCGTCCCGGTGTCGGGAGAGGAGCGGGGCCCCGAGCCTCTGCCGCCCGACGACCCGAACTCGGGGCGTTCCGGGAAGGGGTGCGTCGAGGAAGGTACCGCCGGTGACCCTGGGGGTGGGGTCGCCGGGGGTTTGAGGCCGGTTGGCGGCGCCGGACCAGCCCCCATCCTCTCGGTGGGGGAGGGGTCGGTGACCGAGGGCGACCTCCCGGAGGAGGGTTTGGGATCGGTGGCGGACACCGGGGACGACGCGGACTCCGTCTGCAGTGACGTTTTTGAGTCCCGGGTGCCCCCCACCGATCTCCCCCTCATCCCCCTCGAGGAACTCCGGGAATTTGTCGAGGAAACTCGGAGTCACCGGGATAGAGCCCAACTGGCGCTCGACCGCTGGAGCTCTTTTGAGAAAGTTTACTGGTCGACCCTCGCTGCCCGCCAGGCGCCTGGGCTCGACATTAACGAGCGAAAGCGAGTCAGGAACTTCCTGGGGGCACTCCTGGTGAGGGTGAGGGACTTCAGTGCCCCTCCCTCGTCCTCCCTGTAAATATATACACGGGTTTGTTAATTGTACCGGTGGTGGTTGCACAAAGCTTCCGACATGGAGACGACTATAGCCAGCCTCAACATCAACGGCAGCAGGGAGTCGCAGCGCAGATTCCAGACCCTCTCGGTCCTTCGGGACGGGAGGTATGCGGTGTGCTTCCTGCAAGAAACCCACACTACCCCGGGAGACGAAGCCACCTGGCTCCTGGAGTGGCGAGGGGGGGGTCTACATGAGTCACCTCACCCGCAGATCTGGCGGGGTGGCTATCCTGTTGGCCCCCCATTTTCAGCCGGAGATCTTGGGGGTCAGGGAGCCAGTGCCAGGCCGTTTGCTTCACCTGACGGTTCGGTTGGGGGGCGCGGTGCCTCACTTGGTGAACGTCTACGCTCCCCTGGCCGGGCCGAGGCAAGCAAGCTTCTTCGAAGAAGTGTCCGCTCATCTCGCTTCCATCGACGAGAACCAGTGCGTCGTCCTCGGGGGAGATTTTAACTGCGTCCTCGAGGGCAGGGGCCACGGCGGTGCCCGCACTGGCTGGGCATCGGGGAAGAGGTTGGGGGACTTGACCAAGTCCTTCGACCTGGTGGACGTCTGGCGGAATCTCCATCCCGACTCCATCGCCTTCACCTTCGTGAGGCCTGGGGTCGGAGCGTCCAGAATCGACCGCCTGGAGGAGCTGGACGGGCTGACTGTGGAGTTCTTCAGGGCGTTCTGGGACGTCCTGGGGAGCGACGACGCACAGGTCCTGGGGGAGTGCCTAAATGCCGGACTGCTGCCCCTTTCTTGGTGCAGGGCAGTCATCGTCCTGCTGCCAAAGAAGGGGGACCTTCGTTCCTTAAAGAACTGGCGTCCGGTCTCCCTCCTCAGCACGGATTACAAAATCTTTGCCAGGGTGTTGTCTTCTCGCCTGGCCTCCGTGCTGGCCCACATGATTCACCCGGACCAGTCCTACACGGTCCCGGGCCGGAGGATACACGATAACGTCCACCTGGTCCGGGACCTGATCCATTTCTGTCGACGGGCTGGTCTGCCGAGCGCCTTCCTGTCTCTCGACCAGGAGAAGGCGTTCGACAGGGTCGATCCCGAGTACCTGCTCGGGACTCTGCGGGCATTCAGGTTCGGGACGCAGTTCGTCGCCCGTATCCGACCTTTGTATGCCACCGCAGAGTGTCTGGTTAAAGTTAACGGGTCCCTGACGGTGCCCCTTCGCTTCGGGAGAGGAGTGCGTCAAGGCTGCCCCCTGTCCGGCCAGCTGTATTCCCTGTGCGTGGAGCCTTTCCTGCGCCTCTTGCGGAGGAGGTTGTCGGGGCTGGTTCTTCGCGGCGCGGGCACGGGGGTGGTCCTCTCGGCCTACGCCGACGACATGCTCCTCACTTTCACCGACCCGGCTGACCTGGGGAGGATGCGCGAGTGCCAGGCCGTGTACTCGGCGGCATCTTCCGCCAGGATCAACTGGGCCAAATGTTCCGGACTACTGGTCGGTCCGTGGCGGGTGGACTCTCTGCCGGAGGAGTTACGGGGGTTCAGCTGGAGCACCACCCATCTCCTCTACCTGGGGGTCTACCTCAGCCCGGCTGAGGAATCCTGGCCGGCCAACTGGCAGGAGCTGGAGGCCAAAGTCTGGGCTTGCCTAGGCCGCTGGACAGGACTGCTCCGAGTGCTATCTTACAGGAGTCGAGTGCTGGTCATAAACCAGCTGGTGGCCGCCATGCTGTGGTACCGGCTGGTCACTTTGGTCCCTCCTCCTGGCTTTGTCGCTGACATCCAGAGAACGTTGGTCGATTTCTTCTGGGACAAAAAGATGCACTGGGTCGCCGCGCAGGTTCTGAGTCTCCCTATTGAGGAGGGCGGTCAGTCGCTGGTGTGCGTCCGCACCCAGGTCGCGACGTTCCGCCGTCAGACCTTGCGGCGATACCTTTACGTCGAGCCTCCTCCTAGGTGGTGCCCCCTGGCGACGTATTTTTTCCGCCAGGTGCGTAACCTCAACTACGACACACAGCTCCTGTTCGTCAACCGTGACGGTTTGGAGGTCGCCCTCAAGACGCTGCCTGTCTTTTACCAGGACCTGATCACTGTCTGGAACATGGTCGAATCGCGTCGCGCCTACCCTCCGGCTGGAGTAGCGGCTGTCGTCAGGGAGCCGTTGCTCAGGAATCCGCACCTCCGTACTCGCGGGTTCGAGTGGCTGTCGGAGGGGAGGGCCGCGGCGGCGAGGGTGACCAGGGTCGGGGACGTGCTGGGTGCCGGGGGCCTGGGCTGGACGCTGCCGCAGGACATAGCAGGCAGGGCAGAGGTAGACGTCCAGTACGTGGCCACCGCCATCCGACGCCTTAAAACGGCGGTGCTCGGACCCGACGTAGTGCACCAGTTGGAGGACGCTCAGGTGTGCGGTGGGATCCCGTCCGCGCTCACCCCAGCCCGGACGGAATTTCACATTGGCCCCAAGGTCCCGTACTTCCCGCGGGAGCCTGTGCCCCACAACCTGAGCCGCCTCCGGAATATTAATCTTTGTTCCCTTCTGGGGGTAAAATGGAGGGCCCTGTACAGACTGCTGCTGCACACCATCCACCTCTTCTCCCTCATCCACCGTCCGGACACGCCTTGGCGTGCCCATTTGCCACCGGGCGGTGGGGATCCCCAGTGGAGGGCTCTCTACGCGGGAGTCCTCCCCCTTTCTCTCGGGGATCTGGGGTGGAGGGTGCTGCACGCAGCAGTCCCCTGCAACCGCAGATTGCGGTGGTTCACAGACTCCCAGCCCAACTGCTTGTTCTGTGGCGCTGTGGAGTCCGTGGACCACGTGTATATTGGGTGTGCGCGTTTGCACTCCCTTTTTGACTTCCTTAACCTTCTCCTGTTTTTGGCTGCATTTCAGTCCCACGCTCCTGATCTTTGGGCACCCGGTATGGAGGAGGGAGGGGAGGTCTGAAGACCTCCTCGTGGGTCTGCTCCTGGGCCTAGCCAAACTGGCCATCAACAGGTCCAGGCAGCGGGCCGTGAAGTGGGTAGTTATGGCCAACTGCCTGCCCCTCTTCCGCGGTTACGTTAGGGCCCGGGGGTCCTTGGAGAAGGAGCACGCGGTGTCCACCAACACCCTGGAGTTGTTCAGGGAGAGGTGGGTGCCGCGGGGAGTGGAGTGCATTATTTCCCCCTCCAACTCTATTTTGTTTTAGTCCCTGCCCTCCCCTTCACTTTGATCACACAGCACTGCCCTTTTATGTGAAGGGCACTGCTTGTCACTGGCCACCTGGGTGTTTTCCTATCTTTCTGGTGGTGGAATTTGAATGAAGATTCATGCACTTTGTGCCTGTCACTGTCTCACACCTGCACACACACACCATGGGTGCTGGGAAATGATAAACAGGAGGAGTGTCAGATATCCTGTTCATTCTGAGAGCTGCCTCTGAGGGAACTGGATCAGTGTCCAGGACTCTCCCTTTGTATCAGGGAGGGGACTGACTCAGATGGCTGCCCACATCCAGGGTGTGCTGGTGCTCTTGGTTACTGTGATTTTTGGGGTAAGCCCGATTCTTGAACTGGCTGGTTTACAAAGCCAGTTTTGTAAACTCATTCCTTTGTTAAAAAAACCGAGGACTGATTTCTAAACTGCCTGATCCCCACAGCCAGTGTGTTTCAGGTGTAACTCAGGCCTCATTAGGGGGTTGTTGTTGCACTGGCTGGTTACTGCCTGTGTTACTCTTTTCTCTTTTACTTTGAGAAAAGGACAGGGTTGATTTTGAGGCAGGGCTTGGCCCTTGCACTCTAATTCTTGGTTTTTTTTTTTGTGTCTTCACTTTTCTTTTTGGTGTTTGGACTGAGCCCTTGTGAGAAAATGCACCTGACCAGAGCAGCTGTTCCTGTGGGTAGGCTTAGCCCTGGGACTGGGCCTCTGTAAAGACTGAACACGTGTGTGTTGGGAGGTGAGCACTTGCGGTATCCTGGATTTTGGGAGAAGATCCTGCCTTCACTGAATGGACCAAACCCCTGAGTTGACTGCACCTTTACAATATACTGTGTTCCTGTGTGAGTGGGCCTGGTTCTCCAAGGATGGGCCAGGCCTCCATGGAGATGAACACCTGCGTGCTGTCGGGTGGGTATTTGCTGCCTTAAGGAGTGGACCCTATTTCTGACAAGGTACTCGATACTGGAGCGGTCTCTGATCCCAGGAATGGACCACGAGGGCCGTGGTGCGGGCCCCACCCTGCCAGGGAGTGGAGTGCATGGTTCCGGTGGAGTGCATGAACCATGTATATATTGGGAGTGGAGTGCATTATTTTCCCCTCCAACTGTATTTTGATTTAGTCCCTGCCCTCCCCTTCGCTGTTTGATCACACAGCATTACCCTTTGATGTGAAGGGCAGTGTTTGTCACTGGCCACTCGGGTGTTTCCTTTCTTCCTGGTGGTGGAATATAAATCAAAAGGTACACACTTGTCATCTGTGTGCAGGTGTCAGACACAATGAAGACCAACAAGGAAAAAAATGAGTCAGCCACATTGCTCTGGATCTGGAGTCACATGTCAGGCAGAAACGCTGGAGATCACAGGGGGGTCAGGCAGCATCCATGGAGAGACAGCAAGCTCATGGTTCGAGTCTAGATGGCTCTTTATCAGAGCTGAAGTGAAGTGTGGAGGGGACAGTCATGATGCTGCAGTTTGGGGGGGTGGGGGGGGCGGGGGTGTGCCTGGAGTGGGGGTAGTGGGTGTAAGGTGCTGCTGGGGAAAAGATGTTGATCGTTCAGCTTCTGTGATCAGAAAGTGAGACCGACAGATTAATGGTGTGTCTTCTGCCAGCCTGGAAAGGACAGTAAGTGGGATGGGGGAGGGGAGATGATAGTTGAAACTTTATTGCTGGAACAGCACAGCAGGTCAGGCAGCATCCAGGGAACAGGAGATTCGACGTTTCGGGCACAGGCCCTTCTTCAGGAATCCTGAAGAAGGGCCTGTGCCCGAAACGTCGAATCTCCTGTTCCCTGGTGCTGCCTGACCTGCTGTGCTGTTCCAGCAATAAAGTTTCAACTTTGATCTCCAGCATCTGCAGACCTCACTTTCTCCCCGAGGGGAGATGATAACAAGCTTAAGGCAAGGAAAGGTTCACAATTTTAAAAAAAGGTGTTGAACTTCATCTGAAGTCCAGAAGATGAATGAGAACCCCAGGAACTGGCCAATGGGCTGAACAGTTTCCTGTTTCAGTGGATTCCTCCACACATCAGTTTCATTCTGGGTAAAATATCGATGCGTTCCAACTCTTCACTGGACAGACACCAACACGCTCTTTAACACCATTCCACCCACCCACCCAAATCCTGCTCCCCCTCCCTCTCCCATTTAGTTTGCTTGCAGCCAGTTTGAATGAGACATTACAACATTTAAGTCAATTCATGTTACTTTCACTGAGCAGTTGTGATAGGTCTGTGATCCACAGTGACAGAGCCTTTGCTGAAATGTTAACATGCCTCTTGACAATCCTCATTCATTTAAAAGTCAGATTTTATTAGTTAACTGAGATCTTCATATTTCAATGTGATATGTGCCAGAGAGTCTGGGCTGAGTTAGAAATTGGAACAAACAGAATTAGCATTAAGCTCAGGCTGTAGCCACACAAGCCTGTGCTGCCATTCACCAGGATAATAGCTGATCTGGTCGCTCCACACTGCCATCGTTACAAACCAACTCTTCATGATCAAAAACCTACCTCCACCTTCAAACAAAGACTCCGCTTTCCTTGTTTGATAAAGGCAGCTCCAGACCAATCTTCTGAAAAACAAAATTCTCATCTCTCTTCAGTTGATGACTGTTTTAAAACAAACAGCAAATTCTGGTTCTAGATTGTCCCAAACGAGAACAGCTTTTCCACATCCACAAAGTCTTCCATTTCAGTTCAGCTTCCACTTACTTTCAACTCCAGTGGACACTAAACCCTGACCTCGTTTAGATTTGGGGGTGTAATTATGATGGGCAGTTGGTATTCAGGAGTTTGAAGAGCTGCCTGAATAAGGCATGACACTGGAACACATGCATTATATGTTAGAGACTGCCCACAGAAACCAAGTTGGAAATACTAGAAGTTATTGAAACCCTCCAAGATGAAAACTTGTTGCAGTGCCATGTGAGGTGAGAGATTTGAAGAGCTTGCCAGACAATTGGACAGTAATCAGTGCAGGAAGTAGATGCAGTTCAATTTGACAGCCATTTTGAAGAGAAAGTGGACAAGCAGGAGGCTGGAGGAACACAGCAAGCCAGGGAGCATCAGGAGGAGGAGGAGAGGTCAGTGTTTCAGGTAGGAGCCTTCATTTTGAAGGGGAGTCAATTAGATAGAGGCAAGGGGAGGGCGGGATGGTGGGGAAGATGCTGGTACGATGGCAGCGTCACTAGACTCACAACCCAGCAGGCTCAGCTACTGCTCTGGGAACATGGGTTCAAATACTGTGTCCTGGCAGGCCAATGGATTTTCAGCTAAAAAGTCAGGAATGTAAAGCTGGTCTGAGGATTGGGGACCGAGACAACAAATGTTCAGCAAGCCTCTAGCTTACACACAGCTTTCCAGGGAAAACAATCTGTTGTCTCTACCTGGTCTGGTCTGTATGTGACTCCAGATCAACAGCAACATGGCTGACTCTGAACTGAGCAGCTGACTGGATGAGGGATATTAGGGGTGGTAACAAACACCAGTGTTCTCAATAATACCCACATCCCAGAAAAAAAACAAACATTGACTACAAGAAATTAATTTGAATTTCAATTTCAAATCCTTCCACGAGGAAAGGCATTACATGGAGATTGTTATAAAATGGAATTGGTCTACAGACACAGTCACAACACCCCATCCTGCACGGTCACTCGTGAAGACCCCAATGGCCCTGAATTAAGTACTTGGCCTCTCTCCACTCACTTTGAAGTCAGTCCCACTGGAGAGCCGACGACAGGATTTTAAACATGGTCACACTTGGTCGTCAGTGTGGTCTAATATTGCGATAGCTCAGAGGATGCTTTATTCAGAAAGCCATCTGCTTTGTATAACACGGGAGTGTTCCATCAGTTTAATGGAATGAAGAGCAATGTTCCATTTGCATCTCCGTTATTTTCAGAGGCTGGTGCACATATGGAATGAGCTGCCAGAGGGAGTGGGAGAGGCAGATATATCATTTAAAGACAGGTCCATGAATAGGGAAGGCTCACAGGGATATGGGCCAAATGCAGGCCCGTGGGACAAGTTCAGATTGGGAAACCTGGTCAGTATGGACGGGTTGGACCGAAGGGTCAGTTTCTGTGCTGTATGTCACAGACTGGAAACGACTCAGCAGCATCTCAGTGGTACATGAGAATTTACCCAGCATGCCGATCCCAGTTAATGCCCATCTCCCTGTCCTAGACTGACAGGTGAGGCGATGCTGGTATAATGGTAGTGTTACTGAACCAGTAATTCACAACTCCATGGAGCTCAAGCCCCTTCCCCATCCCAAGGGGAAGGACCTTTGGAAAACATTGAAAATTTAGGTATGGAATCAGTTCAGTAAATCCAACTCCTTGAGATTGCTAAAGAGATTATTCAATGACCTGCCTATACTCCCATACAGATATTGAAGAACAATTAACTCCAGGCAGAAGAATTAATCAGTTAAAAAGGATCCAGAAACGAGAGCAGGGTCTGGGGCTCAGAACACGGAATCATTGACTCAAGGAGAAACAACTTCAGGGAAAGGGAGGAAAAGCAGATCATGGCAGGAGGTCACAGAGGACTAGTAAGAGAAGGCAGAAAGAGGACATCAATAGTGTTGCCTGGAAACATTTGGCTAAGAAATCCCAATAAAGAGACTCAAATACTGAATAACAATAGGAGATAATGTACCCAGTAAACTCTGGGACACTGACTGTTCCCCTCTGTCCTCTACCCAGTGAGGAGCTGGAAAGGGTATACAGTGGGGAATGATCCATTCCCAATCATGAAGCTGAGACATTAGTTCTAGCCATATACCATCAGGGGGAATGTCAAGCTCCTGATGAGCCCCATAGAAGGAAGTGAAATCAAGGCAGCGATTAGATTAGATTAGATTACTTCGTGTGGAAACAGGCCCTTCGGCCCAACAAGTCCACAACGCCCCGCTGAAGCGCAACCCACCCATAACCCTACATTTACCCCCTACCTAACACTACGGGCAATTTAGTATGGCCAATTCACCTGACCTGCACATCTTTGGACTGTGGGAGGAAACTGGAGCACCCGGAGGAAACCCACGCAGACACGGGGAGAACGTGCAAACTCCACACAGTCGCCTGAGGCAGGAATTGAACCCGGGTCTCTGGCGCTGTGAGGCAGCAGTGCTAACCACTGTGCCACTGTGCCGCCCAAAGGATTGAGGAGATCAATCCGAAACGTGTCCCAGGACCCAATGGGATGAACCTGGAGGCCATTAACATTCACAGAGTTACTGCTCACCTCAAGGTTCTCTCTGGATCATCAGGAGCGAGACCCGATTCATTGACAAATCAAACTGTTTTAATTCCAAAGACTGGATGAAAAGGACAGCCTTAAAGTAATTGATAACCAGAGACCTATTACTATTGGCCTGAGTTTAGCAAGTCTTTTCCCTGAGGGTTTAAGCGAGGAGACTCTTTGAATTTTGGACAGAATGGTTGTAATGCAGCAACACTGGGCTGTAATGGAGATACAGCCTTCTTACAAAATATTATTCAAAAGGAGCCCAGAGCAATAGAAAGGATCTTTCCGTTGTCTTGGAACTGGCTACAGCCTTCAACTCCATCACAAACTGTACCTCATGGTCCCTCTGGTAATGGCATTGGGAGAGTGTACCTTTTTAACTCCTGTCACTTGTTTTTAAGCTGGTTTTACTGGTCTTTGGACCAGAGTACTGGCTTTAAGTTTGTGGTACAGCTGGTTGGCTTGGTCTGGCTCGATCCACTGTTGACCCGTGTGGACTGTAGGCACTGCCATTGGATGGTGCTATTAAATAATGGGAGATTTAGTCAATCTCCCGAGTTCCGGATGGACAGATACCTGGCCACACCCTGTAAGCTCACTTGTGCTGAGGGTATTGTGACAAATATCAACCACACCAGAAAGATGACTACCGTCTCAACATTAACTGACCATTTGATACCCACAGATTTGTGTCCAATGCTGATATCAGGTTGTAAGCCCATCGGGACAGTGAATAGATCAGAGAGTTACATTAACCTCCAATAAAGGCTCATGATATGATTTAAGTCTAATGGAGGTATTACTTCCACTGATCACCTGATGGAGCCAACGAGTAGAGGAAATGGATGATCATTCATGGGGTGGATCCCAGAACAGCAGCAGGACCCGATGGTATTGGGTTAAAGGAGACCGAGTCCATTCATATGGATGATAGTACACGTCTGTCCAGGCTGGTTTCATCGTGGCTCCAAACTGGTGTTCTACCAGTCACAATGAAGAAAACGTGAAAAACCAACTGATAATGTAATCCACGTTTCCTTTCAGTACAGCAAAAGAAAGCAATACCAATGTTCTAAGGATGCTGGCAAAATGAAAGGCTCAAGAAATATGACCAGATGATGGTGTGGATGAGGAAGAACAAGATAATGGTGAGCCTATTTAGTAATAGCTGGAGACAATGGAGGCAAGTGAGATACTTCAAGAATCTCCAACGTGTGGAGAAAGACAGCAATAATTAGGAAGACCTCCAGATTTATATCCACTGGAACAACCCTTAGCCATGAAAGATATCGGAAGACAGGCTTGTCAGAGATGTTCTACCCCATATGAAACACTTCCACATACCCCCAGCTGGTGCCCTGCAGTTACAAATGAGAATTAAATGGCATTAAAAGATAGTTGAGAAATTGTATGTAGAAGCTTGGATAAGAGCAGAGGATGGAAGTCAGACATTATGTTCCAGGAAAGGTTTGGTGGTCATTGTCGATGTCTCGGGTGTGTTGGAGGTGGTGTGTGATGCAAGTGTGGACGAACAAATACCTTCCCACACAGCTAACGGGATTAACAAGAGGAGTGACTCCATCTTGTTATGGGTTTGTAATGGGTCCTGGTGGAAAGTGGGTGAAGACAAATGATAAAATTTTGAATCCCCAAGTGATTCACCAGTTTAAACTTTTCTGCCAGCGTGCATTTCAATTGGTTAGATCTTTGACTCTTGAACTTTTGCAGATCTTTAATGATAGTTAATAATTTTAGTGTAGTGATTTGTTGATATTAATAAAGTTGATTGTAATTTAGTTCACTCGCAGGGTGATGGGTAATTGGGGTCTTCTCAATTTCACACAACACAAGTGACAGCTTTAGGTGTGAGAACTAACCGAGCAGCTTATTGGACCCAGCTCAACGTCCCTCACTTGGCCAATTGTCAGGTGAGTTATTATTTTGCCGTCTCTAACATCGAGCTGGCTTCGCGATAGAGGTATCCAGAAAGGTGTTGATGAGCAACAATAAAACTCAAAGATGGCACTATTTTGTAGTGTTTTAGTACAGAAAGAGGGGAGTGAAGCAGGGAGATTTCTCTTCAACAGTGTCGGATCCCTTGCTTTGCAGCCTTGGAGGAAGCTGATCATGGCGTTATACCTTTCCATGAGGATTAGATTAACTGCTCCACTTTGACCTTCACCAACAATATAGCACTAAAGCAACTCAGCAGGGGATAACCAGAAACCTGGAAACAGGTCAATGTTGAGATTGTACTGGCTTGGTCATTAAACATGAGAGACCAAGGAGTTCATTTGACCCCATGTGGATAAAACATTTCTGGATGAGAGTTTGCTCACTGAGCTGGGACGTTAGTTTTCATTCAGCTCAGTGAGCAAATTTATATCCACATCCTCAACCTGAGTGACAATTCTCCTCAAAAGTCACCAAACATTAGTATAATTACTGAGATAATTGGTCATTTAGCTGGACTCCTGTTAATTCCATCCCCCAGTGGAGACAGAACTATTCAGGGTATGGGTTGACCCTTGGGCAGGTCCACAGGAAGCAGGATGGGAAGAAAAATTGCAAAAATCTGGGCTAATTTAAGATCAGCCACACTGACACTAAAAGTGGAGATTTTTATTTTAAACAATGGCACCCGACAGGTGTACCATGTGATTTTAAATAGAAGCATCTCCAAATATTCAAATTATTGGTAATTTTACAAAAAGGACGTCTATCATCGTCCCCATGATACAACCGATGGGATCATCTGCCCAAGGAATAGGGATGGTGGCCTTGGGATGCTGAGACTGAGACTGAGTGACACATTCCCATTGCAATCATTAACCAGGAGAACCTGGAATCTCCCACCAACAGAGTGGGCCAGGCCTCCTCCCATTTCCGAATGGAAAGGAATTTGGGAAGTTCGAGCTTCTTCAGTTGAAGGTTTTCAAAGAAGTTGAAGTGTGAGAGAAATCCCAGCAAAACCCTCACATCAGAGCAACATAAATCCCTGGAACCCTGTACAGATTTGAACATCTGCTATTAACCATAAGATATAGGAGGGAGTTTGAGTCTGCCAAATGGGTTAATTGGAATTGGTTACTTTAAGGGAGACAAGGTCTCCGATTCATAGACTGAAACAGCTTTAAATGGGATCTTCCAAATTAAATCTCCAGACTATTTATACCCCCTGAGAATCACTGCCTCAAGGCAGACCATGTTTGAAAGATTAATGTTGACATCATGAACCAATAGAGACTATTCCATCTCTCAAATGAGAGTTTGTTTTTCAAAAAATGCTGAGATTAAAAAGCACAAGATCAACAAATTACAGCATCACATTGGGAAGTATGGGTGGCCCATCTTTGTCAAACTCCATTGAAAGGGCAAATAACAGAATGCCAGCTGGGTGGCATTAGAGTTCAACTACAAAGGAGCTATGGAACCATGAACAGCCATCAGTTCCCCAATATCCTCCAAAGGGTATATTCCATCTCTGCCCAGTCTGGTAAAGACAGACTCTCACATCAAGATCACGAGCAGTCTGATATTGTTGAGAGCAGTTAATGAGGTTGAGTCATGTTTTTCAGAACATGAACTCATTAAGGGTCATCATGACAAGTATATAATTAGATAGACAGGCTTCATTTTCCACATAATACATGACTAGATGTGATCACTGAACAGTCTGAGCTGGGACTCCCAGGAAAAACAATCCTTAGTGACTGAGGAAAGTGTGCCCTATTTTTGTGGTCAAAAGGAGATCAATGAGTTCTGGCTTGTAGGTGGGTTACTGATGAGTGGTGGAGGACACAACAATGTGCAACATGACCCATGGAGGGCAATTACTGAAACTGCATTTAATAAACTTGGATATTTATGAACTTCAGCTTCCAACTGAGCCAAGACCACAAAGTCGGGCTGTCAACAATCTTCAGTTGTGTGGGTTATTATCCCAAATTCATTGTTCACATGGAATTAATTGGTGTTGATGGGATCAAGGGATTAAGCTCAGATGTGCATTTGTCAATCATTTTCAGAAAGTGGGACTCATCAGGAGAGTCATAACCAGAGTGGATTAGTTCATCCTCCATGTCTCCGTGTTCAGACTGAATTAAGCTGCTTTAGTGTATATTGCACTATTTTAAATGGAGCCAACAGTATGGACTGAGCGTTTGGGTATAGATAGCTTTAACTAAACACTGGCTCCAAGTAGAAAGCCAGGTCATATTTCTGCTTTGTCTCAGTGAGACAGTGTGCCTCAATATAATTAACAGACACCTGGAGTAGTGAGGATCCATGATTAAGGCAGGGGCGGTCATTGAAGGGTTAACTGCTCAGAGCAAAACTCTAGCAGTAGATAGAACACCCTGGAGGTTTCAGGCTTGCTCTCACCACCTCTTTACCATCCCTTCCTCAGCCTCCTCCAGGTCTTGGGTGACTGGATCTATTCATCTCAATCACTGATCATGGGACAGTGGTTAACTCACCACATTATGCAGTTACAGTGCTGTGGTTTAATAAAGTCAGTGTAGCAGTTTAATTCCCCACACAAAGGACTTATCAGTCACTGTATTGGCAGGGACAGCAAGTGAAGAGAATATCATGCAAATGCCCTACTCTTCAAGATAAACAACATGGTGAGATAAACCAGACAGTCTGAATTCTACATCAATCCAGCTCCCTGTCCCGGTCACCGCGCTCCCCGCTGTTTAATCCAGCTCCCTGTCCCAGTAACTGCACCCCCTGCTTTTCCAGCACCACTCTAATCTAGACTCTAATCTAGTCCCTGCCATTTCACCCTCAGTTCCAGTGAAGGAGGGTCAGATCAATTCCTTCTGGAACCTGGAGTCAGGCTGATCGTGGTTTCCATCCCCACCCTCTCAGATGGTGCACACTCCAGAATCAGTTTAGTGCTGATTGTCAATTGTGGGTCAGTTTGTGTTTTGTTCCAGTGAGGGACAAGTCGGTGGTCACACCCATTTCTCAGATTAGCAGCTCTTCCCTACAATCCTGACTCCACCTCACAGTACAGTCTTTTACTTCCATAAAAGAATTCCTTTCCTCTCCAGATGGAGAGGGTTTTTTCACTGGGAATTGGAGGATTGTTCGGAATACAGAGAGACAGGAAAGGAGAAAAATGATTTCGAGTAGACACCAGCTGTTGGCCAGGAACAAGCTGCTCCAACACCTTCCACTGGTTTCCCAGACTGAGGAAGGGCCTGAACATTTTCTTTGATGCTCAAACCCACATTGAGAAGGTTTCTCCCCCTGCCAAGAGCAAGCTAGACTTGTATCTGTTAGCAATCCCCCTTCTCTGTACTAGTTGTCCTTGTCCCTCACAGCTACAGAGTGGTGTCTATCCACACAGCCTCCCGAACTGAAAGGGCAGCTCCTGACCCACAGGCCCTTTTAATCAGCTGCTAATCAGCCCCTTAGCTGCTTCAGCTGAGCAATCACTCAGTGAGAGACTGAAAACAAAATGACTCATTTCTCCCTCCAATTCTATTTTGATTTAGTCCCTACCCTCCCCTTCACTGTTTGATCACACAGCACTGTCCCTTGATGTGAAGGGCAGTGCTTGTCACTGGCCACCCGGGTGTTTTCCTATCTTCCTGGTGGTGGAAATTGAATAAAGATTGGTGCACTTTGTGTGTCTCACTGTGTCTCACACCTGCACACACACACCATGGGTGCTGGGGATAAAATAAGCACTACCGCACTTAGGTGGTAGTGTGGGGGTTTAAAGAAAAAAGAGAAAAAGGAAAAGAAAAAAAAAAATATATATAAATAGGGATTAAAAAAAAAAGAAGAAAAAAAAAACAAAAACAAAATGACTCATTTCTCCCTCCAATTCTATTTTGATTTAGTCCCTACCCTCCCCTTCACTGTTTGATCACACAGCACTGTCCCTTGATGTGAAGGGCACTGCTTGTCACTGGCCACCCGGGTGTTTTCCTATCTTCCTGGTGGTGGAAATTGAATAAAGATTGGTGCACTTTGTGTCTCTCACTGTGTCTCACACCTGCACACACACACACCATGGGTGCTGGGGAGAAAATAAGCACTACCGCACTTAGGTCGTAATGTGGGGGTTAAATTAAAAAAATGAAAGTAAAAAAAAAAGAAGAAAAAGAAGAAAAAAAAAGTGACCCTGAGGAGACGGAACAGACACAAAGAAACTATTTAAAGAGACAGCCTTGGAAAAATGGAAATTCCAGAATATAGAAGATAGCTGAGATACTGGGTGTGTGTTTATATATTAATGATCAATATTTTGTAAATGTGACAAGAACATTGTAATTTCTAACATCCTTGATTTAATTTTGAAGATGTTTTGAAAGTGATAGTGTATGAGCTAAAATGTCCAATTGCAGAGTTTGCATTTGAGATGAGAGACAATCTCATGTGAGAGACTCAGAACAAGTCAGTGGGTGAGGGAGAGAGAGAGAGGTGGAGAAAAAGGGAACTAAACTGTGTGTGAGAGACACAGAGAGAGATCTTTTCTTCGTGAGTTCTGGACGGAGTGTTTTTCTCTGTGAATATGAGCTGGTGTGTTTCTGTAGATTGCAATCGAGTGTATTTTGGAATTGTTTCCTGAAACAAGCTGTTGATGTAAATACAATCACAGTCTGGTTATAGCACAGAGGGAGACCATTTGGCCCATCATGTGCATGCAGCCCTCTGCAACATGAAGTTAGCCAGTCCCACTGGCCTATTCTTTGCCTGTAGCTTTTCAAATGTTTTTCTTTCAGATAATGATCCCGTTCCCAATTGGATGTCACAATTGACTCTGCCTTCACTGCTCTATCACAGACAGGCTGGAGGCTGGAAGAACACAGCAAGCCAGGCAGCATCAGCAGCTACAGATAGGGCACCCTTTGTTGGCCAGTACTTCCCAGGAGCTGAAACACTACACCATGTTCTTCACAGCCTGCAGCACATTATTGGAGGATGAGCACCTCGCCAAGACCTTCCCCACGCCTCCATGTCTCGCCTTTAAACAACCACCAAACCTTAAACAGATCATTGCTGGCAGCAAACTGCCTGGTTTTCAGGACAGCACCACACAACCTTGTCACACCTTGCTGCATGGTGTGTCAGAGTGTTGACACGATACCACCATGACACTTCGGGACACCTCCCACCGTGTACGCGGCAGGTACTCACTTTGTCTGTCTCATACGCTGCAGGCAAGGATTTGTACAATTGGTCCTGCCATCCATACGTAAAGATTCCATTTCTTTGCATACAGAGATCGGAATTTATCATTTGTATATACAGGTCTGTACGTTTATCAATTATATATCCATATATTTAGCTGAGGCGTCAGCGGGGCCCGATTACTGCGTGGGCCCCCTGTTCTTCTTAGGCTGGCAGATGTTACACGGTGGTCTTTCCCCCCCGCGCCTTGGTGGCAGCTGCCCCAAGCTTCAGCACGTCCCTCAGTATGTAGTCCTGGACCTTGGAATATGCCAGTCTGCAACACTCAGTCGGGGTCAACTCCTTCAGCTGGAAGATCAGCAGGTTTCGGGCCGCCCAGAGAGCGTCCTTCACTGAGTTGATGATCCTCCAGGCACAGTTGATGTTCGTCTCGGTGTGTGTCCCAGGGAACAGGCCGTAGAGCACGGAGTCCCGCGTCAAGGCGCTGCTCGGGACGGACCTCAACAAACACCACTGCATTCCTCTCCAGACTTCTTCTGCGTAGGCACATTCCAGAAGGAGGTGTGTGACAGTCTCGTCCCCCCCGCAGCCGCTTCGAGGGCAGCTTGCGGAGCGGCTGAGACTCCAGGCGTGCATAAAGGATCTCACAGGCAGAGCCCTTCTCACCACCAGCCAAGCCATGTCTTGGTGCTTGTTGGAAAGTTCTGGCGATGAGGCATTCTGTCACACGGCTTTGACAGTCTGCCCAGGGAACCGCTCGACAGGATCTGTCCTCTCCTTTTCCCAAAGGGTCTCAAGGACACTACGTGCTGACCACTTCCTGATGGACTTGTGGTCAAAGGTGTTTTTCTTCATAAACTTCTCCACGAAGGACAGGTGATACGGAACGGTCCAACTACTCGGAGCGTTCCGAGGCAGCGAGGCCAAGCCCATCCTTCGCAACACCGGGGACAGGTAGAACCTCAGTACGTAGTGACACTTGGTGTTTGCGTACCGGGGATCCACGCACAGCTTGATGCAGCCACACACAAAGGTGGCCATCAGGGTGAGGGTGGCATTGGGTGTATTTTTTCCCCCGTTGCCCAGATCTTTATACATCGAGTCCCTTCGAACCCGGTCCATCTTTGACCTCCATATAAACTGGAAGATGGCCCGGGTGACTGCAGCAGCACAGGTTCTGGGAATAGGCCAGACCTGTGCCACGTATAACAGCAATGACAGTGCCTCACACCTGATCTGGTTTTTTCCTGCGATGGAGAGCGACCGTAGCTTCCATCTGCCCAGTTTCTGCCTCACTTTGCTGATACGCTCCTCCCAAGACTTGGCACACGCCCCAACCCTCCCCTCCCCGAACCAAATACCCAGCACCTTCAGGTGGTCAGTCCTGACGGTGAAGGGGATCGAGGATTGGTCAGCCCAGTTCCCGAAGAGCATGGCCTCGCTCTTGCCTCGGTTTACCTTGGCCCCCGAGGCCCGTTCGAACTGGTCACATATGCGCATGAGTCTGTGCATGGACAGCGGATCCGAGCAGAAAACGGCGACGTCATCCATGTACAGGGAGGCCTTAACCTGCAGGCCCCCGCTGCCAGGAATAGTCACCCCTCTCAGGCTCGCATCCTTCCTGATGGACTCGGCAAATGGCTCTATGCAGCACACAAACAAGGCAGGAGAGAGAGGGCAGCCCTGCCTGACTCCAGATCTGACTGGGAAGCTATCTGATTCCCACCCATTGATTGAGACTGCACTGACAATGTTGGTGTAGAGCAGTCTGATCCAATTGCAGATTCCCTCCCCAAAGCCCATTTTGGAGAGAACATCTCTCATATACCTGTGTGACATCCTCTCAAAGGCTTTCTCCTGGTCCAGGCTGATGAGGCAGGTGTCCAACCCTCTGTCCTGCACGTAGGCGATCGTATCCCTGAGGAGTGCGAGACTCTCAGCGATCTTCCTGCCCGGTACAGCGCAGGTTTGGTCAGGGTGAATCACCCCAGAGACCCCAGAGCAGACCTGACCCGGTTGGCAATTACCTTTGAGAGAATTTCGTAATCCGCATTCAATAGTGAGATTGGTCTCCAATGTCTGAGTTCCTCCCTCTCCCCCTTCCGCTTGTAGATGAGGGTGATGATGCCTTTCCTCATGGATTCACTCATGGTACCTGCCCGAAGCATACTGACATACACCTCCAGCAGGTCCTGGCCAATCAAGTCCCACAGAGCGGAATAGAGCTCGACCGGTAAGCCGTCGCTTCCGGGAGTTTTATTCTTTTCGAAGGACTCGAGGGCCTTGGTCAGCTCGTCCAGAGATAGCGGCTGGTCCAGCCTCCCCCGTGTTCTGTCGTCTAAGACCTCCGTGATAGAGGACAGGAATGACTGGGAGGCCGTGCTGTCGGTCGGTTTCATGTCATACAGACTGGCATCGAAGGATTTACTGATCCTCATGACGTCAGCCTGAGATGATGTTATCGAGCCATCTTCCTCCTTCAAGCTGCTTTATTTTATTTCAAAAATCTACTTTATTCATAAAATAATTTGAAGGTCTGTACAGTTGGTCATGCCATACATACGTAAACATTTGCATAGAGAGATCGGAATTTATCATTCATATATACAGGGCTGTACGTTTATCAGTTATATATCCATATATTTAGCTGAGGCGTCAGCGGGGCCCGATTACTGCGTAGGCCCCTGTTCTTCTCAGGATGGCAGATATTACACGGTGGTCTTTCCCCACCGCGCCTTGGCAGCAGCTGCCCCAACACGTAGTCCTGGACCTTGAAATGTTCCAATCTGCAACACTCAGTCGGGGGTCAACTCCTTCAGCTGGAAGATCAACAGGTTTCGGACCGCCCAGAGAGCGTCCTTCACCGAGTTGATGATCCTCCAGGCACAGTTGATGTTCGTCTTGGTATGCGTCCCGGGGAACAGACAGTCTCTTCCGGGAGTTTTATTCTTTTTGAAGGACTCGAGAGCCTTGGACAGCTTGTCCAGAGATAGCGGCTGGTCCAGCCTCTCCCATGTTCTTCTCACAGCCAGAGCCCTTCTCACCACCAGCCACAGAAAGAAATTCTGGAGCTTTTTGTTATAATTACTCATGTTTGTGTTTCTTCTTCTTTCAGTTTGTACCAACATTTCTGTGCACCTGAACCACTGCAAGTGCGGTTTCTCCATCCTTGGGACTGACGGTCGCCTCTTCCTTCCACATTGTCCTCATTGTGGGCGAGTTCTTCATTGTTTATACTCTACCCAAGAGATTCCACAGAATGGACAGAAATCTGTTTTTAGAAAATTCAAATTCATAGTCTTTGCTGTTCCAATCCGTGTGGGGTTAGCCTGTGGTTAAACACGACAGCCCCACCCCCTGAACTGCTTTTGTGTACTTCAACGTTAACCTGATATTCCTCCTTCCACCTGCTGTCCACTCTCTCCCAGCTGACAGCGACTGTTTCAAACTATCCATCTCACTGACTGCGGATTGAAGGAGGGGCTAGCAATCCGCACTGATTCTTATTGCCAAAGCCAAATAGCTTGCTGGGGCTTTGCACTGATCTGTCAGAGTTAACCAACTCGGTCAGTCTGGATTCACAAGTGAGACCTGAGACACAGTGATCCATAAACCAATGGATCTTCAGTCCAATTGATAATAATTTCATGCTCACCAGAACTGACCGTTCTGCAATTTTCTAGATTTCAGTGGCTTCTAGAAAAGGGGGATAAAGACCAGGGAAAGAGAGAATCAATTTCAATAAATAACATTCCTTCTCAGGGCTAATGCCCTCTCTGTGGAGGTCTCTTTGCCCAAGTGCTGTTTGGCTTCGGTTCCTGACTATGTGCCGGACAAAACGAGATCGGTTTCTCATTATGAAACCTGTGAGGAAGCTGAGCATCACGTGGGAAAATAGCAGGGTGTGGAAGAACAAATCTGTTAGAGTTAAATGAGGCAGAGGGCTGTGAGTGCCCTCCTCCAGCTCCTGTTTCCTCAGTTCCCACCTATTCATTAATATTTCAGAGAAACTCCCCCCCAGGTGGGAGATTGACATTGTTACTCCTGTCTCCTGGCCCTCTGGTTTACAAACCCAGAAGCATTCCCACGACACCACCATTTCCCATAAAACATGGCCTCATCCCACTCTCATTGATCTCACTGCAGCCAAAGAATCACAGACAATCGTTTCCCACTGGATTCCTTTTGCAATTTTCAAATGAAATATTTTGTTCCCTAGATTTCCACGTTTTATGTGTAAACATGTTTAGGGACAGAAAAATGTTTTTCAGAAAATGCCAGGGTTACACAGACAGAGACGTCGAGCGGTCCGGGAAGTTCCTCAGGATTGTCTCGCTCCTGCAGTGACCCAGAGGAGCGCTCCAGCCAAGGGTGGAGTGAAGATCACTCATCGCTATAGAGTCCGTGCTGGCGCTCTGAGGGAGAGTCGATGCTCTCACTGATCCCGAGAGTTGTGAATACACGAGCTGCCCTTCCAGAATGGGGTACGATGCTCAACTCATCGACCGCCAGATCCGACGTGCCACAGCAAGGAACCGTAATGACCTCCTCAGGAGACAGACACGTGCTGCGACCGATAGGGTACCCTTCGTTGTTCAGTATTTCCCAGGAGCTGGAAAACTACGCCATGTTCTTCGTGACCTGCAACACATTATCAATGAGGATGAGCACCTCACCAAGACCTTCCCCACACCTCCACTGCTTGCCTTTAAACAACCGCCAAACCTCAAACAGATCATTGTTCAACATATGAAACACCTTCAACATATTGTCTTGCTAACACCAATTGTTACAGCTAACCTGAGAATGAAGCTTTTTAAACAAAGGTTTTGTGATTTACACATGAAAGAAGTGAAACTATCATGGTATTCAAACAGATGAAAGGCTCAACAGACAATCCAGGTATTTTTCAATGTATAATTTCAGTTGCATCTCACTGTAAATTTTTGCGATAAATTCTGTGCCTTAGAATTGTGGCCTGCACAACCACCTGGTGAAGGAGCAGCGCTCAGAAAGCTAGTGCTTTCAATTAAACCTGTTGGACTATAACCTGGTGTTGTGTGATTTTTAACTTTAGATTTGTAAACAGTCAGCTAGGATTGCAATTTGTTGCTTGTTGTGAATTCCGTTATTTGCATGAATTCACATTTGCCGAATCGAGTTACACTTTCCCCTTTCCTACTCAACTGACTGATTGATTTCCATCAGCTTGCAGTCTGCAGATTTGTCCTTCACTATCACTACCATGCCATCTGTAAATTGTAATTCTCTACATTAATTCCAGGTGGTGGGGTGTACCAGGAAAGGCAGGGAACAAATACTGAATCCTGAGAGTACCCTTTGGAAACAACATTCCAATTAAGCAAACACGAGCTCTTTATTTTCTTTCACTGAGGTCGCGTTATCAGTTCAACCTGACAAATTACCTTTGATAGCTTTGCTGACCGGACTGTGATCAGAGACCAGAGAATTACTGACCATTGATGGCCAAGAAAGCAGATACTTGGTCAGTGAAGTTAAATGTATTCACTGCTGAAGCACAGGAGAGAACCAAGGGGCCTTTAAATGTTCAGTCGATTGCTCTCCCAACTGAGCAATGTGAGTGGTTCAGTGTGTGCCCCTGCCTGTGTTTCTGTGTGTGTGTGTGTGTGTGTCTCTGTCTGTCTGTGAGCCAATGTCTGTGTTTGTGTGTCTGCATTTAACGTGTGCATATCTCTGTGTCTGGTTTGCTGTGTATTTGGGGTTCTCTGCTGTTTCGGAGACGAATCCATTGAAAGGAGGAGGAGCCAAAGCCTGTACCCCACCCCAGCCCCACGAAGTCCCCACCCCAGTCCTTCACAGCCCCTACCCCAGCCCCCACCCCCCTCCTCATCCCAGCCCCCACACCAGTCCCCACCCCAGTGCCTCCCCTGTCCCTCACAGCCCCCACCCCAGCCCCAAACAGTCCCCAACCCAGCTCCCACCCCAGCCCCCACCCCAGTCCCTCACAGCCCCCAGCCCAGTCCCTCTCCGCTCCCATCCCAGCCCCACACAGCCCCCACTCCAGTCCCTCACAGCCCCCACCCCAGTCCCTCACAGCCCCAACCCCAATCCCTCACAGCTCCCATCCCAGCCACACGTCGTCCCCACCCCAGTCCCCACCCCAGCGAAGCCATTGCCAACTGCTGTTTAAGAAAAAAACCATCTGCCTCACGAGAGTCCTCCAGGGAAGGAAATCTGCCATATTTACCTGGTCTGGCCTGTATGTGACTTCAGACCCACAGAAATGTGGTTTGCTCTTAACTACCGTTGTGGTTCTGTTCGCCGAGCTGGTTTTTCTCATGTGTACAATGTAGTGTACAAAATCCCATGCAAGGACTGCACAAAACACTACATAGGACAAACAGGAAGACAGCTAACGATCTGCATTCATGAATACCAACTAGCCACGAAACAACATGACCAGCTATCCTTAGTAGCCACACACACAGATGACAAACAACATGAATTCGACTGGGACAACACTACTATTATAGGACAAGCCAAACAGAGAACAGCCAGGGAATTCCTAGAGGCATGGCACTCATCCACAGATTCAATCAATAAGCACATCAACCTGGACCCAATATACCGGCCACTGCAGCGGACAGCTGGAACTGACAACCGGAAGCGGCAGATTCAAACCACTACAAATGCCGGAGGAAAGATCGCAGAAGCGCTTCACAGGAGGCTCCCAAGCACTGAGGATGTCACCTAGACAGGGGACGAAACGTCTGCAACACAAATTCCCAGCTCGGCGAACACAACCACAACAACGAGCACCCGAGCTACATATCTTTTCACAAATTTTGACCTCTTAACTACCCCTCGAGATGACTTGGCAAACAGTTTAAGGGCAGCTAGGGAAAGGCAATAAATGCTGGCCAGCCAGTGATTTCCACCACCCACATGAGATTAAAACCAGTCACTCCAAGTCAGAATACTGTGTGACTGGGAGGTAAGGGGCACTTGGAAGTGGCCGTCTGCCTGTGATTCTGTGCCCGTGTCCTTCTCGATGGTAGAACTTGAAGGTATGGAACATGCTGTCAAAGGAACGTTGGTGAGTTACTGTAGTAGATCCTGTAGATGGTACACACTGTGCTTCAGTAGTGAAGGGACTGAATGTTGAAGCTTGTGAGTGGGATACCATTCCAGAAAACTGTGTTGCCCTGGATGGCTTTGAGCGTCTTGAATGTTGTTGAATACAATCTGCCATTGGCCTTCTAACCTTTGCTGTGTCGGTGCCTGATGGTATTCTGGAAAACACTTTCTGAAAGCCTTGACATCTTTTCTAACATCTGGTGCTCAGAATTGAAGGCAACCTTTCAGCTGAAGAAGTCAGGAATGTCGAAGGATTCCGGATAATCCCTTGATTTGCTGCTCCATGTCTCCATGAATGAAGCTTTTTATAAGCAGCCTCATTAAAGTGTCCAGCTACATTCAAAAATTTGTGTTCATGCACCCCCTGGTCATTCTGTTCAAAACTGTACAATGACAATTATTTTGTCTTATCTCATTCTTCCTTCCATGATTGCTGCTTGCCTGTGAATTACTGTCGGATATTTTGAGGGTATAACAGATTAGAGACCAGGATGAGAAAAGGACAGATTTTTTTCCAGGATAATATGTGTCGCAGGGAGATAGAATAGTGAAGAAGGCGTTTAGTATGCTTGCCTTAATTGGTCAGAGCATTCAGTACAGGAGTTGGGAGGTCATGTTGTGGCTGTCCAGGACATTGGTTAGGCCACTTTTGGAATATTGTGTTCAATTCTGGTCTCCCTCCTATTGGAAAGATGTTGTGAAACTTGAAAGGATTCTGAAAAGATTTACAAGAATGTTGCCAGGGTTGGAGGATTTGAGCTATGGGGAGAGGCTGAACAGGCTGGGGTTGTTTTCCCTGAAGAGTTGGAGGCTGAGGGGTGACCTTATAGAGGTTTATAAAATCATGAAGGGCATGGATAGGATAAATAGACAAAGTCTTTTCCCTGGGGTTGGGAGTCCAGAGGGCAGAGGATCAGGGTGAGAGGGGAAAGATATAAAAGGGACATAAAGGGCAAGTTTTTTCACGCAGAGGGCGGTTTGAATTTAACTGAATTTATTGTCACATGTACCGAGGCACAGTGAAAACCTTTGTTTTGTGAGCAATACAGGCAGATCCCAGAGTTAAGTAGCATCGATAGTAAATAATAAGGAAACAGCAGCAAAAACAAAACCACATTCAGGCGAATGTTGAGAGTTTGTGAGCCCATTCAGTATTCTAACAACAGTCGGGTCGAAACTGTTTTGATACCAACTGGTGCGTGTGGTCAGACATCTGTACCTTCTCCCCGATGGTAGGGGCTGTAGAAAAACATTGCCGGGTGGGATGGATCTTTGAGAATGCTGGTGGCCTTTCCTTGACAGTGGGCCTGGTAGATGGATTCTATAGATGGGAGGTTGGCCTTTGTGATTGTCTGGGCCGAGTTCACCACTCTCTGTAACCGTCTCCGATCTTGAATGGTACAGTTGCCATACCAGGTAGTGATACATCCAGACAGAATGCTCTCAATGGCGCACCTATAAAAGTTGACAAGGGTATTCGCCGTCATACCAAATTTCCTCAGCTGCCTGAGGAAGAGGACATGTTGCTGGGCCTTTGTAACCAGTGCGTCCACATGGAGAGTCCAAGAAAGCTTGTTGTGGATGACCACTCCCAGGAGCTTGACACTGTCCACTCGCTCCAACTCTGTGCTGTTAATGTGTAGGGGGGGGGGGGGGGGGGGCATGAGTAACATCCTGCTGAAAGTCAGTAATGAGTTCCTTGGTTTTGCCAGCATTGAGAGTAGGTTGTTCTCAGTGCACCATGTTTCTAGGTCTTCCACCTCCCGTCTGTAGTCTGTTTCATCACCATCTGATATTCGACCGACTATGGTGGAGTCATCAGCGAACTTGTAAATGGCATTAGTCTAGCATTTAGCGACACAGTCCTGGGTATACAGTGAGTACAGTAGGGGGCTGAGTATGCACCTCTGAGGGGCTCCAGTGTTGAGTGTTAGTGAGGATGAAATATTGTCCCCAATCTTCACTGATTGTGGCCTGTGGGTCAGGATCCAGTTGCAGAGAGTGGGGCTTAGTCCGAGATCACTAAGTTTAGTAATCAGTCTCGAGGGGATAATAGTGTTGAAGGCCGGACTGTAGTCAATGAGTAGGATTCTTACTTGGCTGTTCTTGGTGTCAAGATGTTCTGGGGAGGAGTGAAGGGCAAGTGATTATGGCATCTGACATGGATCTGTTGGTCTGACAGGCAAATTGGAGTGGGTCAAGAGTAGTGGGGAGGCTGGAGTTGACTAATGCCATGACCAGCCTTTCAAAGCACTTCATGATCACCGAAGTTAGGGTCACTGGGCGGTTGTCATTGAGACAGGCTGCAAGATCCTTCTTAGGCACAGGGATGATGTTGTCCCTCTTGGAACAGGCAGGGAGAGTGGCCTGCTGCAGGTAGAGGTTGGAGATGTCTGAGAAGACCTCTGCTAGTTGATCTGCACATGCTCTGAGAGCACGGCCTGGTATTCCATCTCGTCCCATCACTTTCCTTGGATTCACACAAAGGAAAACCGATCTGACCTCTGACCCAGTGACTGTTGGGATAGGTTTGTCAGTAAGCTTTATCCAGTAAGCTGGCTTTGAGGATCAGAGGAGCTTCAAACCTGTGAGTTCAGATAAAACATAGTTATTGGTAATTCTTTAAAAGGATACCATTATGTTTAAAGAGTGTAGAACGATTGTCGAAAACAGGAAATTTAGATCTGCGCGCCGGAGTTTGCAAGGAGTATCCGGCTAAGTATTCTTTAATCCACTCAGCACAGTCACTGTTCCCCGAACCACAGCTGCAGTGTTTTTGGGGCAATATTTGCTTTTCAGCTTCTGGCAACTAATGGCCATAAACCGATCAAAGGTGAAAGTGACGGTGAACCAGACGGAACAGTCAATGGCTGCATAAAGCAGGATGGCGTGGATATTACACACTGGGATGGACTCCAGGAAGACAAACTGCTCCTGATAAACAATTGGAATGTGCCTCAATATCAGATCAAGGATGATAACCAGGAGGTCAGCTGCTGCCAAGGCCACCAGGTTGTATGGAACACATTGAGAGACCGCACTTACCCTGAGACAGTATCACAATCGTCACTATGTTAACTGTAACAAAAGGAATTAAACAAGGGTTATTCATCAGTTTGGATCAAAGATATTGATTTGGCTCATGATTTACTGTCTTTTTTTATCTCTGTTACTCTGCCTAGTGATGTATTGAAATGATTGTACCTGCCACAGAATTATCTGCTTGAGACAGATTAACATTCAAAGAAAGCGAGTATAAAATGCAAATTATAATTAGGGATGGAATGGAACATGAGGATGTTGGAATAAAACCAAGACCAGCCACCAGAGTGAGAGTAAGCCTAACAGGGCAATTGACGAGCACAGACAGAACAGGTTAGAGACCAGCAAATATGTCAATTCATCTAAAATATCTGTCAATGTGTCAATCTTGGAATGGAACACAGTTTCTCTGTGTCTGTCCCATCAAAACCCTCGATCTTCCATATGTCAATGCTTGAATGACCCAAGCTCCAGAGGGTTTACCTTTTGAAACACTCGTACGATTTCCATCTGCAGTAAATTCCTGAGCCCATTTACATTTGCAGTTCAGCTGATCCATGGCTGACTCTCAACTTATTTGAATCTTCAGATAGTTTACAAAACTCTTACCTAATGGTGTTTATTGATGAGCAGTGCAGATAAGGCTTAACATAAATAACATGAGACATTGGATAACAGAAGTACAACAATGTCTGCAACCAGTGGGCAGCACGGTGGCTCAGTGGTTAGCACTGCTGCCTCACAGTGCTAGAGACCTCGGTTCAATTCCCTCCTCAGGTGACTGACTGTGTGGAGTTTGCACATTCTCCCCGTGTCTGCGTGGGTTTCCTCCGGGTGCTCCGGTTTCCACCCACAATCCAAAAATGTGCAGGTTAGGTGAATTGGCCATGCTAAATTGCCCGTAGTGTTAGGGGCAGGGGTAAACGTAAGGGAATGGGTCTGGGTGGGTTGCGCTTCGGCGGTTTGGTGCGGACTTGTTGGGCTGAAGGGCCTGTTTCCACACTGTAAGTAATCTAATCTAATCACTTTTAGAAGATATTAAAATGTGGTTGGCAGGTAAATGGCACTTGACAGCATTTAATTCTGTTGTTTGCTTCATACGTTTGTCTCATGACCATGCTGGTTTAAACTTTCTCCCTCCCTTTCCCTCTAGATTTTCAACTGTTCTTGAATTATTTTCTCGATCCCAACTATAAGACCGATCCGACTGACATGCTCAAATTCTCTGCTATTTCCTTGTTTCCCTCAGTGTCATATTCAATGGAACAAAGTCTCACTTTATCACCTCTGTCTTTTCACAGACTTGAGGAAGTGTTTGGTGTGTATTTATTGAGCAGACAGACTCAGGAAAAGATGGAGATGGGTGACATAATGGATGTGGTTATCAGGGGATTAGGATGGAGAGGTGAAGGGGGTTGAAATCAGCTTTGTGTACACGAGAACCCAAGGTTGGGACCATTCTGCTTCTATCTTAGCCTTTGGTCAGGGAAGGGGTTTGTATCAAGGCACAGGGAATGGGATTTGTCATTGGAAATGAAGCAACTGGTTACAGGCTTCATTGTGGGCGGCACGGTGGCACAGTGGTTAGCACTGCTGCTTCACAGCGCCAGAGACCCGGGTTCAGTTCCCGCCTCAGGCGACTGACTGTGTGGAGTTTGCACGTTCTCCCCGTGTCTGCGTGGGTTTCCTCCGGGTGCTCCGGTTTCCTCCCCCAGTCCAAAGATGTGCAGGGTCAGGTGAATTGGCCATACTAAATTGCCTGTAGTGTTAGGTAAGGGGTAAATGTAGGGGTATGGGGTGGGTTTCGCTTCGGCGGGTCGGTGTGGACTTGTTGGGCCGAAGGGCCTGTTTCCACACTGTAATCTAATCTAATCTAAATCTAAAGGCTTCACAAAATGTCAACGACAGGAACAATAATAGAGTTAAATATGGGTCATCAAGTCAATAACTAGTTAGAGAGACTTACCAGGGACACCAAGCATAGCCAGGATGGGATAGTAACCGACTTGAATAACCTGAAGTGTGAATCTGACCCGCCATTCTAATGGGGTTCGATCTAGAGAAAGCATGTAGAGAGCGGAGTCTAATCCTTTGTCCATTGTTGTAAATTCCAATCTATTCTCAGATTCCAATCTCTCCTTTCCCTCTGTCCAGAGGCCTGTTGCTGCTGGAAGGTGATGTTCCTGCTGATCCTGTGGGGTAATGCATTAAAAGGAACCTCTTATTAATAAAAGTCAGAAACTCTGCAGTGACACAATTAGGATCCATGGAGACTGACATCAGTCAGAAACACTGAACAACCAAGTCCAATTAACCTCTTTCAATCCAGCACTTTATGTCCCACCATAAACTAAAACTGTTAGCCTGTCTGGGTGGAATGTAAGAGGGTTGCTGAGGGAAATTGGAGAAATTGCATAAAGGTCAGTCTGAAACATTCAATCCTTCTTAGGAAGGGAGAGTCATAGAGATGTACAGCACAGAAACAGACCCTTCAGTCCAACCCGTCCATTCTGACCAGATATCCTAACCCAGTCTAGTCCCACCTGCCAGCACCCGGCCCATATCCCTCATAACCCTTTCAATTCACATACCCATCCCAATGCCTTTTAAATGTTGCAATTGTACCAGCCTCCACCACCTCCTCTGGCAGCTTATTCTATATACGCACCACCCTCTGCATGAAAACGTTGCCCCTTATGATTCTTTCATATCTTTCCCCTCTCACCCAAAATCTTTGCCCTCTAGTTCTGGAATCCCCCACTCTAAGGAAAAGACTTTATCTATTTGTCCTATCCATGCCTCTCTTGATTTTATAAATCTTAATAAGGCCACCCTCAGCTTCCAACACTCCAGGGAAAACAACCCCAGCCTATTCAGCCTCTCCCTGTAGCCCAAATCCTCCAATCATGGCAACATCCTTATGAATCTTTTCTGAACCCTTTCAAGTTTAACAACATCCTTCCCATAGGAAGGAGAACAGAATTGCACGCGATATTCCAAAAGTGGCCTAACCAACATCCTGTACAGCTGCATCATGACCTCCCAACTCCTGTACTCAATACTCTGACCAAGAAAGGAAAGCCTACCAAACGTAGCCTTCACTATCCTATCTACCTGTGACTCCACTTTCAAGGAGCTATAAACCTGCACTCCAAGATCTCTTTGTTCAGCAACACTCTCTAGGACCTTACCGTTTTGTGTATAACTCCTGCTAAGACTTGCTTTTTCAAAATGCAACCCCTCATATTTATTTAATATAACTCAATCTGCCACGTCTCAGTCCATTGGCCCATCTGATCAAGATCCTGTTGTAATCTGAGATAACCTTCGCTGTCCACTACACCTCCAATTTTGGTGTCATCTGCAAACTTACTAACTATACCCCTTATGCTCACATTCAAATCATTTATGTAAATGACAAAAACTAGAGGACCACCATCGATCCTTGTGGCACTCCACTGGTCACAGACCTCCAGTCTGAAAAACAACCTTCCACCACCACCCTCTGTCTTCCACCTTTGAGCCAGTCCTATATCCAAATGGCTAGTTCTCCCTGTATTCCGTGAGATCGAACATTGCTAACCAGTCTCCCATGGGGAACCTTGTCGAACGTCTTACTGAAGTCCATATAGATCACATCTACTGCTCTGTACTCATCAATCCTCTTTGTTACTTCTTCAAAAAACTCAATCAAGTTTGAGACATGATTTGCCAAGCACTGAGCCATGTTGACTATCCCTAATCAGTCCTTGCCTTTACAAATACATGTAAATCCTGTTCCACAGGATTCCTTCCAACAACATGCCCACCACCGATGTCAGGCTCACTGGTCTATAGGAGAAAGTGAGGGCTGCAGATGCTGGAGATCAGAGCTGAAAATGTGTTGCTGGAAAAGTGCAGCAGGTCAGGCAGCAACCAAGGAACAGGAGAATCGACGTTCCTGAAGAAGGGCTTATGCCCGAAACGTCGATTCTCCTGTTCCTCGGATGCTCACTGGTCTATAGGTCCCTGGCTTGTCCTTCCCACCCTTCTTCAATAGTGTCACCACGTTAGTCAACCCCCAGTCTTCCAGTACCTCACCTGTGACTATTGATGATACAAATATCTCAGCAAGGGGCCCCGAGTATGGCTGTTTCTTAAACTTTGAGGGTAAAAAACAGGCAGTCTAGCTGACAATAATGTGGAAGCCTACACCAGCAGCTCTGATGTAGAAAAGGGATAATGACCCAATGACAAACCTGCAGAAACGATTGATAAGGGTATGATCAGGATTGAGTGGACGAGCTGCCAGTGAACATAGAAAATCGGTGCAGGAGTACGCTGATTGGTCCTTCAGGCCTGCATCCCCATTCAATGTGACCATGGCTGACCATGCTGTCTCCATACCCCATTCCCACTTTCTCTCCATATCGCTTGAACCCTTGAGCCGCAAGGGACACATCCAGCTCCCTCGTGAATCTATCGAACAAACTGGCTCCAACAGCTTTCTGTGATAGAGAATTCCACAGGGTCACAACTCTGAGGGAAGGCATTCTTCCTCATCTCAGTTGTGAATAGCTTATCCCTTATCCTTAGACTGTGATCCCTTGTTCTGGACTTCCCTGACATTGGGAATAGTCTTCCCCCATCTAGCCTGTCCAGCCCCATCACGATTGTATATTTTTTTACAAAATCCACCCCCCCCACCCCCCATTCTTCGAAATTCCAGTGAGTCCAAGTCCAGTCTTTCTTCATTTCAGTCCTGCCATCTCAGGAATCAGTCTGGTGAATCTTCACTGGACTCCCTCAATAGAAAGAATGTCCTTCCTCAGACTAGGAGACCAAATCTGCACACAATACTCAAGGTGTACCCTCACCAAGGCCCTGTATAACTGCAGCAAGATGGAAAAAGTAAAAGACTGAAGAGGCTCGTGGCTTTTGTAACAAAAAATCCTTCAGTGAAGAACTGGGAAGCCTTCAGAAGGATGCAGCAGTTTGATGGAAATGAGGGAGAAGGTGAGAGAAGGAGCAGTGTGGGAAAAGGGCTTTTGTTTTTCTTTTAATGGATCATGGGATGTTGGTGTCACTGACTTGGCCAGTGTTTTATTACCCTCTGGATTTGCTAAGTGGGCAATTCAAAGTCAACCACATTGCTGTGGGTCACATGTTGGCCAGATCCAGTAACGGTGACAGATTTCCTTCCCTGAAGTAAACTAGTAAACCAGGTGGATTTTTTTGACAGTGCTTACGTGGTCAACATTAGGTCAGACATCAAAGAGGGAGAAGGTTCTTGCACAATATAAACACCGATTCAATCTGTGTTTGGGATGTGAAGGGCAGGGGAACGGCCTGCTTCTGTGCTATCAGTTCCATGTATTTGCTAAATATGGGGCAGCTAACCCTGTTCTAGTGCGAACACCCAGTACAAATCCCACATGTTCTCCAACTGGGGGAGATCCACCTGCAGAAGCAGCAAAACCAAGGTCATGTGTGAATCACATTCCATGTAATTTAATGCTGTGTTGAGAGAGATGCAAGATCCTCTGACACAGATCAGACAAGCTGAAGAGCTTCACACATGGTACTGCCATCTGGGAAACAATGTCAAGTCAGGACGTCGCCAATTCTCTCAAAGATCGCACTGTGCAGAAAAGGCTGTGACAGACAAAGGACAAATTGGCAACGACTACAGGGACTATGTGCTTGCTCCAAAAAGCACTAACTGTTGTTGTGGTCCTGCTCTACAAGCAATGTCGAAAAAATATAAACCTGCAGGATTAGAGCATCTTCAATAAGCTCTGGGCTCACAGGGCCGTGGTATGAGCATGGAGAGAGAATTAGTCAACAGATAGGAAGCAGAGAACAGGCAGAAATAAGACACTTTTAAAGTAAAGCGCAAAGTCCTGGGGATGCTGGAGATCTGTAATAAAAAGCAGGAAGTGGAGAGAGAAAGAGAATCAATGTGTCTCTGGGACTCGCTTTTAGTGTTGGGCAGGCTATGGCTAAAGGAGTGCAGCAAGGAACAGCTTTGGGCCTCAGCTATTTACAACCAAGATTAATAATTTAGAGAGGGAGTTTCAGATTAATGTTTGTTGGCAGTATAAAGCTGTGAGGAGGACACAAAGAAGCTGCAATGTGATCAGACCGGTGAAGTAAGCCTGCAACAAGGTGACAGACGGAGTATATTGCAGTTAAGTGGGCGAATGGAAAAGGTGACTATGTTGTAAAAGGTGGGAAAGTTGGAGATGATGATGTTCAGGGAGACTTGGCTGTAGTCTTATACAGAACACAGAGTTTGCATACAAGTGCAGTGAGCAATTAGGAAGGCAAGACATGTTGGCTTTTACTACAAAGGAACTGGAGTGCTCGGATAAGGACGTGTTGGTATAATTCTACAGGTATTTGATGAGACCACATCTCGAATACTATGCAAAGTTTCACTCTCTCTATTTAAGGAAGGATATATTGGAGGTCATACAGCAAAGCTTGGTCCCTGGGATGACAGGACTGCCTTATGAGCAGCTGAGTGGATTAGATCTACAGTCTCTTCACTTGAAAGGAATTCCAGGTGATCTCACAGAAATATGCACAGTTGGAAGGGATTTCGTAAGATGAACACAGAGGTGTTTTCCCCACAAGCTGGGAAATCTGGAACATGTGACACTCAGGAGAAAGGGCCAATCATTTCAGACTGAGATGACAGGAGACATTTCTTCACCCAAAGGATTCTGAATTTTCAGACTTTGCTGTTCAAGAGGGTCATGGATGCTCCTTTGCTCAATACTTCAACAGATAGGGGAGGTGATTCTAAAGGTGACAACAGATCGGGGAGGTGATTCTAAAGGTGACAACAGATCGGGGAGGTGATTCTAAAGGCGACAACAGATAGGGGAGGTGATTCTAAAGGTGACAACAGATAGGGGAGGTGATTCTAAAGGTGACAACAGATAGGGGAGGTGATTCTAAAGGTGACAACAGGTGGGGAGGTGATTCTAAAGGTGACAACAGATAGGGGAGGTGATTCTAAAGGTGACAACAGATAGGGGAGGTGATTCTAAAGGTGACAACAGATAGGGGAGGTGATTCTAAAGGTGACAACAGATAGGGGAGGTGATTCTAAAGGTGACAACAGATAGGGGAGGTGATTCTATAGGTTACAACAGATAGGGGAGGTGATTCTAAAGGTGACAACAGATAGGGGAGGTGATTCTAAAGGTGACAACAGATAGGGGAGGTGATTCTAAAGGTGACAACAGATAGGGGAGGTGATTCTAAAGGTGACAACAGATAGGGGAGGTGACTCTAAAGCATTCCATGACGGACAAATTATTTTGTGAAATGTGATCATTGTTGTAACAAAATACAGCAGCTGATTTTCACACACCAAGTCCAGACACATAGCAGGCTGATCACTGATCTCCCATTTTTATTTGAAGTGATGGTGAATGAAGGATACTGGTAATTATTGGCCTGACTTGAATTCCCATGAAATTTATTAAAATAGGATCTTTTACACCCACTTGAGGGGTAGACAAGATCTCTTTTAATATCTCATCTGAAAGAATGGTCACTTCTGACAGTGCACCGCTGCCTCTGTACTGAACAGGGGTGTATCAGCCTGCATTTCCTGATCAAGCCTCAAGAATAAAGATTGAACCCAAAATCTTCCAAATCAGGAGGCGGGAAACTGCTTTCTACTTAGTCATGAGTGACAATGCATCGATGGCCACCGTCGGCTTATTCAGAGAGTGCCACAAGCAGTTCAACTCATGGGGGCATCACAGAAACCTGCCCATCTTTTTGCCTTAACCCAGCCACCATCGACTGAGCTCCGACTGACGGGGTGTTGCTGGGTAGCTCAGCTCCAACCAGCTACATATTTCAACCAGGCCTTGGTGGGAGATCACAATCCCTTTACCAGTAGTGACTCAATAAACACCTACTTACTGAAACAACCTGGATGCAATAGAAAAAATCTAAAACCTCCAAACATCTGGAGAGTCGGAGGTTCACAAAATTATGAGGGGCGTGAATAGGATTAATAGACAAAGTCTTTTCCCTGGGGTGGGGGAGTCCAGAAGTAGAGGGCACACTTTAAGGGTGAGTGGGGAAAGCTATACAAGGGACCTAAGGAGCAACATTTTCACACGGAGGGTGGTACGTGTATGGAATGAGCTGCCAGAGGATGTGGAGGAGGATGGTACAATTGCAACATTTAAGAGGCATCTGGATGGGTATATGAATAGGAAGGGTTTGGAGGAATATGGGCCAGGTGCTGGCAGGTGGGACTAGATTGGGTTGGGATATCTGGTCGGCATGGACGGGTTGGACCGAAGGGTCTGTTTCCATGCTGTACATCTCTATGACTCTATGACATGGAAGCTGTTTTTCCTGTCAATATATATATTTATTACATAAACAGACAGCCACACAGGACAGATCCATAGTCGAGAGAATATGGGTTAAGTCAAACTGAATCCAACATATGTTTCAATGCTCACTGTTAAAAATGGATGTCTCGTGCTCTGTAAGACCCTGCTCCCTCGAACAGTGTGCACGACTTCATCTTTCACAATTAAAGTCGAGATGGCTAAACCCTTCAACTACAGAACAGTCAGTCTACTGTCAATAAAATATATGTAGGGAGCTTTTAAATTCCACATTTTGGGACAATTTAGTGTGGGGCTCAGAAAAACCATGAGATAATATTTGAAAAGTAGCAAACATACATGAAAGGAAAATCGCTTCTGACTCATTTTATGAAATTCTGTTGGTGAAGTAATAGAGAAGATGAGGAGTAGCTATTGGGTTAATCCATTTGGTTGTTGATGGGCTTTTAATTCACACACATTAAGAAACTGAAAAACGTTGATGAAAAAGGTGCAGTGAGAGTGTGGATAAGGCATTGGTTAAGGGACAGATTATAATGGGAATGGGTGAATGGTCATGGTTCAGATTGGAAGGCGAGAACACCGTGATATTGCCCAGGGGTCAGCATTGGCAGCACTGACTCCTCTGAAACATACGATTGACCTTAACTGATACATAATGGACATTACTTTCAAGGACCCATTCACTACGAGAAGGATTTTAAAAGCTGAGGAGAAAAAAGGAAATTGTTTTCAGCTGCAGAGAGTTGTTTAAATCTGGGAATCTACTGCCTCAGGACTTGATGGAAGCAGATTCAATCCTGGGTTTCAAATGGAACAGGATAAATCATGTTATGAGGAATTTTCAGTTCCAGCGAACATAGCAGGCAGGGTAGACAAAACAAAGCAATTCCTTCAAAGGCAAAACCAAATAGGTTCCATCTGTTTTGTAAAAATCTCGGGTTTTGTGATTATGAAATCCAGCAGGGTGTAATTGCTGATCAGTAGACTTTAGCGGGAAGCATGGTCATGTTCCTATCCGTAATCAGGAGCACGAGGCTAATATCCCGGGAATATCAGTTCAAAGTTCATTGCAGCAAGTGATCAATAACATTGAGAATTAAAAACTTCCCTCATGGTGGCTACGTGGCCATTATTGTGAAAAACCACTTGGTTCATAATATACTTTAGGGAAGGAAATCTCCCATTCTTGGCCAGTCTGGCTGACACGGGGCTCCAGACCAAGGTGATTGACTCTGATTCTTAATTGTTATCTGAAATGAAACAACTCAGCTAAGGGCAATTAGGGACAGGCAACAAATATCCACATCCCATCTCTGAATAAAAGCTCAGAATACGAAACTGGTCATGTCTTTTTCTTCTGATTAAGTGTACACCCCTCCAGCAGACCCTGAGGGAGAGACGGGCCCAGCCGGACAGTCACATGACTGTCTGCCCTGCTGCAGCTTCTGGCCAATGAGGGCCATTGTGTCCCACAGCCCACCCTGCTGCCCCTGGCCCTCCCTGTGCTTGTGGATGAAGTCCCTGATTATCAACACAACAGGCTCCTCTCCTGCCTAGGCCTCAGCAGAGAAAAACATTCCATCCAGATCTCAAAAAGAAAAGAAATCTTTGTCTGTCTGACTATTCAGGTCACTCCCTCTCGGTCTGTCACATTTTCATCTCTAGGTGTGTCCCTCACTGTCTCTTTATCCAACCCATACATAGACAGACTGACAGATGGTCTCTCTCTGTCTCTCACAATTTAGTTCCCTTTCTCTCCATTCTCTCCCTCACCCAGTGACTTGTTCTGAGCACCTCACATGAGATTCTCCCATCTCAAAACGAAGCTCTGCAATTGAAACTCGTAGCTCATGTTTTGTAGTTTTCAAAACATTCTTAAAGTTAAAACATGATTATTAGAATGAACATTTTCTTGTCACATTAACAAAATATAGATCATTAATAAATACATACACATCAAGTATGTTTAGCCATCTCCTAGCTCAGTCATTTTCTATATTCTGGAATTTCCATTTTTCCAAGGCTGTCTCTTTAAATAGTTTCTTTGTGTCTGTTCCATCTCCTCAGGGTCACTTTGTTTTCAATCTCTCACTGAGTGATTGCTCAGCTGAAGCAGCTAAGGGGCTGATTAGCAGCTGATTAAAAGGGCCTGTGGGTCAGGAGCTGCCCTTTCAGTTCGGGAGGCTGTGTGGATAGACACTGCTCTGTAGCTGTGAGGGACAAGGACAACTAGTACAGAGAAGGGGGATTGCTAACAGATACAAGTCTAGCTTGCTCTTGGCAGGGGGAGAAACCTTCTCAATGTGGGTTTGAGCATCAAGGAAAATGTTCAGGCCCTTCCTCAGTCTGGGAAACCAGTGGAAGGTGTTGGAGCAGCTTGTTCCTGGCCAACAGCTGGTGTCTACTCGAAATCATGTTTCTCCTTTCCTGTCTCTCTGTATTCCAAACAATCCTCCAATTCCCAGTGAAAAAACCCTCTCCATCTGGAGAGGAAAGGAATTCTTTTATGAAAGTAAAAGACTGTACTGTGAGATGGAGTTAGGATTGTAGGGAAGAGCTGCTAATCTGAGAAATGGTTGTTCCCACTGACTTGTCCCTCACTGGAACAAAACACAAACTGACCCACAATTGACAATCGGCACTAAACTGATTCTGGAGTGTGCACCATCTGAGAGGGTGGGGATGGAAACCACGACCAGCCTGGCTCCAGGTTCCAGAAGGAATTGATCTGACCCTCCTTCACTGGAACGGAGGGTGAAATGGCAGGGACTAGATTAGAGTCTAGATTAGAAAGGTGCTGGAAAAGCAGGGGGTGCAGTAACTGGGACAGGGAGCTGGATTAAACAGCGGGGAGCGCGGTGACCGGGACAGGGAGCTGGATTGATGTAGAATTCAGACTGTCTGGTTTATCTCACCACGTTGTTTATCTTGAAGAGCAGGGAATTTGCATGATATTCTCTTCACTTGCTGTCCCTGCCAATACAGTGACTGATAAGTCCTTTGTGCGGGGAATTAAACTGCTACACTGACTTTAATAAACAACAGAACTGTAACTGCATAATGTGGTGAGTTAACCACTGTCCCATGATCAGTGATTGAGATGAATAGATCCAGTCACCCAAGACCTGGAGGAGGCTGAGGAAGGGATGGTAAAGAGGTGGTGAGAGCAAGCCTGAAACCTCCAGGGTGTTCTATCTACTGCTAGAGTTTTGCTCTGAGAGCAGTTAACCCTTCAATGACCGCCCCTGCCTTAATCATGGATCCTCACTACTCCAGGTGTCTGTTAATTATATTGAGGCACACTGTCTCACTGAGGCAAAGCAGAAATATGACCTGGCTTTCTACTTGGAGCCAGTGTTTAGTTAAAGCTATCTATACCCAAACGCTCGGCTCCATTTAAAATAGTGCAAGCTACGCTGGAGCAGCTTAATTCAGTCTGGACATGAAGACATGGAGGATGAACTAATCCACTCTGGTTATGACTGAGTCCCACTTAACAAAAGTGATTGACAAATGCACATCTGAGCTTAATCCCTTGATCCCATCAACACCAATTAATTCCATGTGAACAATGAATTTGGGATAATAACCCACACAACTGAAGATTGTGACAGCTCGACTTTGTGGTCTTGGCTCAGTTGGAAGCCGAAGTTCATGAATATCCAAGTTTATTAAATGCAGTTTCAGTACTTGCCCTCCATGGGTCAGGTTGCACATTGTTGTCCTCCACCACTCATCAGTAACTCACCTACAAGCCAGAACTAATTGGTCTCCCTTTGACCACAAAAATAGGGCCCACTTTCCTCACTACCTAAGCATTCGGTTTGTCCTTGGAGTCTCAGCTCAAATCCGTTCTGTGGTCACATCTAGTCATGTATTTGGAGAATGAAGTCTATCTAATTATGTACTTGGCATGATGACCTTTTAATTAGTTCATGTGTCATGTTTTTTTCAGAACATCATTAACTGCTCTCAACAAGTCATTATCAGACTAGTAGTGACATTGAGAGAATGGAGTCTGTCTTTACAAGACTGGACAGAGATGGAATATACCCTTTGGAGGATATTGGGGAACTGATGGGTGTTCACAGTTCCATAGCTCCCTTGTAGTTGAACTCTAATGCCACCCAGCTGTTCTTTGCCCTTTAAATGGAGTTTGACAAATTCCATTCGGAAATAGGAGGCGGCCAGGCCCACTCTGGTGGGAGATTCCAGGTTTTCCTGGTTAATGATTGGAATGGGAATGTGTCTCTCAGTCTCAGCATCCCACGGCCACCATCCCTGTTCCTTGGGCAGATGATCCCAGCGGTTGTATCATGGGAAGATGGTGGACCTCCTTTTGTAAAATTACTAATACTTTGGATGTTTTGAGATGCTTCTATTTAAAATCAGATGGTACACTTGTGGGGAGTCATTGTTTGAAAGAATGACACTTTTGACATTTAGAGCAGTTGATTTTAAATTAGACCAGGTTTTTGCAATTTTTCCTCCCATCCTGCTTCCTGTGGACCTGCCCAAGGGTCAACCCATACCCCTGAATAGTTCTGTCTCTACTGGGGGATGGAATTAACAGGAGTCCAGCTAAATGACCAATTATCTCAGTAATTGTACTAATGTTTGGTGAGTTTTGTGAAGATTTGTTACTCAGGTTGAGGTTCTGGATGTAAGTTTGCTGACTGAATGAAAACTAACTAGCTGTGTGGGAAGATTGTGCACGTTTTCATTGCACACCTTCTCCAGTGAACTGTCCTCCTTCTCAAACACACCCGTGACATCGACAATGACCACCAAACATTTTCCGGAGAATAATGTCCAACTTCCATCATCTTTCATCCTCAGCTCTTATCCAAACTTCTACAAATGTTTTCTAACGGTATTTACCAACATGTTCACACAATTTCTGAACTGTCTTTTTAATGCCATTTATTTCCTTTAACCCAATACCATTGGGTCCTGCTGCTGTTCTGGGACCCACCCCACGAATGATCATCCATTTCCTCTACTCGTTGGCTCCATCAGGTGGTGAGTGGAAAAAAACCTCCATTAGTCCTAAACCACATGAGCCTTTATTGGAGGTTAACGTCACTCTCTGATCTATTCACTGACCCGATGGGCTTACAACCTGATATCAGCAATGGACACAGATCTGTGGGTCTCCAGCGGTCAGTTAGTGTTGAGATGGTAGTCATTTTTCTGGTGTGACTAATATTTGTCACAATCCCCCCCAGCACAAGTGAGCGTACAGGGTGTGGCCAGGTATCTGTCCATCCAGAACTCAGGAGATTAACTAAATCTCCCATTATTTATTTAATAGCACCGTCCAATGGCAGTGCCTACAATCCACACGGGTCAACAGTGGATCGAGCCAGACCAAGCCAACCGGCTGTACCACAAACCTAAAGCCAGTACTCAGGTCCAAAGACCAGTAAAACCAGCTAAAAACAAGCAATGAGTTAAACAGGTACACTCTCCCACTGCCAGTACCAGAGGAACCATGAGGTACAACTAAACATCGTGAGATAAAAATCTGAACAAACACTCTCTCAACGGTGACTACACAAGCAAGGCTTCCAGGGACACCCCATCCACAAATAGAGCCACATCCCCCACCATTCCCGAAATGGGTTTAGCCTACTCTCCTGTTCGAGGGCAATTGCTGTGTGATTTAGAATATAAATCAGTAATTAGTTGAATAAAATGATTTAGGGACACAAACCTTCTGAAGTTTTTAACACCAGCAGTTTGTGATGGAGTTGAAGGCTGTAGCCAGTTCCAAGACAACGGAAAGATCCTTTCTATTGCTCTGGGCTCCTTTTGAATAATATTTTGTAAGAAGGCTGTATCTCCATTACAGCCCAGTGTTGCTGCATTACAACCATTCTGTCCAAAATTCAAACTGAGTCTCCTCGCTTAAACCCTCAGGGAAAAGACTTGCTAAAATCAGGCCAATAGTAAAATAGGTCTCTGGTTATCAATTACTTTAAGGCTGTCCTTGTCATCCAGTCTTTGGAATTAAAACAGTTTGATTTGTCAATGAATCGGGTCTCGCTCCTGATGATCCAGAGAGAACCTGGAGGTGAGCAGTAACTCTGTGAACATAGAACATAGAACATAGAACAATACAGCACAGAACAGGCCCTTCGGCCCACGATGTTGTGCCGAACTTCTAACCTAGATTAAGTACCCATCCATGTACCTATCCAAATGCCGCTTAAAGGTCGCCAATGATTCCGACTCTACCACACCCACAGGCAGCACATTCCATGCCCCCACCACTCTCTGGGTAAAGAACCCACCCCTGACATCTCCCCTATACCTTCCACCCTTCACCTTAAATTTATGTCCCCTTGTAACACTCTGTTGTACCCGGGGAAAAAGTTTCTGACTGTCTACTCTATCTATTCCTCTGATCATCTTATAAACCTCTATCAAGTCACCCCTCATCCTTCGCCGTTCCAACGAGAAAAGGCCGAGAACTCTCAACCTATCCTCGTACGACTTCCTCTCCATTCCAGGCAACATCCTGGTAAATCTTCTCTGCACCCTCTCCAAAGATTCCACATCTTTCCTAAAGTGAGGCGACCAGAACTGCACACAGTACTCCAACTGTGGCCTAACCAAAGTCCTGTACAGCTGCAACATCACTTCACGACTCTTGAATTCAATCCCTCTGCGAATGAACGATAATACTCCATAGGCCTCCTTACAAACTCTATCCACCTGAGTGGCAACCTTCAAAGATCTATGTACATAGACCCCAAGATCCCTCTGTTCCTCCACCTGACTAAGAACCCTACCATTAACCCTGTATTCCGCATTCTTATTTGTTCTTCCAAAATGGACAACCTCACACTTGACAGGGTTGAACTCCATCTGCCACTCCTCAGCCCAGCTCTGCATCATATCTAAGTCCCTCTGCAGCCGACAACAGCCCTCCTCACTGTCCACAACTCCACCTATCTTCGTATCATCTGCAAATTTACTGACCCACCCTTCGACTCCCTCATCTAAGTCATTAATAAAAATTACAAACAGCAGAGGACCCAGAACTGATCCCTGCGGAACTCCACTTGTAACTGGGCTCCAGGCTGAATATTTACCATCTACCACCACTCTCTGCCTTCGACCGGTTAGCCAGTTTTCTATCCAATTGGCCAAATTTCCCTCTATCCCATGCCTCCTGACTTTCCGCATAAGCCTACCATGGGGAACCTTATCAAATGCCTTACTAAAATCCATGTACACTACATCCACTGCTCTTCCCTCATCCACATGCTTGGTCACCTCCTCGAAGAATTCAATAAGACTTGTAAGGCAAGACCTACCCTTCACAAATCCGTGCTGGCTGTCCCTAATCAAGCAGTGTCTTTCCAGATACTCATAAATCCTATCCCTCAGTACCCTTTCCATTACTTTGCCTACCACAGAAGTAAGACTAACTGGCCTGTAATTCCCGGGGTTATCCCTATTCCCTTTTTTGAACAGGGGCACAACATTTGCTACTCTCCAGTCCCCTGGTACCACCCCCGTTGCCAGTGAAGACGAGAAGATCATTGCCAACGGTACTGCAATTTCCTCTCTTGCTTCCCACATAATCCTAGGATATATCCCGTCAGGCCCGGGGGACTTGTCTATCCTCAAGTTGTTCAAAATGTCCAACACACCTTCCTTCCTAACAGGTATCTCTTCTAGCTTACCAGTCCATTTCACACTCTCCTCTTCTACAATACGGTCCCTCTCGTTCGTAAATACTGAAGAGAAGTACTTGTTCAAGACCTCTCCTATCTCTTCCGACTCAATACACAGTCTCCCACTACTGTCCTTGATCGGACCTACCCTCGTTCTCGTCATTCTCAGGTTTCTCACATACGCATAAAATGCCTTGGGGTTATCCTTGATCCTATCCGCCAACGATTTTTCATGCCCTCTCTTAGCTCTCCTAATCCCTTTCTTCAGGTCCCTTCTGGCTATCCTGTATCCCTCCTCTGCTCTGTCTGAATCCTGTTTCCTCAACCTTATGTAAGCCTCCTTCTTCCTCTTTACCAGACATTCAACCTCTCTCGTCAACCAAGGCTCCCTCACACGACCATTTCTTTCCTGCCTGATAGGTACATACATATCATGGACACGTTGTATCTGCTCTTTGAAAAAGTTCCACATTTCCACCACATCCTTCCCTGACAGCCTAAGCTCCCAACGTATGCTCCTCAAATCCTGCCTTACAGCATCGTAATTTCCCTTCCCCCAATTATAAAATCTACCTTGTTGTGCGCACCTATCTCTCTCCATAACCAAGGTGAAAGTCACAGAATTGTGGTCACCATCACCAAAATGTTCACCCACTAACAAGTCCACCACTTGTCCCGGTTCATTACCGAGTACCAAATCCAATATGGCCTCCCCTCTGGTTGGACAATCTACATACTGAGTTAGAAAAGCTTCCTGGACACACTGCACAAACACCGCCCCATCCAATCTACTTGATCTAAAGAGCTTCCAATCAATATTTGGGAAGTTGAAGTCGCCCATGACTACGACCCTGTGGCTTCTGCACCTTTCCAAAATCTGTTTCCCAATCTGTTTCTCCACATCTCTGCTGCTATTGGGGGGCCTATAGTAAACACCCAACAAGGTGACTGCACCTTTCCTATTTCTGACTTCAGCCCATACTACCTCCAGAGGCAGATCCCCCTCAAACTTCCTTTCTGCAGTCGTTATACCATTTCTAATTAGCAATGCCACCCCCCCCTCCTTTTTTCCCACCCTCCCTAATCTTACTGAAACACCTGTAACCAGGAACCTCCAACAGCCATTCCTGTCCCACATCTATCCACGTTTCCGTGATGGCCACAACATCGTAGTCCCAGGTACCGATCCACGCCTTAAGTTCACCCACCTTATTTCTGATACTCCTTGCGTTGAAGTATACGCACTTGAGCCCGTCTCTGTGTCCGCAAGTAGTCCCTGTCAGTGCTACCTTCTCCACAGCCTCCCTACAGTCTTGGGAATCCTGACAAACAGCTAACCTACTTGCTGGACTACAAGTCCGGATCCCATCCCCCTGCCAAATTAGTTTAAACCCCCCCGAAGAGTGCTAGCAAACCTACCCCCCAGGATATTGGTGCCCTTCTGGTTCAAGTGCAACCCGTCTTGTTTGTACAGGTCCCACCTTCCCCAGAATGCAGTCCAATTGTCCAAATATCTGAAGCCCTCCCTCCTACACCAGCCTTTCAGCCACGTGTTCAACTGCACTCTCTCCCTATTCTTTGCCTCACTGTCAAGTGGCACTGGCAACAACCCAGAGATGACGACTCTGTCTGTCCTAGCTTTTAGCTTCCAGCCTAACTCCTTGAGCTCTTGAATGACCTCCCCACCCCTCTTCCTACCTATGTCGTTGGTACCAATGTGCACCACGACTTCTGGCTGCACACCCTCCCCCTTAAGGATTCTGAAGACACGGTCTGAGACGTCTCGGACCCTAGCACCCGGGAGGCAACAAACCATCCGTGAGTCTCGTCCATGTCCACAGAACCGCCTGTCCGTCCCTCTAACTAGAGAGTCCCCTATAACTAGTGCTCTCCTCCTCTCCCCCTTTCCCTTCTGAGTCTCAGAGCCACAGACCCCTTCACTGCAGCTTACACCTGCAACGCTGTCCCCCCCAACAGTTTCCAAAGCTGTATATTTATTTTTTAGGGGAACGACCACAGGGGAACCCTGTGAAGGTTAATGGCCTCCAGGTTCATCCCATTGGGTCCTGGGACACGTTTCGGATTGATCTCCTCAATCGCTGTCTTGATTTCACTTCCTTCTATGGGGCTCATCAGGAGCTTGACATTCCCCCTGATGGTATATGGCTAGAACTAACGGCTCAGCTTCATGATTGGGAATGGATCATTCCCCACTGTATACCCTTTCCAGCTCCTCACTGGGTAGAGGACAGAGGGGAACAGTCAGTGCCCCAGAGTTTACTGGGTACATTATCTCCTATTGTTATTCAGTATTTGAGTCTCTTTATTGGGATTTCTTAGCCAAATGTTTCCAGGCAACACTATTGATGTCTTCTTTCTGCCTTCCCTTACTAGTCCTCTGTGCCCTCCTGCCATGATCTGCTTTCCTCCCTTTCCCTGAAGTTGTTTCTCCTTGAGTCAATGATTCCGTGTTCTGATGCCCAGACCCTGCTCTCTTGTTTCTGGATCCTTTTTAACTGATTAATTATTCTGCCTGAGTTAGTTGTTCTTCAGGATCTGTATTAGACAATAGGCAGGTAATTGCATAATCTCCTTAGCAACCTCAAGGAATGGCATTTAACCTTAAAACAGTGCAGACATTGAGAATTCTTCTTTTCCCACTAATGCTGCCAAACCCGTTCCCTTGGCTGTGTTTTTGCTCGATAGTAGGTAGGGACAGTGGGAATCTCATTCATCCATTCATGCGCATCAATAATTAGATGGCGAGACATTGAGTTACATTGAACACTCGCCATCTATTGTATGGGTCGTGTCTGTTCAGAGTTTTGTTGTCGTCTCTCGTCGATGTGAGACCGAACCCCAATCTAGTGTTACCACAGATTTAGATAGGCAACTCTAAAATATAACACTTTATGACTAAAATTAAACGTAAAATATTAAAATGTATTAAAACAACTATAATTGAGAATTTAAAATTTATAATTAAAGTTAGCGAGCCGATTTTAAAAAGTCCATAAAAATGTGAATTAACTGTTAGGGAAGTTGTAAGATGAATGATCTCTTGGGTAAATGTCTTGTCATGTTTAATTCCTAATATCTTCATCAATTCATTATTCTCGTGCCATCTACCCCCTTGATCCTATCACGAAGCCAGAAAAGGATATATTGGCACCTTTTTAGTTCGGTGCAAAATCTCCTCCTTTCAATGTTGTTCCTTCTTTACCTTCACTTCCCATACTAATTGCAAAGAATCATTTTCATTTTCAAATCAGTGATGCCCACCAATACTGCTCAATTAACCTTAGGCACGATTTAGGGCAGGAATCCCCAGCGTCCCTTCCATATCTTTTAAATGAGCTTCAATAAAGATTGTCCAACCATTTCCTTTGTAAATTGAGTGAACTCTTCTACAACTTTGTTATGGCTCTTAATCCTCATGTTCATGGGGCACCAATTTAGAGGCAGCACTGTAGCTCAGTGGTTAGCACTGCTGCCTCACAGCATCACGGTCACAGGTTCAATTCCAGCCTTGGGCGACTGTCTGTGTAGAGTTTGCACATTCTCCCCGTGTCTGCGTGGGTTTGCTCCGGATTTCTCCCACAGTCCAAAGATGTGCAGGCCAGGTGAATTGGCCGTGGTAAATTGCCCATAGTGTTGTGATTTTAGTCAGAGGGAAATGGGTCTGGGTGGGTTACTCTTTGGAGGGCTGGTGTGGACTGGTTGGGCTGAAGGGCCTGTTTCCACACTGTAGGGAATCGAATCTAATCTCAATACGAGGAACCGTTTCCATGGCTACATTGCATCACCTACAATTCTTGTTACTTAAAGGATAGGAGTTGACCTTGTGGGATATGAGTTGGTTTTAAGTAGAAAAGTGTTGATAACCTTCAATGTCTTTGTATATAACCATGATCTAGGCCAATTATTAGGCGATCATTTTTAAAGTAGTGGACGCCAGCCCCTTGACTGGGCAACACCATCCACTTCTCTACCTCTAATTCCCTCCATTTATCATAATTGTTACTAATGGTCTCCTCTATCTCTTCACAATTATTTGTAAGCTGCGTAGTCCCTGATCCACCTGACTGGGTACTAATTCGAGGATTCCCTAATTCTTTCCGATATTTCAGATTCATTACATTGGAGTGAGGTATCTTGTCAGAGGATCTTGTAAATGCCTCGTACTTTCGTATTACTGCGATTGGAATTAGAATCGTTAACTTAGTCTGAGTCCACCACCTCTATTACGGGCATGTAAAAAGCCATCTGTAATCGACTGGCAGATGTAAACTCTCTTTAATAAAACCCTGAATTATCATATCTAATCTGGAATGATAATTTTGTGAAGCTACGAAATAGAAGAATACAGCGCAGTACAGGCCCTTTGGCCCTCGATGTTGCGCCGATCCAAGCCCACCTAACCTATACTAACCCACTATCCTCCATATACCTATCCAATGCCCGCTTAAATGCCCATAAAGAGGGAGAGTCCACCACTGCTGCTGGCAGGGCATTCCATGAACTTACGACTCGCTGAGTGAAGAACCTACCCCTAACTTCAGTCCTATATCTACCCCCCCTTAATTTAAAGCTATGCCCCCTTGTAATACCCGACTCCATACGCGGGAAAAGGTTCACACTGTCAACCCTATCTAACCCCCTAATCATCTTGTACACCTCAATCAAGTCACCCCTAAACCTTCTTTTCTCTAATGAAAACAGTCCCAAGTGTCTCAGTCTATCCTCATACGATCTTCCTTCCATACCAGGCAACATCCTGGTAAACCTCCTCTGCACCCGTTCCAGTGCCTCCACATCCTTCCTATAGTATGGCGACCAAAACTGCACACAATATTCCAGATGCGGCCGCACCAGAGTTTTATACAACTGCATCATGACCTCAGGACTCCGGAACTCAATTCCTCTACCAATAAAAGCCAGTACGCCATATGCCTTCCTCACCGCACTATTTACCTGGGTGGCAACTTTCAGAGATCTGTGTACATGGACACCAAGATCCCTCTGCTCATCCACACTACCAAGTATCCGACCATTAGCCCAGTACCCCATCTTTTTGTTATTCTTCCCAAAGTGAATCACCTCACATTTAGCTACATTGAATTCCATTTGCCACCTTTCTGCCCAGCTCTGCAGCTTCTCTATATCCTGCTGTAACCTGCCACATCCTTCCTCACTGTCAACAACTCCTCCGACTTTCGTATCATCCGCAAACTTGCTCACCCAACCTTCTAACCCCTCTTCCAGGTCATTTATAAAAATGACAAACAGCAATGGTCCCAAAACAGATCCTTGCGGAACACCGCTAGTGACGGCACTCCATGAAGAAACTTTGCCATCAACTACTACCCTCTGTCTTCTTCCATCCAGCCAATTCCTAATCCAAACCTCCAACTCACCCTCAATGCCATATCTCCGTATTTTCTGCAGTAGCCTACCATGGGGAACCTTATCAAACGCCTTACTAAAATCCATATATACCACATCTACCGCTTTCCCCTCATCAACCTCCTTCGTCACCTTTTCAAAGAATTCAATAAGGTTTGTGAGGCACGACCTGCCCTTCACAAAACCATGCTGACTATCCTTGATCACATTATTCCTATCCAGATGTGCATAAATCCTATCCCTTACAATTCTCTCTAAGACTTTGCCCACAACAGAAGTGAGACTCACCGGCCTATAGTTACTAGGGTTATCCCTACTCCCCTTTTTGAACAAGGGAACCACATTTGCTATCCTCCAGTCTTCTGGCACTACTCCTGTAGACAAAGAGGACATAAAAATCAAGGCCAATGGCTCTGCAATCTCCTCCCTTGCTTCCCAGAGAATCCTAGGATAAATGCCATCAGGCCCAGGGGACTTATCTATTTTCACCTTTTCCAGGATTTCCAACACCTCTTCTCTACATACCTCAAAGCCATCCATTCTACTTATTTGTGACTCAGTATTCACATCGACGACAATGCCCTGTTCCTGAGTAAATACTGAAGAAAAGTATTCATTGTGTCTCCCCAATCTCTTCCGCCTCCACACGCAACTTCCCACTACTATCCTTGACTGGACCTATTCCTACCCTAGTCATTCTTTTATTCCTAACATACCTATAGAAAGCCTTAGGGTTTTCCCTAATCCTACCGACTAAGGACCTTTCATGTCCCCTCCTTGCTGCTCTTAACTCTCTCTTCAGGTCCTTCCTGGCTACCCTATAACTCTCAATCGCCCCAATTGAACCTTCACGTCTCATCTTGAGATAGGCCGCCCTCTTCCATTTAACAAGGGATTCCAATTCCTTATTAAACCACGGCTCCCTCGCACGACCCTTTCCTCCCTGCCTGACAGGTACATAATTATCAAGGACACTCAATAGTTGCTCCTTGAACAAGCTCCACATATCATTTACACTCTTGCCTTGGAGTCTACTTTTCCAGGCCACACATCCTAAGTCATGCCTCACCGCATCATTTCCCTGACCCCAGCTATAACTCTTGCCCTGTAGTACACACTTATCCCTCTCCATCACGAGAGTAAAAATCACCGAATTATGGTCACTATCCCCAAAGTGCTCACCTACCTCTAATTCTAACACCTGGCCTGGTTCGTTACCCAGAACCAAATCCAGTATGGCCTCACCTCTTGTTGGCCTGTCTACATATTGTGTCAGGAAACTCTCCTGCACACATTGAACAAACACTGACCCATCTAACGAACTTGAGCTATAGCTTTCCCAATCAATATCAGGAAAGTTAAAGTCCCCCATAACCACCACCCTATTACTGTCACTCATCTCCTGAATCACCTTCCCTATCCTTTCTTCTACGTTTCTAGGACTATTGGGAGGCCTGTAAAAGACTCCTAACAGGGTGACCTCACCTTTCCTATTCCGAACCTCAGCCCAAACTACCTCAGATGGCAAGTCCTCATCCATCGTCCTTTCCACCACTGTAATACTATCTTTGACAAGCAATGCCACACCTCCCCCTCTTTTACCCCCACCTCTGACCCTACTAAAACATTTAAATCCTGGAACCTGCAACAGCCAATCCTGTCCCTGTTCTAGCCATGTCTCCGTAATAGCCACAACATCGAAGTCCCAAGTACCAACCCACGCTGCAAGTTCACCTACCTTATTTCGTATACTTCTTGCATTGAAGTATACACACTTCAAGCCACTTTCCTGTTTACAGACACCCTCCTTGGAAATTGATGCCATGTTCCTAACCTCCCTACACCCCTGCACCCTGAAGCTACAATCTGGGTTCCCATGCCCCTGCAGAGTTAGTTTAAACCCCCCCCAAGAGCACTAGCAAACCTCCCCCCAAGGATACTGGTGCCCCTCAGGTTCAGGTGTAGACCATCCTGTTTATAGAGGTCCCACCGTCCCCAGAAAGAACCCCAGTTATCCAAAAACCGGAATCCCTCCCTCCTGCACCATCCCTGTAGCCACGCATTTAAGTGTTCTCTTTCCCTATTCCTCGAATCTCTATCACGTGGCACGGGTAACAAACCAGAGACAACAACTCTGTTCGTTCTAACTCTGAGCTTCCAACCTAGCTCCCTGAAAGCCTGTCTAACATCCTCAGCACTCCTCCTACCTATGTCGTTGGTGCCAATATGGACCACGACTTCGGGCTGCTCCCCCTCCCCCTCCAGGACCCGGAAAACACGATCAGAGACATCACGTACCCTTGCACCTGGGAGGCAACATACCAATCGTGAGTCTCTCTCGTTCCCACAAAACCGCCTATCTGTGCCCCTAACTATCGAGTCCCCAATTACTACTGCTCTGCTCTTCTTCACCCTTCCCTTCTGAGTAACGGGGACAGGCTCCGTGCCAGAGACCTGAGCCCCGTTACTTACCCCTGGTAAGTCATCCCCCCCACAAGTATCCAAAACGGTATACTTGTTCTTGAGGGGAATGGCCGCAGGGGGTCCCTGCACTGGCTGCTTCCTCCCAGTCCCCCTCACTGTCACCCATCTATCTGCCATCTTTGGAGTTACTACTTCCCTATAACTCTGATCTATGACCCCCTCTGCCTCCCGAATGATCCGAAGTTCATCCAACTCCAGCTCCAGTTCCCTAACACGGTCTTGGAGGAGCTGGAGATGGGTGCACTTCCTACAAGTGTAATCGGCAGGGACGTCGATGGCATCCCAACTAAATGTTAAATAGTTGTATAATCTGGGGATAAAATGTTTGAAACAGGTGCAGAAAGCAGAGTTATTTAAGTCAGGATCTTTTTAAATTCCTTACCCAATGTCTGAATACCCCTTCCTAATTGGCCATGTCTATACTCGGCCATGGACCTATTTCAGCTCCAAGATACTTTTCTACAATTCCAGGCTCGATGAACTTTAATATATTATTGAGTCCAATTATTCCTATTATAAACATGTTATTTTTACAAATAAAATATAACCCTTTCGTTTTCCTGATGTTTACATCCAATTCTGTAATCGCTCAATTTCTGCTCTATTTTAAGGTTAAATGCCATTCCTTCGTACGTACGACTTACTAATGCAATGAGAGTTGTCCCCAGTGGGATTTTAAAAATCCCTTTATTACGCTCTTCTCGAGTACTTAAGAGGGTGAAAAGAGATATTGAAAACAGGTGATAACAAATCTCCCTGCTTTGTACCTTTTTTGAAAATGAGTATATAAATTTGCTATTATTACTGGCAGAATTCATGGAAGTAATAATCAATTAAGGGTTTTTTTCCTTGGGTCAGGAAAGTAAAATGTCGCACATTGCTGAAATAACTCCACAAAGGATGGTGTTCTGTCACCAAGTCATCCTTTCTTTGTATGTGGGAAGTCCTTGACACTGATCCAACTCCCTCAGAGCCAGCTCTCTCCAACATGATGTATGACATCCCCTGTTTAATATTTTTCCTTATTACAGTGAGAGACACAAGGGGCACAAATTTTTATTCTGCTTCCACCACCAGGAAGCAAGGAAACACCCGGGTGGCCAGTGACAAACACTGCCCTTCACATCAAAGGACAGTGCTGTGTGATCAAAACAGTGAAGGGGAGGGTAGGGACTAAATCAAAATACAGTTGGAGGGGGAAATAATGCACTCCACTCCCTGCGGCACCCACCTCTCCCTGAACAACTCCAGGGTGTTGGTCAACACCGCGTGTTCCTTCTCCAAGGACACCCGGGCTCTAACGTAACCGTGGAAGAGGGGCAGGCAGTCGGCCCTAACTACCCTCTCCACGGCCCGCTGCCTGGACCTGTTGATGGCCAGTTTGGGCTGACCGAGGCGTGACTCCAGGTCGAGCAAGTCCCTCTCAACTCCCCGATCCTGGATTTCCGCCTCTTCGTCGACCCCCTCGCGTACTCCTGACAGAAGACGCGGGCGTGAGCCTTGCCCACGTCCCACCATAGCCTCAGGGAGGGGTAGCTTCCCCGCTTCCTTCTCCAGCCGGCCCAGAAACGACGAAACGAGTCCCGGAACCGCTCGTCCTCCAGCAGCAGGTTGTTAAAGTGCCAGTACGCGGAGCCGAGCCTGGCGCCGAACGGAAGGAGTTCCGCCCACACCAGGTGATGGTCCGTGCACGACACCTGCCGCGTGGAGGCCTTCGGAAAACAGGAGGCGTACGCCCGCCAAACGTACAGGCGGTCGATTCTGGACGCTCCGACCCCAGGCCTCACGAAGGTGAAGGCGATGGAGTCGGGATGGAGATTCCGCCAGACGTCCACCAGGTCGAAGGACTTGACCAAGTCCCCCAACCTCTTCCCCGACGCGCAGCCAGTGCGGGCACCGCCGTGGTCCCTGCCCTCGAGGACGCAGTTAAAATCTCCCCCGAGGACGACGCACTGGTTCACGTCGATGGAAGCGAGATGAGCGGAGACTTCTTCGAAGAAGCTCGCTTGCCTCGGCCCGGCCAGGGGAGCGTAGACGTTCACCAAGTGAAGCACCGCGCCCCCCAGCCGAACCGTCAGGTGAAGCAAACGGCCTGGCACCGGCTCCCTGACCCCCAAGATCTCCGGCTGAAAATGCGGGGCCAACAGGATAGCCACCCCGCCAGATCTGCGGGTGAGGTGACTCATGTAGACCCCCCCTCGCCACTCCAGGAGCCAGGTGGCTTCGTCTCCCGGGGTAGTGTGGGTTTCTTGCAGGAAGCACACCGCATACCTCCCGTCCCGAAGGACCGAGAGGGTCTGGAATCTGCGCTGCGACTCCCTGCTGCCGTTGATGTTGAGGCTGGCTATAGTCGTCTCCATGTCGGAAGCTTTGTGCAACCACCACCGGTACAATTAACAAGCCCGTGTATATATTTACAGGGAGGACGAGGGAGGGGCACTGAAGTCCCTCACCCTCACCAGGAGTGCCCCCAGGAAGTTCCTGACTCGCTTTCGCTCGTTAATGTCGAGCCCAGGCGCCTGGCGGGCAGCGAGGGTCGACCAGTAAACTCTCTCAAAGGAGCTCCAGTGGTTGAGCGCCAGTTGGGCTCTATCCCGGCGACTCCGAGTTTCCTCGACAAATTCCCGGAGTTCCTCGAGGGGGATGAGGGGGAGATCGGTGGGGGGCACCCGGGACTCAAAAACGTCACTGCAGACGGAGTCCGCGTCGTCCCCGGTGTCCGCCACCGATCCCAAACCCCCCTCCGGGAGGTCGCCCTCAGTCACCGACCCCTCCCCCACCGAGAGGATGGGGGCTGGTCCGGCGCCGCCAACCGGCCTCAAACCCCCAGCGACCCACCCCCAGGGTCACCGGCGGTACCTTCCTCGACGCACCCCTTCCCGGAACGCCCCGAGTTCGGGTCGTCGGGCGGCAGAGGCTCGGGGCCCCGCTCCTCTCCCGACACCGGGACGCCTGGCTCCTCGGGGAAAAGGTCATCCCCCAGGAAAAGGTCATCCCCCAGGGCCAAGGCCCCCGGAAAAACAGTCTGGGAGGGAGGAGCGAGGATAACACCCTCCTCCCCTCCACCGCTCGACGACCCAGCAGAGGGTCCTCCGTCGTCGCCCGCACCACGGCCCTCGTGGTCATTGAGGTCCTCCCCAGGGGCCGGAGGAGTCGAGGCAGCAGGAGGCCCTGCTGTAGCCCCTGGGGGTTTGGGCGAGTCGGGCCGCGGTGCGGGACAGTCGTGGGGCACCGTTGGTTCGTCCCCCGGAGAGGGGCAGCACCGCCGGCGCGCTGCAGGAGAGTCCCTCCCCTCCGAGGGCCGGTGCCTCTTCCCCAGAGAGACCGGGGGGGATTTATTTTTTTTTTTTTTTTTTTTTCTCTTTTTTCTTTTTTTTTTTTTTTTTTTTTTTTTTTCTTTTTTCTTTACCCTACACTACCACCTAACTGCGGTAGTGCTTATTTTATCCCCAGCACCCATGGTGTGTGTGTGCAGGTGTAAGACACTGTGAAAGACACAAAGTGCACGAATCTTTATTCAGTTTCCACCACCAGGAAGACAGGAAAACACCCGGGTGGCCAGTGACAAACACTGCCCTTCACATCAAAGGACAGTGCTGTGTGATCAAAACAGTGAAGGGGAGGGTAGGGACTAAATCAAAATAGAATTGGAGGGAGAAATGATGCACTCCACTCCCTGCGGCGCCCACCTCTCCCTGAACAACTCCAGGGTGTTGGTCGACGCCGCGTGCTCCTTCTCCAAGGACACCCGGGCTCTAACGTAACCGCGGAAGAGGGGCAGGCAGTCGGCCCTAACGACCCCCTCCACGGCCCGCTGCCTGGACCTGTTGATGGCCAGTTTGGCCAGGCCCAGGAGCAGACCCACGAGGAGGTCTTCAGACCTGCCCTCCTTCCTCCGTACCGGGTGCCCAAAGATCAGGAGCGTGGGACTGAAGTGCAGCCAAAAACAGAGGAGAAGGTTTTTCAGAAAATCAAAAAGGGAGTGCAAACGCCCACACCCAATATACACGTGGTCCACGGACTCCACAGCGCCACAGAACAAGCAGTTGGGCTGGGAGTCCGTGAACCACCGCAATCTGCGGTTGCAGGGGACTGCTGCGTGCAGCACCCTCCACCCCAGATCCCCGAGAGAAAGGGGGAGGACTCCCGCGTAGAGAGCCCTCCACTGGGGATCCCCACCGCCCGGTGGCAAATGGGCACGCCAAGGCGTGTCCGGACGGTGGATGAGGGAGAAGAGGTGGACGGTGTGCAGCAGCAGTCTGTACAGGGCTCTCCTGTTCACCTCCCTAAACGAAACAAAGTTAAAATTTCGGAGGCGGCTCAGGTTGTGGGGCACAGGCTCCCGCGGGAAGTACGGGACCTTGGGGCCAATGTGAAATTCCGTCCGGGCTGGGGTGAGCTCGGACGGGATCCCACCGCACACCTGAGCGTCCTCCAACTGGTGTACTACGTCGGGTCCGAGCACCGCCGTTTTGAGGCGTCGGATGGCGGTGGCCACGTACTGGACGTCTACCGCCGCCCTGCCTGCTATGTCCTGCGGCAGCGTCCAGCCCAGGCCCCCGGCACCCAGCACGTCCCCGACCCTGGTCACCCTCGCCGCCGCGGCCCTCTCCTCCGACAGCCACTCGAACCCGCGAGTACGGAGGTGCGGATTCCTGAGCAACGGCTCCCTGACGACAGCCGCTACTCCAGCCGGAGGGTAGGCGCGACGCGATTCGACCATGTTCCAGACAGTGATCAGGTCCTGGTAAAAGACAGGCAGCGTCTTGAGGGCGACCTGCAAACCGTCACGGTCGACGAACAGGAGCTGCGTGTCGTAGTTGAGGTTACGCACCTGGCGGAAAAAATACGTCGCCAGGGCGCACCATCTAGGAGGAGGCTCGACGTAAAGGTATCGCCGCAAGGTCTGAAGGCGGAACGTCGCGACCTGGGTGCGGGCGCACACCAGCGACTGACCGCCCTCCTCAATAGGGAGACTCAGAGCCTGCGCGGCGACCCAGTGCATCTTTTTGTCCCAGAAGAAATCGACCAACGTTCTCTGGATGCCAGCGACAAAGCCAAGAGGAGGGACCAAAGTGACCAGCCGGTACCACAGCATGGCGGCCACCAGCTGGTTTATGACCAGCACTCGACTCCTGTAAGATAGCACTCGGAGCAGTCCTGTCCAGCGGCCTAGGCGAGCCGAGACTTTGGCCTCCAGCTCCTGCCAGTTGGCCGGCCAGGATTCCTCAGCCGGGCTGAGGTAGACCCCCAGGTAGAGGAGATGGGTGGTACTCCAGCTGAACCCCCGTAACTCCTCCGGCAGAGAGTCCACCCGCCACGGGCCGACCAGTAGTCCGGAACATTTGGCCCAGTTGATCCTGGCGGAAGACGCCGCCGAGTACACGGCCTGGCACTCGCGCATCCTCCCCAGGTCAGCCGGGTCGGTGAAAGTGAGGAGCACGTCGTCGGCGTAGGCCGAGAGGACCACCCCCGTGCCCGCGCCGCGCAGAACCAGCCCCGACAACCTCCTCCGCAAGAGGCGCAGGAAAGGCTCCACGCACAGGGAATACAGCTGGCCGGACAGGGGGCAGCCTTGACGCACTCCTCTCCCGAAGCGAAGGGGCGCCGTCAGGGACCCGTTAACTTTAACCAGACACTCTGCGGCGGCGTACAAAAGTCGGATCCGGGCGACGAACTGCGCCCCGAACCCGAATGCCCGCAGAGTCCCGAGCAGGTACTCGTGATCGACCCTGTCGAACGCCTTCTCCTGGTCGAGAGACAGGAAGGCGCTCGGCAGACCAGCCCGTCGACAGAAATGGATCAGGTCCCGGACCAGGTGGACGTTATCGTGTATCCTCCGGCCCGGGACCGTGTAGGACTGGTCCGGGTGGATCATGTGGGCCAGCACGGAGGCCAGGCGAGAAGACAACACCCTGGCGAAGATTTTGTAATCCGTGCCGAGGAGGGAGACCGGACGCCAGTTCTTTAAGGAACGAAGGTCCCCCTTCTTTGGCAGCAGGACGATGACCGCCCTGCGCCAAGAAAGGGGCAGCTGTCCGGCATTTAAACACTCCCCCAGGACCTGTGCGTAGTCGCTCCCCAGGACGTCCCAGAACGCCCTGAAGAACTCCACAGTCAGCCCGTCCAGCCCCGGGGTTTTGCCCCTCGAGAGCCGGTCGAGGGCGCCGGTCAGCTCCTCCAAAGTGACGGGAGCGTCGAGCCTTCCGGCGTCCTCCGGGCCGAGCTGCGGCAGGTCCTCCCACAGAACTCTGCGAGCATCCTCGCTGGACGGATCCGGAGAGAACAGGGCTGTGTAATAGTTTCGGACGTGGGCCCTGACGCCCTCCGGATCCGAGACGAGGGACCCGTCGTCGGCCAGCAGCACAAGGAGCTGCTGACGGGTGCCACGCCTTTTTTCCAGCGAGTAGAAGAAGGGGGAGCCGCGGTCCAGGTCCTGGAGGAGCTGGATCCGCGACCTCACGTACGCGCCCCGAGCCCCGACGAGCTGCAGGTCCCGGAGCGCGGCCTTCTTCTCTTCGTACACCCCGCGCAGGGCCGGGTCCGCGTCGGGCTGACCGAGGCGTGACTCCAGGTCGAGCAACTCCCTCTCCAACTCCCCGATCCTGGATTTCCGCCTCTTCGTCGACCCCCTCGCGTACTCCTGACAGAAGACGCGGACGTGAGCCTTGCCCACGTCCCACCATAGCCTCAGGGAGGGGAAGCTTCCCCGCTTCCTTCTCCAGCCGGCCCAGAAGCGACGAAACGAGTCCCGGAACCGCTCGTCCTCCAGCAGCAGGTTGTTAAAGTGCCAGTACGCGGAGCCGAGCCTGGCGCCGAACGGAAGGAGTTCCGCCCACACCAGGTGGTGGTCCGTGCACGACACCTGCCGCATGGAGGCCTTCGGGAAACAGGAGGCGTACGCCCGCGAAACGTACAGGCGGTCGATTCTGGACACTCCGACCCCAGGCCTCACGAAGGTGAAGGCGATGGAGTCGGGATGGAGATTCCGCCAGACGTCCACCAGGTCGAAGGACTTGACCAGGTCCCCCAACCTCTTCCCTGACGCGCGGTCAGTGCGGGCACCGCCGTGGTCCCTGCCCTCGAGGACGCAATTAAAATCTCCCCCGAGGACGACGCACTGGCCCTCGTCGATGGAAGCGAGATGAGCGGACACTTCTTGGAAGAAGCTCGCTTGCCTCGGCCCGGCCGGGGGAGCGTAGACGTTCACCAAGTGAAGCACCGCGCCCCCCAGCCGAACCGTCAGGTGAAGCAAACGGCCTGGCACTGGCTCCCTGACCCCCAAGATCTCCGGCTGAAAATGCGGGGCCAACAGGATAGCCACCCCGCCAGATCTGCGGGTGAGGTGACTCATGTAGACCCCCCCTCGCCACTCCAGGAGCCAGGTGGCTTCGTCTCCCGGGGTAGTGTGGGTTTCTTGCAGGAAGCACACCGCATACCTCCCGTCCCGAAGGACCGAGAGGGTCTGGAATCTGCGCTGCGACTCCCTGCTGCCGTTGATGTTGAGGCTGGCTATAGTCGTCTCCATGTCGGAAGCTTTGTGCAACCACCACCGGTACAATTAACAAGCCCGTGTATATATTTACAGGGAGGACGAGGGAGGGGCACTGAAGTCCCTCACCCTCACCAGGAGTGCCCCCAGGAAGTTCCTGACTCGCTTTCGCTCGTTAATGTCGAGCCCAGGCGCCTGGCGGGCAGCGAGGGTCGACCAGTAAACTCTCTCAAAGGAGCTCCAGTGGTTGAGCGCCAGTTGGGCTCTATCCCGGCGACTCCGAGTTTCCTCGACAAATTCCCGGAGTTCCTCGAGGGGGATGAGGGGGAGATCGGTGGGGGGCACCCGGGACTCAAAAACGTCACTGCAGACGGAGTCCGCGTCGTCCCCGGTGTCCGCCACCGATCCCAAACCCCCCTCCGGGAGGTCGCCCTCAGTCACCGACCCCTCCCCCACCGAGAGGATGGGGGCTGGTCCGGCGCCGCCAACCGGCCTCAAACCCCCAGCGACCCACCCCCAGGGTCACCGGCGGTACCTTCCTCGACGCACCCCTTCCCGGAACGCCCCGAGTTCGGGTCGTCGGGCGGCAGAGGCTCGGGGCCCCGCTCCTCTCCCGACACCGGGACGCCTGGCTCCTCGGGGAAAAGGTCATCCCCCAGGAAAAGGTCATCCCCCAGGGCCAAGGCCCCCGGAAAAACAGTCTGGGAGGGAGGAGCGAGGATAACACCCTCCTCCCCTCCACCGCTCGACGACCCAGCAGAGGGTCCTCCGTCGTCGCCCGCACCACGGCCCTCGTGGTCATTGAGGTCCTCCCCAGGGGCCGGAGGAGTCGAGGCAGCAGGAGGCCCTGCTGTAGCCCCTGGGGGTTTGGGCGAGTCGGGCCGCGGTGCGGGACAGTCGTGGGGCACCGTTGGTTCGTCCCCCGGAGAGGGGCAGCACCGCCGGCGCGCTGCTGGAGAGTCCCTCCCCTCCGAGGGCCGGTGCCTCTTCCCCAGAGAGACCGGGGGGGATTTATGGGCCTTCCCCTCCCCGCCCGCCTCGGTGGTCATGGGGCCCGGGGTCCCTCCCCCCAGCCTTTCCAGGAATACGAATGGCTGGGGGAAGACAGGGGGCGTGGCCAGGGTGGGGAGGGCCAGCTGTGTCACTTCCTGCGCCGCCCCAGGTTTATCAGGTGAGGGTGGGCAGGGTGGGCAGGGCAGGGCAGGGGCCCAGTTCCCTCTCCGGGGCCCGGAGACATGGTCGCTGCAGGAGGTGGGCCAACGGTGGTTCCCCCCAGGTTAGTGCCAGGGCGTGGCTGGGTTGGGCAGGGCTCGGGCTCGGGCTCAGGGGCCCCCGGGCCAGGTGTCACGGCGCCAAGGTCGGGCGTTAAAGCCCGAGGGGTTTCTCCATCGGGGTGGGGGGTGGATGTGGGGTCAGTGGGGTTAGGGTCAGGTAAGGGTTCGGGAGTGTGGGGGTCAGGGGTCCCGCGCCGGGGCGACGCTGGCACGGCCGCAGGGGCATTATTGTGCCGGGGCGGGGCAGGTGGTGGGCTAGGTTCCGGGGAAGGGGATAGGGTGGTCTCCCCGTGGGCGGGCCTGACGCGCCGCGTCTTTTTCTGCGCCTTCTGTCTGGCCGGACGCTCACCCCCCTCCCTGCCAGAGGCTGGAGCATTGCCAGCCCCCGGCTTAGCCTCCGGTGCCGGGGCTGGGGGTGTTGACTTCGGGGGAGGGGGAGTGGGTGCGGCGGCACCACCATCAGCCATCGGCGCGGGCTGGGCGGCCTTCTGGGTGGGGCAGTTTTTCCGTATGTGCCCCACCTCGCGGCACAGGTGGCACCGCACGCCGTCCGCCGTCCAGAAGGCGCGATAGGCCACGCCCTCATGGAGGACGGTGAAAGTGCCCTCGGTGACCTCCTCCCGGGCCAGGCAAATAAACCCCTGGCGCCGGAAGGAGTAGATGTGTCTGAGGGCAGGGTCCTTCAGACCGAGCAGGAGCGGCTGGACCCCTGACCGGATTTCCCCCAGGGTGGTGAGGTGGGGGAGAAGGAGCTCGCTGGCAATGAAGGGCGGGACGTTAGAGATCACGACCCTCTGGGCCGTAACCTCCAGAGGGTCGACGGGCAGATGTGTCCCGCCCACAGCGAGCCCCCTCTCCACGGCCAGGTGGACCGCCTGCTCAGTCTTTAGGAAAAATACGGCCTTCCCGTACATCCTGGCCGCAGCGATGATGGCCAGTGGGCCGACCACACTAGCCATGGCCTTGCTGCAGGCCTCGATGGTCATGTTGGGGTGGGGCTAGGCCTTGACCCCCAGGCGTTTGGTCAGGTGCCTGAAGGGGGTTGACGTCGCAGCCGGGGTTGGGACAGCCGAGCCCAAGGCAGCGGCTACCCCGGCATAGGTGCGGCTGGGCCCCGCGACCTTCAGGCTCGCCATACTCTGCTGCTGGACGTTGGCAGGCCCCAGGCAGCAGTGGCAGAGGTGGACCTCCGGCAGCAGCAGTGGTGGTGGGGGTTGTAGGGAGGGGCCAAGGCGAGTCCCAGGCAGCAGTGGAGGAGGCAGGCCTCAGGCGATAACAGCAGGCCTCGGGCGAGTCCTAGTTTGGCCCTCAGTCACGGCGGTGGGGGCAGACCTGTTAGGGAGGGTCCCAAAGGCAAGTCAAGTCCCAGGCAGCCCCAAGGCGAGTCCCAGGCAGCGGTGGCGGAGGCAGGCCTCAGACGACAGCAGCAGCGGTGGAGGTCCAGCAAGGGGCCCCAAGGCAAGTCCCAGGCTGCAGCGAGTCAGGCCCCAAGCAGCAACAGCCAAGGCAGGTCCGGGCAGGGCCCCAGAGACCAGCAGTGGCGAGGCCCAGGCTGCAGCTCCAAAGGCAGGAGCCAGACCAAAAAGGCTCCCGGCTCCCACCTCCTGCCCCTTCCTTCCTTCCTTCCTGGCAGTGCCCCTTAAGGAGGAGAGTCCCAGCACGTGAGCACAGGCACTCACTCCCGCTGGCGCGCTGCTGGAGAGTCCCTCCCCTCCTGGGGCCGGTGCCTGGACCTGTTGATGGCCAGTTTGGCCAATCTCCAAGTTATTTTTTTTTATTTTATTAAACAAATTACAAAAACAGTTTACAACAAACAGTTACATTTACAGCTGCATACAAGAGACAGCAATTTTACAAGGGAGAGGAGCAGCAAAGCCAGGCCCCAAACCCTCCCGTTCAAACAGTTTACAGGGACATGAGGACAAACCTCAAATCCCAGTTTCACAAAGATATTTCGAGACAACAGCAATGACAGTTGTACATTACACAGTACTGTTACATAAGTGCAGACAATACAGACCCAGCAAGCCCCCGCCCCTCCCACCTTCCGACCACTCTAAGGCAGCCCGTCCCTACCCACCTTCCGGTTCTCGGTCCACCCCATGCCCCTTCCAGTTCTCAGTCCGCCCTGACACACCTTTCGACCACCTCTAGGACAGCCCGCCCCGGGAACCCGCCAGGGGTGACAGTGGTCAGGATGGCCTACCCACCTTCTCCAAGTTATTTTTGTTAATCAGGGCCTCCTGATTGGGGTCTTCAAGCCCAGGCCAATCAGGGACCTTGTAGCACACAAATCCCCCCACCCTCCGCAGGGGACTGGGTCACCTCCTCTTGTAGCTTTTCCTGTGACGTTTCCACCCCAGCTCCGGTCCCTCTGATGCGGACTCTGACACGGCCTGTACCGGACTGTAGTTCCTCTCCTTGTATCCGGAGCATCTCGAGAATTTCCTCCTCTTCCAGCAGTAATGGTCTGTCAGGGGCTTTGTGGTATATTCCTGCCCCTTCACCTATTCCTGCCCCTTCTCCCATTCCTGCCAGTTGGAGGGGGTTGGCTGTAGGAAGTCTGAACCACACTTAGACGGACTGACTTTCCTGGATGGCTGTTGTGTCCTCATGTCACTCTCTCCTACAGCAATCAATTTGTGGATGACCCAGGCCTCATTACAGGAGGTGTTAGAGGGGTTGAATTCCACAGACCCCTCCCTCCCTCCCTCCCCCTTTTTGAGGTAATGGGAGACAAAGGTGTGGACCCAGCTTTTGCCTGTGGGTTAGTCTCTGGGCAAAACTGTTGGAGTGTTTGCCTGGTTGGCTGCATTTGTCTAGCACCTCGATGGGGTCTGCCTTATCTTGCCCGATGGCAGGGAGGACCTCAGTTCCTGGTGTCAAGAGTCTCCCTCCTGAGTTGCTGGTTCTCAGGGTGGGTCTGAATGGCCTGCTGGCCTGAGGCATGTGACCCTCAGTGTCCAATCAGTGTGTGACAGCCTGGAGATAGATTTCATCAAAAAACAGACCTGGGTCTTCCCTTCCCCTGGGTACATGGGTCAGGGGGTGGGTGCTGGGGGCACAGTCACCCTGGGGAAAGATGGTGGGGCTCCCTGTCTGTGGGCCAGAGGGGGATCAGGTGTGGCTGGGTCAGTGTCGAGCCTCTCACTTATCTCCATGGGGAGGGAGAACCCCAAAGCTGCCCGTTAGCCCGTTCTGGGCTGAGACCGGTTCCTCCTGGGGACTGGATTTGTTCCTGGGACTTTGTTCTGTGTTAGGGTCAGATGCGTATCACTCCATGTTACAGACTTGGAGGAGACCGGTACAGTCCCTTGGAGCTGACTGGAATGTTGTCTCAATCAGTCCATGTACAGTAAGGCTGTCTCCTGGTCCCCAGTGACCCTCCCCTCACTAGAATAAGCATTTCCAAATGGTGGCTGGAACTGTTCCACATGGATCAAGCTTTCCTGTAACTTTCAGTCTTGTTCCTTGTTGAAGAGCTCGAGCCTTGCATTCTGCTCTGTTCTAGTGTTGAGTTGAGTTTGGGATTGCCTGGATCCCATGCTGCCTTCCCCTGGGGAGTCTGTCCCAGCTGCAGGCAGCAGCAATCACTGGGATAAGCTTTATAGCTTTCTTCCCCACTTCCCAATGGGCTTCTCCCCACAGCTCCTGGACCAGGGAACCTTCACCCCAACGCCAGGCTGGCTCCCTGGCACATGCTGCCCCTTTGGGACATTTCACACAGAGATTCCTTCAGGGTGTCCTGCTGTTTTTGCCATTGGGATCCCTTGTCATTTTAACAGGTTTATGTCGTCCTTTAATCAATCCGTTTAAAAGGAAAATGAGGATCCAGTGTAGTTACCCGGCCCGTGCTTTGCCTGTCCCAGTTTAAGGCTCCATGGTGGTCAGTGTCAGTGTTTCTCATGTTCAGTTTATACCCTGGCCTTCACGTGGGGCAGCTGCTCTCTTCAAGACCAGCTCAGGCTGAACGTGCAAGATACCGGCAAGGAAGGCAGTTCAGGTTAAAAGGACGTAAAGGGTCACTTTGTACTGAAGCCAAAATGTTATATGGAACAGGGGGCCTCTAAGACCCTGTGGACACCTTAACCAATGTACACAATATTAACTTCCCCAGGCACCATGGGGTGTGTTCGGAAGGGGCTACACAGCACAAGTCTGCAGGCAGGGAACCAGGTCTCAACTTTATTTGAACCAAGGTTAAGAGTTCAAGTTCAAACTTTGACCAACTATTTATTTTGAACTATCTGATTCTTTAGAAACTGAAAATCCTTCCCAGATGCTGGTAGCTGGTCTGTCGAATGGCTTGTCGAATCTGAGTTCATCCCTTGTGGTTTGAGGAGAAAGTGAGGACTGCAGATGCTGGAGATCTTCGAGGAGAAAGTGAGCAACACGATGGCTGGAGGAAGAGCGCCTCATCTTCCACCACCTCCATATACATCGTATCATCCATCGTCATTTCTGCCACCTCCAAACGGACCCCACCACCAGGGATATATTTTCCTTCCCTCCCCCCATCAGCGTTCTGAAAAGACCACTCCGACCGTGACTCCACTGTCAGGTCCACACCCCCCACCAACCCAACCTCCACTCCCAGCACCTTCCCCTGCAACCGCAAGAAATGCAAAACGTGCGCCCACACCTCCCCCCCCTTACTTCCCTCCAAGGCCTCAAAGGATCCTTCCATATCCGCCACAAATTCACAAATTCACCTGCACCTCCACACACATCATTTACTGCATCCACTGCACCCGATATGGTCTCCTCTATATTGGGGAGACAGGCCGCCTACTTGCGGAACGTTTCAGAGAACACCTCTGGGACACCTGGACCGACCAACCCAACCACCCCGTGGCTCAACACTTGAACGCCCCCTCCCACTCCACCAAGGACGTGCAGGTCCTTGGACTCCTCCATCGCCAGACCATAGCAACACGACAGTTTGAGGAAGAGTGCCTCATCTTCCGCCTGGGAACCCTCCAACCACAAGGGATGAACTCAGATTTCTCCAGTTTCCTCATTTCCCCTCCCCCCACCTTGTCTCAGTCAAATCCCTCGAACTCAGCACCACCTTCCTAACCTGCAATCTTCTTCCTGACCTCTCCTCCCCCACCCCCTCTCCGACCTATCACCCTCACCTTATCACCCTCACCTCCTTCCAACTATCGCATTTCCAGTGCCCCTTCCCCCATGTCCCTCCTCCCTACCTTTTATCTTAGCCTGCTGGACACACATTCCTCATTCCTGAAGAAGGGCTCATGCCCAAAACGTCAATTCTCCTGCTCCTTGGATGCTGCCTGACCTGCTGTGCTTTTCCAGCAACACATTTTCCGCTATATTCACATGGTACAGGGTTCTTTCAATCTGGCATTGTTGAATTTCATCAGAAATCAATTAGTTTGGGAATCTTCGGCCACAGTCCCTCCTCTTGATCCTGAACAAAAGCTCATACCAATAATAGAAGACCAGTCTCTGTCCGGTGGGTATAAAACCATTCCGACTCGGGTAAAGCACAATACATACATAACCAACTGGAGTGTTACAGATGGCATGAGAAAGGTACATGTAACTCGTATCAGAAACTGGAATAAATAAGTTATCGGAAACATGAGCAAATACAAAACAAGAGGGAAACTACAATGGCCACACGTTATAACGTCATTAATAATAAAAGAAAATCAAACCGTATTCGTGCACAAGGGTGGCTAAGATTCACTTGCCTGATCAAACAACAAATGAAATGACAAAGCGAAACAAGTTCTAAAATCAGAAACAAATTTCTAACAAAATGTTTCATAACTGGAAACTGGAAAGTGAAGAAACGTTATAAAAACCGGGAAATACTTTATATGTTGGAGAGTGGAAAATGGGAATATCAAGCAAATGGTTTAAATCTCAAAATTCGCTAAGGAAACAAATATCGCAGAACATTGTATGCACAATGGTAACGAAGACTGATTTAATTGGGTCTAATCAAATATCGACAAGGTTTCAATAGGCTGGGGGAGACCGGAAGTGGACGGAGAGTTTGACAGTTTGTTCTTCCAGTGGGTAAATGTAACAGTGAGGACTGGTGATGTACACTGGGCTCACCAGAGTCAGCAACACACACCGTTCTCACTGTCAGGAAGGCAGACACAGGGATGGATTTGTGTGTTGGAGCCCCAGTCCCAGAAATCCTCCCACCAAGTCATTACTCGAGTCTCCTTTACCTGTTTGTTGGTATCATGGGCCTGCTGTATCGCCTTGGTGATGGCTCTATGGGCTGTGTCCAACCGGGCTTGAATCTGCTGTGACTCCTCCGGCAGGGGCAGGAGACCGGGATTATACTTCACCGGGTATTCCTGCAGCATTTGCCTGAGTTTCTCACTCCCATTGAATTCCACCCTGTCCCTTTTGTGTCTATTTATCAGCTGAGTTTGGCCTATTCTGGCAGGGATGTGGGGCCTGGTACAGAAGGTGGTGGTGGTGCTGACATTGCATTGGGCTGTCCCATACTGATAAGGGCGAGAGGAGGTTGGGGCAGTATTTTCCCCCCCCCCCCCCCCACCCCGGGTTATGTTGGTGCCCAGATTGCGAACCTTTCTGGGGCAATTCAGGCTGATGTTTGTCTTGAAGCCACACAGTGCGTGTGAATTTGAATAAATTGGGTACAGGCCTGTTATCACAGGATTAATTTGGTGATATTTGTCCAAAGTGGTGCCTATGAACCTCCTATTCTTCTCTACTACGTACTCTCCTATCCATAGATCCTCACGAATCATGCCTGTGTTTACTGCCTCAGGCACCTTTTGTCCAATTCTGTTGTGTGTCATTATTGGGAATCCTAACACCATCCCTAATGCTTTCCCAGGAGTCCCTTTACAGTCTCTGTTGAGCCAGACTCTGGTCAGTTGCCTCCGTTGGCAGTCTGATCATTTGGAGTGTTTCTTTCCCTTAAATAATTATTCGATCTGTTCATCGCTGCTCCAGAATGGACCCTGTCCCTGTCTATCACCCACTGTCCATGTATGCTGCACAGGGCCCAGTTCTGTTACATGCTGTCATCTTCTAATTTCCCTCATCATCTGGTGTATTGTTTTGGAATGTCCTTCCAGCCCAGCTAATTTCACCCACTCGCCATGTGAATGGATCGTGTCCTTTACAAGTTTTATCGTCACTTGTTGACGTAAGTGTACCCCATCTCGCTAACCGCAGCCAGATGATCTTAAAGGGAACGGGATAAAATATTATAAACCAGAATCACTGATTAAAGTGAGGAATGAGCTGGGCTTTTCAACCGTGCGGTTATATTACTGCTCATCATTTGTTGTGTTTAAATTACACCAGTGTTACCCACCACCCTTAATTAGTGAAGTAAAATAATTTACTTTTATTATTAAAACATTAAAATGTTAAAATACTAAATAAAATTTAACCTATAACCTAATTAAAATTAATCTAAAATTAAACATTTAAATATTCTAAAGTTATTAAATAATGTCAAATAGAGAATCCTATGAGTCCATAAAAATCCTTAAAAGCTCAAGAGTTAAAGAAAAAACTAGATTCGTGATGTTTTGGGCAAAAGTTTTAAATTTCCCAATCCCGAGGTCTTTCATTAGTTCATTGTTCTTCTCAAACCATTTTCCTCAGGATCCCGTTACGAATCCATAAAAGGATACTCTTGTTCCTTTTGTGAGGGCAATAATTTCACACTCTCGAAGTTTATATTTTTCTTTCTTTTCCTCCCAAGCCTGTTCAAGTGAGTTAGGTTGCATGTTCATTCTGTTACGTCTATCACCAAAACGCGATTTTCCTTCTTCAAGATTAAGTCTGGGATCCATAATTTCCCAGTTTTGTCTTTTGTACGTGGTTCCACATATGTTATCCATCCTCTCATCTTAACAAACTTTGTTAATTCCGCTATTCTATTGTGTCTCTTAATCCTCATTTTTTTAAGTAGGGACACCATCCCGAAATGTGCGCGACCGTTCCTGAGGTCTCATTACAACGCTGACAATTCTGGATGTTAAATGGCCCTCCATAGGTTAACGACGCCCTTGTAGGATATAAATTTGTTCGTAATAAAATCGAGTTTATTACTTTGGATGTCTTCGTAAGCTGAAGTTTTGTCAACCAATTATTGGAGATGGTATTGAAGTAAAGGGTGCCCGCTCCTTGACAGGGCAAGGCCACCCATTTCTGATGTTCTATATTCCTCCAGTTGGTATAGTTCTTGTTAATAAACTCTTCTATACCATTGTTCTCCTCATCAGTAATAACCATTTCTTCCAATTGCCCATTTATATTTGGATTCCAGATTTCCTTTAACGGTTTCACATTACTAAATTTTGGCATTTTTGTCGTAAGACAGGAACCCTTGAATGAAAATGTGGCATGTAAAATTTCATCCTTGGATCTGTATAACTTTTCATATTTCCTTAAAATGGCAATTGGAATAAATGTAGATCGTTTATTCAGCACAAGGCTTCCATCGCGAGTCCTAGTATATAAAAACCCATCTGCGATAGATTGTGGGAGATGTAATAATTCTTTAACCGCACTTTCAATTATATTATCAAGTCTATTAAGATAATTTAGTGATGCTTCTGATAAAATTAATAATAATAAAGTCTAGGGATAAAATATACTTTCAAGAGTTCCAATTTCTGTACGGGTTTTAAGAGATCTTTTAAGATTATCTATCCAGTCTCCTAGCAGGTCTTCACAATGCGATTGGCTTATCCCAATCCATAGATCAATTTTTGCACCTAGGTATTTTTTGGCGCTTCCAGGATCTATAAACTGTATCTCTCCCTCATAAAATTTCCAGTTATCCCTATTATTATAAATAAAAGTTTCATTTTTATAAGCAACGTAAAATCCTTTAGTTTTTCTTACGTTAACCTCCACACCAGTAATATTGCAAAATCTTTGTCAGTTTTAAATTGTAAGCCATTCCTTCATAGGATTGGCTGATAAATGCTGTATCATCGTAAACACTAGGGTTGCATCATGGTGCCTCTCCCTATCCTGACCTAAAATTATTCCTTTTTAACCCTCTTCAATAGTGTTTATGACAGGGTCCATAACTATATTAAAAAGAATCGGTGACAAGGAGTCACCCTGTTTAACTCCTTTTAAAACCTTGATCAAACTTGTTTTACAATTAAAACCTTCAATTCGACTAAAATTATTATATAAACTTATTAATTTAATAAAATCTGGAGGAAGTTGAATTCTTTTGAGGGCATTAATTATCAATTTGTGCCCAACGGTATCAAAGGCTTTAGCCAGGTCGACAAATACCACAGCTAAGTCAATTTTCTTTTTCTTAGCTCCATTGATAATGTTCTCAAGTATTTTGATGTTTTCTCCACAACCTGCGACCCCTGCCAAAAAACCTTTTAGCCGTTCATTTACATTTATTACTTAACCTATTTGCTATAATTTTTTGTAAACATTCTCAGCAACATTCGGCCCATTGTGATGGGTCTCCAATTATTAATGTCCTTTAAACAGACCTCATCACTGACTTTAGGGATTAATATAGTTCTGCTTATCTTTAATACATCTGAGATACTGCCTATTTTAAGTCAGATTGTATAAATTCTGGGGATTACTGTATTATCTTTGTTAAATATTTTAATCACATTTGAATGTCATCTGTTTCAGTCCCGCCGCGGTTTTCACATCCATCACCTTTAAGGCCTGATTGACGTCTTCCACCGTGACTGGGCTGGTCTGAATATCACAGAGAGACCCCTCAAGTTGATCTTTATACCTGGCAAAGCCTCTTAAGTTACTTTTATCATTAGGAATAGACAATCTATTTTTAAAATAATCTTCTAGCTCCTCCTTGCTGAGTGGGCATTCCCATTTGGATGGAGCTCCCATCATAGTTCTAGCTCGGTACTGTCTTTTATTTTTGAGTAAAACCTGAATCTCTTTTAAATTTTCCTTCTTTCCTACTATATCTTCTCTTAGCATTGTTTAATCTTGTATTATCTTTGTCTAATATCTTTATGCTTAGTAATTAAATCCTTTTTATGTTTCATTTTATTTGCTTTATTACTCTCATTAATCTACTAATTACCATATCCATAACGCTGTCATCGTCAGTTACTGTTGCTTTTGCTTATACTTATTTTGTCCTCCATCATCTCTAATAATTCTGTTAGTGGCCGAGTTATAGATTCTGAACTCCCATTAGTATTAATATTTCCTTGATGACTATTCCCTTCTATTACTACACCTTCCATTGGAGTATCTAAATCCATGTCCCTATTCTCCTCATTTCTATTATCATTAATGGGGACTATTTCTTGACTTAGTGCCCACTTCCTTATCGCTCGTCCTATTTTGTTTTGAGTAATCTTCTTTTATCGGAGATTTGTTTTGGTGTTTTAGTTCTTAGTTTTTCTGTGAAAAGTTTATGAATATTTTTACAGCCTGTGAGTTCCTGCTCTAACCCTTTTACCATTTCTATTTCGGAGTTGGACCAAACTCCTACCTTTCTCTACCTTTTCTAAATTGCCTTTCTTTTCTTTATTTCTTTTAATATTCATTAAATTTGGGTGCACATGCCTCTCGTGCTGCCCTAAACCTATGGCTGTTGTAAATCTAAGTGGCCAAATTTCACATTGGAATAGTTTATCTACTTCATTACTACTTTGTTTACTGTTACATTTCAGATAGTGACAAGCGACTGAGGGGTAACTACCCTCCCAGCCACATTTACTACATTTAACTCTTACTGCTTTTATCCCCTGACACTGATTGAAGTGTTTTCTAAATAGTCCTGTCGTATTAAAAATGTTGTTACAAAATTTACAAATGAAATTATTTATCGTGTACTCTATTATTATTTATATTTTATCTTTCTCAGTAACAATCGGAGGAAAACCCCTACTCTCTCTGCTCTCTCTGTCGCTCTCTGATTCTCTGTTTTGACTAAAATTAAAGGGCCCTTTAAAATTCGAATTAAAAATTGTCCAACTATTAAAAGAACTAGATTCTAGAGGGGCCTTCTCTATGACTCCTTTAATTCGATCATGACATTTCTCGGCACTTTTCCTGGCTCCCTCATGCCTGCCTGAGGGCGGTCGTGCCGGAGTAACAATTATGGTCTCTTCTGTTTGCATAGAAACGGACGGTCGAGTCCTTATTTGGCTAATGCATTTGGCACACGGTGCCGCCAATAGCAACCGTGCGGGATGGTTATTTTCCCGGTCTCCCACTCAACCGGAAATTTTGGAACTCGACATAATCACCAATCTGCCAAAATAAAAGGCATTTCTAAAATTGAGCGACAGGTCACCAGCCGTCTCGTGTTTTTGCTCTGGTCGTATTAACCGACCTGGTGCTCATGCAACAGAAAGAGTAAATTAAAACCACCAGTGGCTGCACAGCGCTGGATAAAACCAATGATAAAATCCACACCAGTAAAACCACATAAAGCAAGCTAAAACCACTCCTCTGTTATTGAGCTTCCTCCCTCAGGCCATTTCCAGGGGAACCACACGGCGGTTCGACCAACTTTGCACCCGGTAAAAATATATAACAACGATTACGAAGGTGACGACACAGGCACAGTTGGGAGACCAACCAAACAAATCAATCTATCATCACATCACCCAACAAGGCTGCTGGCTTTATTCCCAACTATTTCCTTGTTGGCATCCTGCTCATTACTAGTGTCCAAAGTCTGTTTCCCTTGTTGGGTGAGGACTCTGAGCTTATTGTCCTGGGCGGCCAAATCAAGGGCATGACTGGTTGATGCTCCTGCCCCATGTGCTGTTGCTAAGTCATTCAATATTTCCCTTTTATGTTGTATCTCTGTCCCGGGTTTGGTCTTTCTGTCATCTGTCCCTATCTCTGCCTCCCAGTGTCCCACCAATAACTGGGACGATAGTGTTTGAAGCTGGAGGGAGCACCATTTCGGCAGTTGGGTTCCTGCTAAATTCACCACCACAGGTGCCAATTCATGGGGATGTTTTCATGCAGGACTTTCCCAATTAGTTTTAAAACTAGTCTGTATTGTGAAGCGGATGTGGCTTCAAGACAAAAGGGTTAGGGTGCCTTTGCGGCTGGTTTCAGGCCATTCCTAATCTCTTATAGAATGAACTTTCCCTTTTGAGTTTCCTGGGATATCGCTGCCAGAGTTCCAATCCCATTACTGGACCTCTTGGTAAGCCTCCTGTCTCGGGGACACCCATTGCTGGAGAATCCCCACCAATCACCCGTGATTGCTACACTCCGGTAACAGTCACTTGAGCTTCCATTTCCTTTTCTGTACACTGCTCGCTGATTGTTACACCCGACTATGATACTTTTATTGGGGCATCCCGACAGCACACCATCCTTCATTCACCCGCATCTGGTGGGTCAAACCGTTTGTACCCCAGGGGCTGCACATCCCCAGAAATTGAAAGAGAAGTTTGGGAAGTGCAGACTTGGAAATGGTTCTGGTGAAGGGGAGAAGGATGAAAACTGGAAACAGTGACTGAAGTTATCTGAACCCCTCACTCCTGCACCATCTCTCAAGCTACGTATTCATCCTGCCTATTCTTTCATTTCTACTCTGACTGGCACGTGGCACTGGGAGCAATCCTGAGATGACTTCTTCTGAGGTTCCACTTTGTAACTTGGCTCTAACTTCCTAAATTCTGCCTGTAGGACCTTATCCCATTAATTCCCTTCCTCATGTGGCCTACTTTATTACAGAGAAAACAGCTGAGCTTTCTTACTTCCCTTTCCCCTCAAAGGTTTCCTGTTTACCCTGTGGTGAACTATCATTAATATCGTCAACAAGATGTCCCTTTTCCCTTACCACGTGAGGATTTCCATTTTTCCCCAATTTCTATCCCTCTCAGATTGAAATTGATGTTGGAAGCCAAACTTAGATTTATGAACCAACTCACAATCATCTGCCTTTTCCGCTGATAACCTTGCAATCTTAACTCGCTCTTCCACGTGAGTTCTCATTACTTCAGGAAGTGAATTTTGAAATCCTCCTTGATAATTGTCTCTCTAAGATTGTCCCATGTCTGATTTTCAATGCTCTTATCCACCGATCAAAGTTACTTGGTTTGATCCTTTCAAACTCTGTGACACCAGGCCCCTCCTTAGGTTGTAAAATGCCTGTAAGCTTCTGGTTGGAGCTCCTATGCACTGAAGATGGCTTTTTTCATCACCTGATACTCCCCAGATACCTCCTGATAATGACACAAATACTTCACCAGCTCCACCTACCAACGTCACTTGGATCAACAATACCCACATGGTCACTGGCCATTTCATTTGTTTAGCTACTTTCTTCAATGAAATGAAAAAGCCGCCTACATTTTTCTTGTCAAATTGAGGCAACACTTGAACATATTTAAATAGATTTGATAAAGTGTGACACTGGAAAAGGCACAGCAGGTCAGGCAGCATCTGAGGAGCAAGAGAGTCAATGTTTCAGGCATAACCCTTCATCAGGACTGGGGGAGAGGGAAGGGGGCTGAGAAATGGGGCATGGGGCTAGGGGGAAGGTAGGGTGGGCTAAGGTAGGATGTGATTGTGATTGGTCAGTGGGAAGAAAGATGGGCACGTAGGTCAGGTCAAGAGGGCAGTGCCGAGTTGGAGGGTTGGATTTGGGAGGAGAGATTTGGAAACCGATGAATTCCATGTGAAGCTCTACACTTTATCGACTCTGTCCAGCATCTACAGTCCTTGCTGCCTCCTTGTATTTAACCCAATCCTCACCACCCCTTGGCTATGATGTGATCACTCTCCACCATCCCCATCAATCCTTTCACTTCTGTCTCTGCCATTTTAAATTAAACTTTTTGTTTGCATGTTCCAACATCTGAAGTACAAGAGCTCTCTCTTTCTCCTTTTCTTCTGTAAGGTCCATCCTTCCCTTTTGTTTCTCCTGTTTTTAATTGTAATTCAAACTGTAATTCAAATTGTAATTCAAATTTCCTTTTCTCTTTATTTGTTTGTTGCCTGGGACAAGCTTTCTTCCTCTTCATCCCTCGCCAAAGCCTCCAATTCAAGCTGTTGGATTTGCAATTGAATTTTGCCAGTCTCCAATAATTAGATTACTTAGTGTGGAAACAGGCCCTTCGGCCCAACAAGTCCACACCGCCCCGCCGAAGCGCAACCCACCCATACCCCTACATTTACCCCTTACCTAACACTACGGGTAATTTAGCATAGCCAATTCACCTAACCTGCACATTTTTGGATTGTGGGAGGAAACTGGAGCACCCGGAGGAAACCCACGCAGACACGGGGAGAATGTGCAAACTCCACAGTCGCCTGAGACGGGAATTGAACCCAGATCTCTAGCGCTGTAAGGCAACAGTGCTAACCACTGTACCATCGTACTGCCCATATAAAAGTTTCTATCCACTGAAACTTTGGTGTTCTTCAGCAAATCAGTTAATGAAGTTAATACACTGCTGAAGATTGGAACAAACTTCCAACAGAACTCGCTGCGTCTTAAGAATCAAAGCACCTCTTTCTTCGAGGTTGGTCATGGAAATTCCTCAATGGACTTTGCATCCCATGGGATCAACCTTCCATGACCGATGTTATGTCCCAAGAATGTCACCTTTGCTATTGCGAATTCAGTTTTATTTAAGTTTGTCACCAGTTTTGCTTCTCGAAGTCATTCCAAGAGCACTGCTAACTGTACCATGTGATCTTTCCAGGACTTACTAAAGATCACTACATCGTCCAAATAGACTGCACAGTTTATTAACCCAGCCACAACCCTGTTCCTGAGTCTTTGGAATATGGTGGGTGTGTTCTTCATTCCAAGGGGCATCACCTTAAACTGATAAAGGCCATTTGGGTTTACAAACACAGACATTTCTTTTCACCAACTCTGGTAAAGGTTACCTGCTAGTAACCCCACAGTAAGTCCAACTTGGTGTAACTGGCTTGTCTGACTTTCTGGGTATGAGCGTAGAACTTGGATTGGATATGAGCCTCCACTCCTTCATCTTTCTCTTTACTTCTCACTTCATTCTGTGACTTAAGACAGTGGATCCGGTTACTACTCAGTCTGGGAGTATACCAGGATAGTCCTGTTTTAACTCCCCAGTCTCTTGGTCTTCCTTGGGCTGCCCCACAATAAGGGGTGTCACTTCCACCTTGGATCCAGTCAAATCATTCCCAAGAACAAACTAAATTCCTGGTACTGCCACTCTGTCAGTTACTCCCCCTGTAACTTCCCCAGTCTTGAGTTGGCACTCCAACCTGATTGTACATGGGGGAACGTTAACTTTCTGTCCATCTATCCCCCAAATTACCACTCTCTCGGGTAACAGATCAGAACGAATGCATATTCGCTCATCCTTTACTATCAGCGACTGGTTAGATCCTGTATCTCAAATTCAAAATTCTTTTCCTTCTCCCTTTGTTCTTTCTGAGTAAACTTTACCCACAGAGGCGAATACTTTGTCGAGATCAGGTACTAACTCCATACCCAGCCCCTGCTGAGGCTGTGCACTCTCCTGCAGCTCCTCGACTCTTCTTGGGGTCTCCTTTACTCCCTTCACTAATGCCACTGGCTTAGCTTCTTTTCCCACAATGTCTTTCTTTAACGACCAGCGCTGTGACATGTGTCCCACCTTCTGGCAGTGAAAACACCTTTTCCCAGTGTCCTTCTGAAGCCACCAGCACTGTAATGTTCTGTGTCCCCCTCCATTACAGTGAACACACCTGAGGCCTTTCACCTCCTGCCCACCCTCTTCGGCGGCTTCTTTATCCTGTGGGAAATTCTTACCAGTGTTCTCTATTCTTTCTTTCGTAGTGTAGGATCTGCCCTTCTCCCAAAGTCTATCCCTCACAGGACGACATTCTGGCTGAAAGCTTGTCTGATGCACCAACATGTATTCACCTGCCATTTCTGCTGCCCTTCTCACTTGCTGAACTTTCTGTTCCTCCACGTGAACTCTTTCCATTTCGAGAAGTTAGTTTTTAATCTCCTCCAGCAGAATAATCTCTTGTGAAGACTCAAAAGTCCAATCAATTTTCAAAGCACGCGTCCATCTATCAACATGAAATGTTTAAATTATTTGGAACTCAACGTAAATCTGACTTGATTCCTTCTTTGTGTTTCTGAACCACTGTCTAGATGCGTCTGGTACCAATTCATAAGCACTTAAAATAGCCTGTTTCACCTCGTCATAATCTCTCGACCCCCCATCTGACAGCACAGTCAGTACCTCACTGGCTCTGCCGACCAGCTCAGTCTGAACCAGCATTACCCACAAATCCTTGGGCCACTCTCTCTGATGAGCCAATGTTTCAAATGAAATAAAGAAGGCTTCAACATCTTTCTCATCAAAACATGGCAGAGTTTTGCCATATTTGTATAAATCACTCACTACCTTCTTTCAATCTCTATCCTGTTAACTTGACTTTGCTGAGAAAGTCACAACTTCTTCAGTTCAAAGTCACTCTCTCTTTGTGCTCAGCGAAGAACCTCTCTCCCTCTCTGTTTATCTTCTCCCTCCATTTTCCTCAATTGTAATTGAAGTTTTTCTACCCCACTGCACTTATCTGTTTCTCTGACACCTAATTGAGTAACTCCCGAACAATTTCCTCCTTTGTTTTTGTCCTTGGTGAAATCCAAATCTAACCTCTTTGCTAATTCTAAAAGTATGGCCTTTTCCTTCCCTTCTAAACTTCCTTGGCAAATTTGAGAATCATCTTCAAACCCCAGAACCACTTCAGCAATTTTCAGAGCCATTTCTTTCACTTTTAATGGAACCAACCACAAGTCACCGAAAGTAAACACATTGTCTCAGCTCCATTTTATTTAAAGGTATAGGACACTAACATGCAAGAGTTTTAATCTGTTGGGACTTCTCACACCCCAAATTTATTCAAATCTGTCTAAACCAGTTCAAATCCCAGACAAAAGCCCCCAAATTGTTTCCTCTAACCTGTTGTTCATCGTCCGTTTTGTAATTTTGGGGTATAATTTAAACTGGTCAAATTCAAGTATGTTTTTGTATCCAGGCAACCAGCTACTCTAGCTGCTGGACTAAAAGGTTACGATGTAACTTCTCCAGCACCGTGAGTTTCTCTCTCCGAGTCCTTCACTCTCTGAAAGGTACACTACACTTCTATACATTCATAACACAGTGCGTCCCTGAAACACAACCTCGACAGTGTCTCCCACCCCTACTCTTCCTCTAACGAGAAAAAGGTTCTGTACGCCAGATTGGTAAGGTTACTGGTTTTATTTTTTATTTTTCAGTAATCACTGTGTGAATTGAGGATAGTGGGAATGGAGGTTAGGGCAGTTGGATGTTCCTCCTGCAGAATGTGGGCGGTAAGGGTCACCACTCGTGTCCTTATTGACTACATCTGCGGGAAGTGCACCCAACTCCAGCTCCTCGAGAACTGGAACTGGAGGTGGATGAACTTGGGATCATTCGGGAGGTGGAGGGGGTTATTGAGAGGAGTTACAGGGAGGTAGTCACACCTCAGATACAAGGAGGAGGTAGCTGGGTTACTGTCAGGGGACTGAAAGGGAACCAGCAGGCAGTGCAGGCTTCCCCTGTGGCCATTCCCCTCAAAACAAGTCTCGGTTTTAGATACTATTGGGGGAGTATGGTGGGGAATGACTTACCAGGGGTAAGCTGTGGGGTACAGGTTTCTGGCACAGGTCCCTGTTGCTCAGAAGGGAAAGCGGAGAAAGGAGCAGAGCATGAGTCACTAGGGACTCCATAGTTAGGGGGATAGATAGGAGGTTCTGTGGGAATGAGAGAGACTCGCGGTTGGGGAGTTGCCTCCCAGGTGCCAGGGTTCATGATGTCTTAGATCGTGTTTTTGGGATCCTTAAGCAGGAGCGGGAGCAGTCCCAGGTTGTGGTCCACAGAGGCACCAATGACGGAGGTTGGGAAAGGGATGGGAATGGACGGCAGAAATTCAGGGAGCAAGGGTGGAAGCTTAGAGCTAGAACAAACCGAGTTATTATCTCTGGTTTGTTACCTGTACAACGTGCTAGTGAGGTAAGGAACAGGCAGAGAGAGAGGAGTTGAACACTTGGCTACAGGGAGGGTGCAGGAAGGAGGGTTTTGGTTACCTGGATAATTGGGGCTCATCCTGGGGTAGGGGGGACCTCTACAAACAGGATTGTTTACACTTGAACCAGAGGGATCCCAATTTCCTGGGGAGGATATTTGCTAATGCTCTTTGGGAGAGTTTAAACTAATTCAGCAGGGGGATGGGAATCGAAATTGTAGTTCCAGTGTCCAAGAGGTTGAGAGCAGTGAGGTCAGAAATAAGGTTTCAAGGTTGCAAGAGTGCACCAACAAGCAGGAAGGTGGTTTGACGTGTGTCTACTTCAACACCAGGAGCATCAGGAATAAGGTGGGTGAACTTGCAGCAAGGATTGGTACCTGGTACTTCAATGTTGTGGCCATTTCGGAGACATGGATAGAGCAGGGACAGGAATGGTTGTTGCAGGTTCTGGGGTTTAGATGTTTGGGTAAGAGTAGAGAAGATGGTAAAAGACGGGGTGGTGTGACATTGTTAGTCAAGAACAGTATTACTGTTGCAGAGAGGATGTTTGATGAGGACTCCCCTACTGAGGTAGTACAGGCTGAGGTTAGAAACAGGAGAGGTCATCCTAGTGGGAGTTTTGTATGGGTCTCTGAATAGTTCCAGAGATGTAGAGGCAAGGATTACAAAACTGGTTCTGGATAGGACTGAGGGTAACATGGTAGTTGTTATGGGAGATTTTAACTTTCCAAATATTGACTGGAAATGCTATAGGAGAAAGTGAGGACTGCAGATGCTGGAGATCAGAGCTGAAAATGTGTTGCTGGAAAAGCGCAGCAGGTCAGGCAGCATCCAAGGAGCAGGAGAATGACGGAGATCGGCGTGGGGGCGGGGTTAGGTGTGGTGACGGAGATCGGCGTGGGGGCGGGGTTAGGCGTGGTGACGGAGATCGGCGTGGGGGCGGGGTTAGGCGTGGTGACGGAGATCGGCGTGGGGGCGGGGTTAGGCGTGGTGACGGAGATTGGCGTGGGGGCGGGGTTAGGCGTGGTGACGGAGATCGGCGTGGGGGCGGGGTTAGGCGTGGTGATGGAGATCGGCGTGGGGGCGGGGTTAGGCGTGGTGATGGAGATCGGCGTGGGGGCGGGGTTAGGCGTGGTGATGGAGATCGGCGTGGGGGCGGGGTTAGGCGTGGTGATGGAGATCGGCGTGGGGGCGGGGTTAGGTGTGGTGACGGAGATCGGCGTGGGGGCGGGGTTAGGTGTGGTGACGGAGATCGGTGTGGGGGCGGGGTTAGGCGTGGTGACGGAGATCGGCGTGGTCGTTTTTCAGGTGAGTGATGTCACTGGGGTGGAAGTGGCTGTGGCGACGGCAGAAACGGTGTTGTTCCCGATAGCCGTGGACCCCGTGGACCCTCCTGAAGAAGGGCTCATGCCCGAAACATCGATTCTCCTGCTCCTTGGATACTGGCTGACCTGCTGTGCTTTTCCAGCAACACATTTTCAGCTCTGGAAATACTATAGTTTGAGTACTTTGGATGGGTCAGTTTTTGTCCAATTTGTTCAGGAGGGTTTCTTGACCCAGTATGTAAACAGACCAACAAGGGGCCAGGCCACAGTGGATTGGATACTGGGTCATGAACCCAGTCAGGTGTTAGATTTGAAAGCAGGTTCGCACTTTGGTGATGGTGACCACAATTCGGTTATGCTTACTTGAGCGATAGAGAGGGATAAGTATATACCGCAGGGCAAGAGTTAGAATGGGGAAAACGAAATTATGCTGTGATTAGGCAAGATTTAAGATGCATAGGATGGGGAAGGAAACTGCAGGAGATGGGTACGATTGAAATGTGGAGCTTATTCAAGGAGAAGCGACTGTGTGTCCTTGATAATTATATACCTGGCAGGGAGGGAGTTGTCGAGCGAGGGAGCCGTGGTTTACTAAAAAGTTGAATCTCTTGTCAGGAGAAGGAGACTTATGTCGGGATGAGATGTGAAGGTTCAGTTCAGGCACTTGAGAGTTACAAGTTAGCCAGGAAGGACCTAAAGAGAGAGCGAAGAAGAGCGAGGAGGGGAGATGAGAAGTCGTTGGCAGATAGGATCAAGGAAGTCCCTAAAGGTGTCTGCAGGCATTCTGGGCAGATTCCTTGTGGGTCATGACCTCCCTTCACATCCCCCCCAGAAGCACTACAAGGGAATCCTGGGAAATCCGCCAGAAAGCGGAGACTTCACTTCCAAGAACCAACATTGCAAAGTATCAGGTCCCCTTTTTGACCTCTCACTGCAGTGGAGGAAAGATGGTTATCGCTGCCCAGACCCTGACCCATCCCTTGTATATTCCGACTCAAAACAGCATTACAGGGTGATGCACGTTGTATTCTGTCTTCATTACAGAACTGACGGGTACTTTTGGTACCCTCCACAAGGCCGTACATCTCTAGGTTCGGTCGTTTGCAGGCTGAGGAGGCCCAGGATTTACATCCAGGGGTCTTCCCATAAGAGTTTCAAACAGGCTGAGACCAGTGGTTCCAATAACCTGGTTTCGGAGGGTGTTAAGACAAATAGACAAGGCTTCAGGCCACTTTAGTCCAGTTTCCTGACACTGTCTTTGGAAGGGTATTTTTTAGCATCCCGTCGGTTTGTACCACTATTCCCGAGGACTGGGGTTGATGGGGGATATGAACCTTCCACACAAATCCCAATGTTGCACACAGTGCTGTTACTCATTTCTCAGGAATGTGGGTATCCCGTCACTATTCACTTGTCCCAGTATTCTCAATCAGGGAGTTATATCTTTAATAAGACATTTACTACTGTTCAGGCATCATCCCTGCTGCTGGGAAATGTCTCTGTCTATCTCGAAGATATCGACTATGTCCAGTATGTATTTAACCCACCTGAGGGAGTCACATGGACAAAATCAATCTGCAAGTTCCTGAATGGCCCTTCAGGGATCGGTAAATGATCAAACTGTACAGGTGTCCTTCCTGTATTGTCCTGTTGGCAAATGACGCATGTTTCGGCTCTTTGTTTTAAAGTAGTCAATAGGCCGGGAGTAAACCGTTGTTGGGAAATTTGATGTAGCATCCCTCCTTTTCCTACACGCCCCTGTCCATGCGCCAGCTGGGCAAGGGGGACATGGAGGACAGTACACAGACAGACCACCCTACCATCAGGGTGGCGCCAAAGACCAGAGGCATCATGGGAGCAACCAGCATGAGGCCAGAACCCGCATTCCACACCTGCAGCTGCGCCCTGCACCTGGAGAGCTGCTGTAAGGTCGATGGTGGAGGGGACTTGTACCTTAATGAAGGAGGGGACCATGACTGTACATGTTTGAGTGTCCTCACGGGCAGCAGCATCTGTGGCAGCGTTGCCGTGGGACTCCTCACCCTTAAAGGTAGTATGAGCTTTCCATTTGACAACCACGACACGTACAGGGTAAAGTACTGTCCGCAATAGATTGTTGTTAAGAGTCACGTGTTGAGTAGGTTTACCGGATGAGGTAATAAACCCACGATTTTTCCAGAGTGTACCGAAGTCATGAACCACCCCAAAGGCACAGGGATTCAGTACAAATGTTAACGGGCGTTCCCATGGCAACGATGCGTGTATGGGTAAGGGCAAAGAGTTCAACAACCTCGGCTGAAGCCCCGAATGGGAAAGTGCGCACCTCCAGCATTTCGAGAGGAGTAACCGTCAGGGAATGATCACCAGACGGATGCATGGATGAGTCATCAGTGAACAAGACAAGGTCAGGATTGTCAGGGGTCATGGAGGATAAAAGAGAGCGAGGACAGGTCATGGAGCTATGATGGTAGAATTCCAAGTCTCAGGAAGGAGGAAAGCAGGATTCACTGAAGGGTGTGGCAGAATGATAGATTGGGTTTGGACAACAGTATGACCTCATACCCAGTCCCACGGGCTGCTGGGAAATGCAGAGTAGCAGCCGAATTGAGAAGGAGCAAAGCAGCATGAGGGGCGGTAACAGTACAATGGTGATCCAGAACAATGGGGTTTGCCTGAGGCAAAATCACATCCATGCACTGATGTTCAGGTACCCATGGGCTTCAATAGTTCACCACGCTGAGGAAAGACAGCATCTCCTGTTGTATGGAGGGTGATGGGGCATTCACAACAGCAGCAAAATGATCAGGACCCAGGTGCCAGGTTCCGTTCTTCAGGGTACGGCCTCGATATTGTACCGAGGAATGACATGTTTGTATCTTGGCAGCAGAAACACGGTGCCCACTGGGGCCTAAGTGGATCAACAAGGTCAGAGTCCCACTGACAGTCAATGTGGGACTGTGAGGTGACGAGGAGGTCATCAGCATATTACAACACAGTGCTGCCCCAAGGCAGAGAGAGCTGAGGCAGATCCCTTCACCCTGTCACAGCACACACTGCCCGGCTTCCCATAGCTGAAGGCTATCCTCATGCAGTGGAATGGAGCAAAACACTGAGCAGTGTCACTGACAGTGGGACAAGCCAAATCCGGGGGAGGGGGGAGTGAGGAAAAGATGACATTGGTACGACCGGTGCCATGGGGATAATAATCTGATTTACTTCACGCAAATCCTGAACAAACCACCACTCATTGTTCCTGCCCAGTATGGGAATCGGTAAAATGGGATTATGACAGGATTGTGAGTAGGACACAACACCCCCTGAGAGAGCAGAACATCAGTAAAGGGTGAATGTCTATTTCAGCATCAGGGGGACAGTCTATATTGACGTCCTCAAGGGAGGACCACACCAGGACAGACAGGAACACAGTGCAGTGGAGGAGTAACCACCAACTCCACATGATTTTTATGGAGTGACCTTAGGGACAGGGGTGTGGATGCGAGGACCGGTGGGACACAGAGTCATGGGGTGAGAGAGGCTGATACTGGAGTGAAATTACTGGCCAATAGACAGACCCAACTGGCCTCATCAGGAAATACAGTAATCTGAGAGTTCCCACAATGGGTCTCCCGAAGAGATTCACTGCAAGACAAGGATTGGATCATAGCACCAATTTCCTCAGGTTGATGCGTGGACTTAATAGAGACAGTGACATGGGGCACCAAGGTGGGACCCAATGTGAACAAAGCTGATTGGACAGTATCAAGGTGGACGGAAGCAGCTAGGCCCATGGGACTGAAATAAACCCGCCCATTCAACTCTAGTGACCTGACTGGCCTAACCAAGGGGGTCATGAGGCTTGCACATCAACCAGGGACCAGACAGTGGGTAAAAAGGGCCGTGCAATGGGTAATTATGGGAGAGCGGGATGTCAGGAGAAGATGATGGAGAAAGCTGTAGCAGGGATCAGTGCTTCCTTCTAAATCCACTATCGGGGGGTGCAGGAGAGGTTCACGGGGTTGTTCTGTAGTTGCCAGCACTACAACAGCGCCTGTGTGACAGGGTGAGAGCACTGCAACAGCAAACTCAGGGCCTACACCACAGTGTGATCAGGGAGCTCCAAGAAGAGGCCCTGATCAGACCAGTCAATCGAAGCACCAAGTTTACACAGGGCTTGGTGACCCACCAGGGAAACAGCTGGGTTCTTGGCAATGACAAATGTCTCCCGGACCTGGAGCTGACCTATCTGAATGGGAGCAGGTTGGGAGAGCGATTCCACAATGTGAATTCCGGGTATACTGACGGTGGAGACGGACGGGGTGGACAGATAAAATAGTCATGCCTGAGTCAACTGAAACCTTACCACGCTTCCCCTGAGCATCAATTTCTGTTATTGGGTCTTTGAGGGGAGAAGGTAGCTGGATCAAGGCAGCCTGGACTGGAAACCCCTCGTGGCACCCTGATTGTGTCGTCTGGAAGGGGCCCGTGAGTGTAAACGCTGGGGGATGTACAGAGGGCAGGAGTCCTGTCGATGCAGGAGGAGGAGCCAACTGCAGCCGACAGTCTCTCGCCCAATGGCCTTCCGAGCACACCCACACTATCCTCGGACCGATACGGTCCCTGCCTCCCCATCTAAATGAGCTGGGTAATATCTTCAGGGACTTTAAACATGGAACACAGAATATGGAACATTACAGCACAGTCCAGGCCCTTCAGCCCTCGATGTTGCACTGACCTGTGGAACTGATCTGAGGCCTATCTAACCTACACTATTCCATTCTCATCCATATGTTTATCCAATGACCATGTAAATGCCCTTAAAGTTCTCAAGGCTTTTACTGTTGTAGGCTGGGGATTTCATGCCCTTACTGCTCTCCGAGTAAAGAACCGACCTCTGACATCTGTTCTATATCTATCACCCCTCAGTTTAAAGCCATCTCCCCTCCCACTAGCCATCACCATCCGAGGAAAAAGGCTCTCACTATCCACCTTATCTAACCTTCTGATCATCTTGCATGCTGCTATTAAGTCACCTCTTAACCTTATCTCTCACAAAAACAGCCTCAAGTCCCTCAGCATTTCCTCATAAGATCTTCCCTCCAGACCAGGCAACATCCTGGTAAATATCCTCTCAACCCTTCCCAAAGTTTCCACATCGTCCCAATAATACTCCAAATGCAGCCACACCAGAGTTTTTACCAGCTGCACCATAACCTCCAGGCTCCAAAACCCAATCTCTCTGTCAATAAAACCACTCTATACTTTCTAAACAATCCTATCAATGTGGGTGGCAACTTTCAGGAATCTATATACATGGGACACTGAGGTCTCTCTGCTCATCTGCATGACCAAGAATCTTACCATTAGCCCAGTACTCTTTATTCCTGTTGCTCCTTCCAAAGTGAAACACCTCACACTTTTCTGCATTAAATGAAATTTGCCACCTCTCAGCCCTGCTCTGCAGCTGATCTATGTCTCTCTGTAATTTACAACATCCTCCCGCACTATCCACAACTCTACCGACCTTAGTGTCATCCTCACATTTACTAACCCATCCTTCTAAACCCTCATCTTGGTCATTTATAAAGCTGACAAACAGCAGTAGCTCCAAAACAGATCCTTGCGGTACACTAATAGTAACTGAACCCCAACATGAACATTTTCCATCAATCACCATCCTCTATCTTCTTTCAACTGGCCAATTTCTGATTGACACCCCTCGATCACCCTCAATCCTATGCCTCTGTATTTTGTGCAGCAGCCTACCATGGGGAATGTTATCAAACACCTTACTGAAATCCATATACACCAACTCAACTGCTTTACTCTCATCCACCTGTAAGGTCACATTCTCAAATAACTTAATACGTTTGTGAGGCACAACCTACCCTTCACAAGGCCATGTTGACTGTCCCTAATCAACTTATTGCTTTCTCGATGATTACAAATCCTATCTCTTATAACCTTTTCCAGCTATTACGAGGGGGCATAGCTTTAAATTAAAGGGTGGTAGGTATAGGACAGATGTTAGGGGTAGATTCTTTACTCAGCGAGTCATAAGTTCATGGAATGCCCTGCCAGTAGCAGTGGTGGACTCTCCCTCTTTATGGGCATTTAAACGGGCATTGGATAGGCAAATGGAGGATAGTGGGCTAGTGTAGGTTAGGTGGGCTTGGATCGGCGCAACATCGAGGGCCAAAGGGCCTGTACTGCGCTGTATTTTTCTATGTTATATGTTCTATAACACTTTACCCACAGCGGAAGTAATGCTCACTGGTCTATAATTCCCAGGGTTGTCTCTACTCCCCTTCTTGAACAGGGGGAACCACATTTGCTACCTTCCAGTCTTCTGGCACTATTCCAGTAAACAAGTTTGACATAAAAATCAAAGCCAAAGGCTGTATAATGTGCTTGCTGGCTTCCCAGAGAATCCGAGGATAAATCCCATCCAAACCAAGGGACTTATTTATTCTCATTATTTCCAGAATTGCTCACACCTCCTCCTTGTGAGCCTCAATCTTGTCTCGTTTAGTTGCCTGTATCTCCGTATTCTCCTCGACAACATTGACAAATTTCCCCCCAGGATATTGTCACCCCTTTGTTTCAGGTGAAGAGCATCCTGTTTGTAGAGGTCCCTCCTACCCCAGAATGAGCCCCAATTATCCAGGAATCTGAATCCCTCCCTCCTGCATCATCCCTGTAGCCACGTGTTCAACCCCTCTCTCTCCCTATTCCTCACCCCCCTCAAGCATGTGGCACAGCTAACAACCAGCTTTAATCTTCCAGCTTAGCTCCTGAATTTCTGTATTACATCCCCATCCCTTTTCCTACTTAGGTTGTTAGTGCCAATGTGGACCACGACTTGGGGCTGCTCCCCCTCCCCTCCCCCTCAAGGATCCTGAAAACCCGATCTGAGACATTGGCACCTGGGAGGGTACACACCAACCGTGAGTCTCCCTTGTTCCCCCAGAACCTTTATCTGTTTCCCTAACTATGGTGTTCCCAATGACTAATGCTCTGCTCCTTTCCCTGTTTCATTCTGAGCAACACGGACAGACTCTGCCTGAGACCTGTGCCCCATTGCTTACCCCTGGTAAGTCATTTCCCCCCCCTCCCCCAACAGTATCCAAAATGGGTTCCTTTTTATTGAGGGGAACAGCCACAGGGGATCCCTGCACTGCCTGCCCGTTCCCTTTCAGTCCCCTGACAGTAACCCATCTACCTCCTCCTTGTACCTGAGGTGTGACTACCTCCCTGTAACTCCTCTCAATAACCCCCTCCGCCTCCCGAATGATCCCAAGTTCATCCACCTCCAGCTCCAGTTCCCTTACACAGTTCTCGTGGAGCTGGAGTTGGGTGCACTTCCCGCAGATGCAGTCAGTAAGGACACGAGTGGGTCACCCTTACCTCCCACGTTCTGTAGGAGGAACATTTAACTGCCCTCACCTCCATTCCCACTATTCTCCATTCCCAACAAGTCTACTGAAAAATAAAGAAAAATAAAGTTATCTTATCAACCTGGCACACAGAAATCTATATTTGATTGGAGGATGAGGATGAGTGGGAGACAATACCTGAGTAGTGTTTTGGTTAAAGTAACCACCCAAATATGTTCCTTCACTTACCCAGCAGTCCCGAGTCTGCTCCTGCTCAGCGTGCGCTCCGCCTATTCACCAGGTAAGTTTTTAAATCAATGATTCACCTTCCCGTCAGCCCCCGATCGTCACTCCTGTTCTTCCTGCAGCTAAACAAAGGTGCAGGGCCCTACACTCGAGGTAAGATTTTAAATCAGTCACTTGCTTCCCTGGTTCCACCCCCACCTCCCCCAGTTCCCCAATTCTGCTGTTGCCAGGGGAGATTGGTCAGTTTGAAAGCAGAGGGTGAGGTGGGGGCTGCTGGGAAGGTCAATTTCCCACTTCAAGGACTGACCTTGAGCGTGAGCAGCCTTTATTTTATAGACAGCAGCAGAGCGAGAGGTGGCTGCAAGGACCAAGGGGCTGATGGGAGTATATTTGGGCAGCGGCTGAACCTGAGACACTAAACATGCCGCGTCTCCCACCCGCCCTCCCCCTCGAACCAAAACAAAGGGCTCTCTGGTGGGTTGGTAACGTAAGGGTTTTCTATGTACATTTCTGCTGTATCTTGTGTTTAGTTAAAACAATTACTTCTTATTAATTTATCTAATAATTGTTCATTTGAATAAGAGGAGAAAGTGAGGACTGCAGATGCTGGAGGTCAGAGCTGAAAATGTGTTGCTGGAAACCTCAAATTCACCTGGACCGTCTCAGACTCCTCCCTCCCGTTCCTAGACCTGTCCATTTCTATCTCGGGTGACCGAATCGACACGGACATTTACTATAAACCAACCGACTCCCACAGTTACATAGAACACCTCCTCCCACCCTGCTCCCTGTAAAAACGCCATCCCATATTCCCAATTCCTTCGTCTCCGCCGCATCTGCTCCCAGGAGGACCAGTTCCAATACCGTGCAACCCAGATGGCCTCCTTCTTCAAAGACCACAATTTCCCCCCAGACGTGGTCGACAATGCCCTCCACCGCATCTCCTCCACTTCCCGCTCCTCCGCCCTTGAGCCCCGCCCCTCCAACTGCCACCAGGACAAAACCCCACTGGTCCTCACCTCCCACTCCACCAACCACCATATACAGCGTATCATCCGCCATCATTTCCGCCACCTCCAAACGGACCCCACCACCAGAGATAAATTTCCCTCCCCTCCCCTATCAGCGTTCCGAAAAGACCACTCCCTCCATGACTCCCTCGTCAGATCCACACCCCCCACCATCCAACCTCCACTCCCGGCACCTTCCCCTGCAACCGCAAGAAATGCAAAACTTGCGCCCACACCTCCCCCCTTACTTCCCTCCAAGGCCCCAAGGGATCCTTCCATATCCACCACAAATTCACCTGCACCTCCACACACATCATTTACTGCATCCACTGCACCCGATGTGGCCTCCTCTATATTGGGGGGACAGGCCGCCTACTTGCGGAACGTTTCAGAGAACACCTCTGGGACACCCAGACGAACCAACCCTACAACCCCGTGGCTCAACACTTCAACTCCCCCTCCCACTCCACCAAGGACATGCTGGTCTTTGGACTCCTCCATCGCCAGACCATAGCAACACGACGGTTGGAGGAAGAGCGCCTCATCTTCCGCCTAGGAACTCTCCTACCACAAGGGATGAACTCAGATTTCTCCAGTTTCCTCATTTCCCCTCCCCCCACCTTGTCTCAGTCAAATCCCTCGAACTCAGCACCACCTTCTTAACCTGCAATCTTCTTCCTGACCTCTCCGCCCCCATCCCACTCTGGCCTATCACCCTCACCTTGACCTCCTTCCACCTATCGCATTTCCAACGCCCCTCCCCCAAGTCCCTCCTCCCTACCTTTTATCTTAGCCTGCTGGACATACTTTCCTCATTCCTGAAGAAGGGCGTATGCCCGAAACATCGATTCTCCTGTTCCTTGGATGCTGCCTGACCTGCTGCGCTTTTCCAGCAACACATTTTCAGCTTCATTTGAATAAGACCAGAGCAGAGATGTACTAGAAATGATTTAACTCATCAATTTGTATAAATTAATACATTGAGTCGAGGTGTCTGGGCAGGTGCTGTGCTGTAGCTGTACGATGTGGGAGCTGACTGATCCCATTGTGAACGGCAGTGACCACATCTGCAGCAAATGCTGGATGCTGGAAGTTCTCCGGATCAGAGTTGATGATTTGGAATCTGAGCTTCAAACACTGCGGCACATCCGGGAGGGGGAGAGTTACCTGCACACTTTGTTTCAGGAGGCAGTCACACCTGGTAGATTCAGTAATTCAAATTCAGTCAGTGATCAGGGACAGCAGGGTGTGACTGTACGTGAGGCAGGTAGGGGGATCCTGAGCTCGGGAGTGGAGGAGTCTCAGCTTTTGACCTTATCCAACAGATATGAGGTGGATGAGCAAAAGGACAGTGGGGAGGATGAGGCAGCTGACCATGACACCAAGGTGTAGAAGGCCATTCTAGAGGGGAGCAGCAAAAAGACAAGTATTTGTTATTGGGGCTTCTATAATTAGGGGATAGATAGTATCCCTTGTGAACCGGATCGAGAGACCCACATGGTGTGTTGCCTGCCTGGTGCCAGGATACTGCACATCGCTGACCGGCTTGAAGGGATATTGGAGCGGGGGTGGGAGGATCCACTTGTTGTGGTACATGTTGGGACTAAGAACATAGGCAGCTCTCGCTCTCAATAGGAGTGAGAATGACTGGGTAGTTGTTATGGGGTCTTTAGCTTTCCAAATATTGACTGGGCCTACTATAGTTCAAGTACTTTAGATGGGTCAGTTTTTGTCCAACGTGTGCAGGAGGGTTTCTTGACAGAGGATGTCAACAGGCCAAAAGGAGGGCAAGGCCACAATAGATTTGGTATTGAGTAATGAACCAGGCCAGTTGCTAGATTTGGAGATAGATGAGCACTCTGGTGATAGTGACCACAATTCGGTTATGTTTACTTTAGTGATGGAAAGGGATAAGTATATACCACAGGGCAAAAGTTATAACTGTGGGAAAAGCAATTATGATATAATTAGGCAAGATTTAGGATGCATTGGATGGGGAAGGAAATGGCAGGGGATGGATACAATTGAAATGTGGAGCTTATTCAAGGAACAGCTACTACGCATCCTTGATAGGTATGCACCTGTCAGGCAGGGAGGAAGTTGTTGAGTGCGGGAGCCAGAGTTTCCTAAGGAAGTTGAATCTCTTGTCAAGAGGAAGAAGAAGGCTTAAGTTCAGATGAGATGTGAAGGCTCAGTTAGGGCGCTTGAGAGTTACAAGTGAGTGAGGAAGGACCTAAAGACAGATCTAAGAAGAGCCAGGAGGGGGCATGAGAAGTCATTGGTGGATAGGATCAAGGAAAACCCCAATGTTTTCTATCGGTTTATCAAGAATAAAAGAATGACAAGAGAAAGATTAGGGCCAGTCAAACATAATAGTGGGAAGTTGTGCATGGAGTCAGAGGAGAGGGGGGAAGCACTAAATGAATACTTTTCATCAGTAATCACACCAGAAAAAGACAATGTTGTTGTAGAAAATACTGAGATACTGACTACTAAACTAAACAGGGAGGAAATTGGAGAGCCTCTGGCTTTGATCTTTACATCGTCATTGTCTACAGGAATAGTGCCAGAAGACTGGAGGATAGAGTCATAGAGTCATAAAGATGTACAGCATGGAAACAGACCCTTCGGTCCAACCTGTCCACCCCAACCAGATATCCCAACCCAATCCAGTCCCACCTGCCAGCACCCGGCCCATATCCCTCCAGACCCTTCCTATTCATATACCCATCCAAATGCCTCTTAGATGTTGCAATTGTACCAGCTTCCACCACATCCTCTGGCAACTCATTCCATATATATAACACCCTCTGCGTGAAAAAGTTGCCCCTTGGGTCTCTTTTAGGTCTCTTTCCCCTCTCACCCTAAACCTATGTCCTCTAGTTCTGGACTCTCATGTTTCAGGGAAAAGACTTTGTCTATTTACCCTATCCATGCGCCTCATAATTTTATAAACTTCTATAAGGTCACCCCTCAGCCTCCGATGCTTCAGGGAAAACAGCCCCAGCCTGTTCAGCCTCTCCCTGTAGCTCAAATCCTCCAAACCTGGCAACATCCTCGTAAATCTTTTCTGAACCCTTTCAAATTTCACAATATCTTTCCGATAGGAAGGAGACCAGAATTGCACGCAATTTTCCAACAGTGGCCTAACCAATGTCCTGTACAGCCGCAACATGACCTCCCAACTCCTGTACTCAATACTCTGACCAATAAAGGAAAGCATACCAAACACTGCCTTCACTATCCTATCTACCTGCAACTCCACTTTCAAGGATCTATGATCCTGCACTCCAAGGTCTCTTTGTTCAGCAACACTCCCTAGGTCCTTTCCATTAAGTGTATAAGTCCTGCTAAGATTTGCTTTCCCAAAATGCAGCACCTCGCATTTATCTGAATTAAACTCCATCTGCCATTTCTCAGCCCATTGGCCCATCTGGTCCAGATCCTGTTGTAATCTGAGGTAACCTTCTTCGCTGTCCACTACACCTCCAATTTTAGTGTCATCTACAAACTTACTAACTGTACCTCTTATGCTCACATCCAAATCATTTAAGTAAATGAAAAAAGGTAGAGGCCCAGCACCGATCCTTGTGGCACTCCACTGGTCACAGGCCACCAGTCTGAAAAACAACCCTCCACCACCACCCTCTGTCTTCTACCTTTGAGCCAGTTCTGAATCCAAATGGCTAGTTCTCTCTTTATTCCATGAGATCTAACCTTGCTAATCAGTTTCCCATGGGGAACCTTGCTGAATCAGGGCATAGAAGGATGGGTTAGTAAATTTGCAGATGACACAAAGGTCAGTCGAGTTGTGAATAGTACTGAAGGATATTGCAGGTTTAGATTAGATCAGATTACTTACAGTGTGGAAACAGGCTCTTCGGCCCAACAAGTCCACACCGCCCCGCTGAAGCGCAACCCACCCATTCACTTACGTTTACCCCTTACCTAACACTACGGGCAATTTAGCATGGCCAATTCACCTGACCTGCACATCTTTGGACTGTGGGAGGAAACTGGAGCACCCGGAGGAAACCCACGCAGACACGGGGAGAACGTGCAAACTCCACACAGTTAGTCGCCTGAGGAGGGAATTGAACCCGGGTCTCTGGCGCTGTGAGGCAGCAGTGCTAACCACTGTGCTGAGGGACTCACAAAAGCTGCAGAGCTGGGCTGAGAGGTGGCAAATGGAGCTTAATGCGAAAAAGTGTAAGGTAATTCACTTTGGAAGGAGTAACAGGAATGCAGCGTACTGGGCTAACAGTAAGATTCTTGGTCGTGTAGATTAGCAGCAAGATCTCAGTGTCCAGGCAGACAGATCCCTGAATGTTGCCACTCGGGTTGAGAGGATCATGAAGAAGGCACACGGTGTGTGATCTTGTATTGACAGAGGGATTGAGGTTTGGAACCATGGGATCATGCTGCAGCTGTGCAAAACTCTGGTACGGCCACATTTGGAGTTTTACACACAGTTCTGGTCACCGCACTATAGGAAGGATGTGGAAGCTTCGGAAAAGGTTCAGAGCAGATTTACTAAGATGCTGCCTGGTCTGGAGGAAATGTCTTATGAGAAAAAGCTGAGCGACTGGAGACTAGGCAGGATCCGAGGAGCAGGAAACTCGACGTTTTGGGGAAAAGCCCTTCATCAGGAATGAAGGTAGGGAGCCTCCAGGGTGGAGAGATAAATGAGAAAGGGGTGGGGGTGGGGAGAAGGTAGCAAAGAGCACAATAGGTCGATAGAATAGCAATAGCACCCAGCTCAGCACCGTCCTCATGACCTGTCCTACATGCCAATCTTCCTTCCCATCTATCCTCTCCACCCTCCTCTCTGACCTATCACCTTCATCCCCACCCCCATCCACATATTGTGCTCTTTGCTACCTTCTCCCCACCCCCACCCCTTTCTCATTTATCTCTCCACCCTGGAGGCTCCCCGCCTTCATTCCTGATGAAGGGCTTTTGCCCAAAACTTCGAGTTTCCTGCTCCTTGGATGCTGCCTGACCTGGCTGTGCTTTTCCAGCACCACTCTAATCGAGACTCTGGTTTCCAACATCTGCACTTTTGCCTGAGGGACTTTGAGGCTGTTTTGTTAGAGAGAAGAAGGTTAAGAGGTGACTTGATTGAGACATATAAGATAATCAGAGGGTTAGATAGTTTGGACAGTGAGAGTCTTTTTCCTCAGATGACGCTGGCTAGAATGAAGGGACATAGCTTTAAATTGAGGGGTGATCGATATAGGTGAGATCTCCAAGGTCGGTTCTATACTCAGAGTAGGAGGGGCATGGAATGCACTGCCTGCAACAGTAGCCAAACTCGCCAACTTTAAGGGCATTTAAATGGTCATTCGATGGGCATGTGGACAAGAATGGAATAGTGTAGGATAGATGGGCTTCAGATTGGTTCCACAGGTCAGCAAAACATCGAGGACCGAAGGGCCTGTACTGCGCTGGTAATGTTCGATCTTCCAACACAGATACATTGAGTGAGTGGACAAAGATTCTGCAGATGGAATACAATGTTGGTAAATGTGCAGTCATCCATTTTGGGAGGAGTAACAGGAACAAGGATTATAAATTGAACAGTAATAAATTGCAGCATGCTGCTGTGCAGAGGGACCTGGGTGTCTTGTGTGTGAATCACAGAGGGTTGGTCTGCAGGTACAACAGGGAATTAGGAAGGCAAATGGAATTTTGTCCTTCATTGCGAAAGGGATTGAGTTTAAAAGCAGGAAGGTTATGTTGTAGCTGTACAAGGTGCTGGTGAGGCCACCCCTGGAGGACTGTGTGCACTTTGGGTCTCCTTACTTGAGAAAGGATGTTCTGGCACTGGGGTTGGTGCAGAGGGGGGTCACTAGGTTGGTTCCGGAGTTTTGGGGGGGGGGGGAGTTGGTTTATGAGGAGAGACTGAGTAAATTGGGATTATATTCATTGGAATTCAGAAGAATGCGGGTGTATCTTAGGGAATGGTTAAGATAGGAATAGAGAGGATGTTTCCACTGGCCGGTGAAACTAGGACAAGAGGATATTGCCTCAAGATTAGGGGAACCTCTTCACCCAGAGAGTGTTAATCTATGGAATTGCTTGCCCAGGGAAGCAGTTGATGCTGGTTGAGTAAACGTTTTTAAAGCGAAGGTAGATTTTTTTATTTTGAAAACCTAAAGGAATTAAGGGACACAGTGAGAGTGTGGGTAAGTGGTTCTGAGCCCACAAATAGATCAGCCATGACCTTATTAAATGTTGGAGCAGGCTCGAAGGGCCGGACGGCCTACTCCTGCTCCTGGTGCTTACATCCTTATGTCCCAGATCAGTTCAGGTGGAGCCCGTCCAAATGGTGCAGTCTCAAGCTGTCCCAATGAAGACATCAATGTCCCACGAATGTGAATCCCTCTTTCCCACATCACTCCTTCACCCATGTGTTTACTTCCCTCATCTTCTCACGTCTTTAGCATTTTACACATTTTCTGGTAATAATTCAGCGATTACATTCCTTGAAGTCCTTTTTAAACAGATTTTGTTCCTAATTACTGAGGTTCCCCAAACAGTACCTCTTGCCTGTTCCTGCCTATGTAGTTAGTGTTAACAGGCACCATGATACAGCACGGTCACTCAGTAGTGCCTCACAGCGCTAGGACCCTGCATTCGATTTCAACCTTCGGGGTGTGGAGTTTGTACAGTCTCCGTGTGTCTCCGTGGGTCCCTCTGGGTGTTCTGGTTTCCTCCCACAGTCCAAAGATGCGAACGTGAGGTAGATTGGCAATGCTAATTTGCTCACTGTATCCCTTAATATGTAAGATAGTTGGATTAGCCTATGGGGATTGTGTGGTTACAGGAATGGGGTGAGTCTGTGAGTGATGCTCTTCTGAAGGTCAGTGTAGACTCAATGGGCTGAATGGCCTGCTTACACACTCTGCATATTCTATGATTCTGTCCAACAATGAAACCCTCCTGTTCCCTCACCAGTATCCTCTCAATTCCACTCGTGTTGTGCTTCACAGTGGCATCAGACACACAGGTCCCCATCTGATTTTTTTAATGATTCAGTGGCTCGGAAAGAATTGATTGTCCATCCCTAATTGCTGAGAGGGCTGTTAGGAGTAAACCACATTGCTGTGTGTCTGGACTCGCATGTAGGTCAGAAACGGTAAGGATAGCAGTTTCCTTCCCGAAAGGAAGTTATTGAACTCGATGGATATTATTTCCTGACAATCAGCAATGGGCAGCATTAGACCCTTAATTCCAGGGTTTATTAAATTGCATTTTGTTCACCATCTGTCATGAGGAGACTCAGACCCTGAAACTCGGAACATTACCTGGGTCTTGTGAGTAATATTCTTTTTGATAATACCACTGGGCCACTACCCCCCCCCCCCTCCCCCCCTGTTATCTGTCACTCAAAGGATGCTATCTGTCCTCCTAATTATAGCATTACCAACCATTATCACTTTCATTGGTGCTCTCCCAGTCCAATGGCTGGGTTTACAACAATACACTGCATAGTTTGATGATGCACGCCGCAGAGCACTTCCTCGTCTGCAGCGGCCATCTCTAAAATGGTGAGGGATGGTGTGAGCAATGTTAGAAACAGTAACTCCATTACTTTCCAACACGGTTACGGGTATGAATAATTATTCATTCTTAGATCAGACTTGTCCTGTTGCAATGTTTGGTTGACAGTCAAATTAATTCCCCGTTCTAAATATATTTCAACATCAGGGAATTAACCCAGCTGCTGCATTCTGTTTATTCAAACATTACATCAGAAAGAGTGCAGTCCCCTCAGATCCTGAGAGAGACCAGGCAGGTGATATAAAAAGAGATTGTATCATATCAGGATATGATTTACGGTGATACACTGACACTTGAAGGAATGTATCGTTTCTGATAAAAAAATGCATCGTCCCATTCAGACAGTCAGGAACATATTCTATCTGATCCTTGGTATAATTGGCCTTCCTGGTAAGTGACTATAACCGTTGGGGGTTCTGCATAATTCTGAGTGAGCTGGTTTCTGCCATTAAACTGTGATTGAGAACATCACTTGCTAATCTGATGGAACTGTTGGAAGGACAGCTCGTCAACAAAACATTTTCATTAATTCAAATATCCTCTGCTCTAAATGCTCTGTATAAGCCCATACCAGAAAAGGAAAAGTTCAGTCATGATAGGTTGAGGATGTTAGAACTGCTCTCCGTGAAGGGAAGGAGGCAGAGATGAGATTTGATAGTGATTTCCAAACTCATGAGCCAGCTGTAAAGAACAGATATGAAGAAGATGTTGTTGCTGGTGACATCAAAAGAAAAATGAGAGGGGAACAATTTAATGTGTAATGTGGGTTATGATTGATTTGTAAGACAAGCTTTTTCACACGGTCAGTAATTAGGGTAAAGTGTCTGGAAATATAGTGGAAACATGTTCAATCGAAGCGTTCAAAGGGGCACGGGATCATTATTTGGATTGGAATAGTGGGCAACATTCTGTAGGAGAGGCAGGGGATCGGTATCAGGGGAAGCTGCCAGCTTGAGTGGGCTGTGCAGACACAGACGGGTGAATGGTCTCCTCATGTGCAGTACCAATTCTGCAATTCTGTGACAGCCTCCTATTGAAGTGCTATTAGCTGGAGAGGTTCATACATTGCCTGTGGTTTTACTCTTGCTACAACTCTCCTTATTCCAAACCAACTTGGGAAGGCTGTGTGAGTCATCACAGTGCAGGGTTTTGTCCTGTTGAATGTGAAAGGACACTGTGAGGGAGAGTAAGACTGGAATCATCTTTCAGTGTAGAATATCACCGAGCGTGTGTCATCATCATTGTAAGGGCATGTCAACAAATGTCCATGGGTTCATGGCATTAACTGCCCGCTAACAATATCGGGAGTGAAGTAGACTCCCTGGAATAGAACGCATCTCTGTGCCCCAGAGATGATGTATTATCTCCAGTAATTAGTATTGAATAATTATAGGCATCCTCCTCGATCATCGTACCTTCTCTGTGAGCTCAGTTTGGCTTAGACCTATCTGGGATTGATTACTAATCCTTCCTGAGCAAGGCCATGAAGTCCTTTCATTCGTGGGTAGACACAGCTTTACCAAGTATCCTTATGTGGAAGCACATCGATAATCATCAGATTTAATGTTATCGCAGATACAAAAACATTGGGAAAATACTGATTAAATATTCGAGCCAAGGAGTTCGAGCACACAAACTGTTCATTCGGCAAAACTCTGCTCTGTCAGTCTTGAAACCTCCTCCATGAATGGACTGTGTTCGTTGAAGGCTGAGGTGTGACCTGATGGAAGTATATATTATGAGAAACACCATTACAAATTATTTTATGATTTTATGTGAGGTAGATAGTCACAATATCGTCTGCAGGGTGGAAATGTCAAAAAGTCGAGCACATAGTTTGACGCTGAAGTGGTGAATCTCTAGAGGATCTGTGTGAACTAAATCACTTGTTTTTTACAGAGAGGGTGCTCGGTGCCTGGAATGTTCTGCTGGGGAGGTGATAGAAATAGATAAGATAACAATGTTTAAGATGCATTTACACAGACACAGAGACAGGCAGATGGCAGAGGGTTATGGAGCATGTGCAGACAGTTGGGATTTGTTCAGAATTGCGCTGTGGTTACCCATAGATCCAGTTCCTGTGATCTACTCTATTGCAATTTCAGACATACCTTTCATTGGTTTGAGGAGCTATTCAATGGACACAATCCACTCCAAGTTTCCCAGCAATTTTTTTAAACGTCTCAGGCACGGTGTGATCATGATACCGAATACATGCTCCAAACGTCGATAGTTTTATGAGGTGAAGACAAGTATTGCATAATATAATCAAGGTTTGTGCTCCCCAAAGTCTGTGTCATTGTGAAATTTCATTCTGTTTATTGATCGCCCTCTCGAATTGAAAACCAGTTCTTGGAGCATACCTTCACAGGTGTTGGAAGTTTAATCTTAAACATTAATTGTCTACACCCTTCTATCCGTTATGCACCAATCATCGTGTAATGTCCGAGAAAGCTAAGGGCCTGAAGCCTGACTGTGTTGTACATAATTGGAAGGAAGGTTCCCTAATCCCAGAAATGATCCAAGAGGACAATGGTGATAACATCCCATCCCAGGGAATTTGTTCAACCTCAGTAGGTGTCTCTCAGTGACCTGCCTTTGGTTTCTTCATCACACTGCAGCTCTGCCTCCTGGGAGCAGCTGATTGGATATCCCATGTCAGATGTTTCAGACTGAGAGTTGCACGCTTTGTAGCAATGTTGAGTTCATGTTTCAGATTCAATAAATTCTGCTCTGATCAGAGTTTGTGTGGCCTTCTAAACATTCATCAATTACTAAGAAATGGAATTGACTTTGATCAATAATTTCTAATCTCTTTTTCCTTTTCTCTCTCTTATAGTGAATTTAGTGGCTATTCTGATCTTGTCCAAGGAAAAATGTGGTGTTTCCCCTTGCACCACACGCTATTTGGTGGCAATGGCAGCGACAGATCTACTGTTCATTATACTTGAGATTATAATGTACCGATTCAATAAGTACTTTTTCCCTTGGAATTTCCTGGACATTACCCCTGTGTGCAGTGTTCGTTATGCCCTCCGCCGTGCGGTCACAGATTGCTCTGTCTGGTTCACTGTCGCCTTTACTTTTGACCGTTTTATCGCCATTTGTTGCTCGAAGCTGAGATCAAAATATTGCAATGAGAAAACCGCAGTTGTGGTTCTAGCAACTAGTGGCATTCTGCTCTCGCTGAAGAATATTCCAATCTACTTTAGATTTAGGCCTTCTGAGATTTTCAACAATATACCCTGGGCATGTGTGAACACACGAGTGTATTATCGTGATCCTGTATGGAGGGGATTTAAACGATTTGAAAAGGTTCTAACCCCAATGCTCCCATTCGTTTTAATTTTGCTGTTGAACACTCTAACTATCAGACACATTGTTGTAGCCAGCCGTGTTCGTAAAGTACTGATGGGTCAGAAACAGAGGCAGGATCACTCTGACACTGAGATGGAGAGCAGAAGGAAGGGTATGGTTTTACTGTTCACCATATCTGGCAGCTTCATCATTCTGTGGCTGTGGTACCTCTTAGATTATTTTGGAGTTTTAAAGCATTTGTTAGATGATGACTCTGAATATAGGTTTGAAGAAATTGCATACATGCTTCGGGATTTAGGTTCCTGCACAAATACTATTATTTACGTAGTGACACTGTCCAAGTTTCAGGAGAAAATTAGGAACACGGTGAAAGTTCTTTTCTCCTGAGTTGTTCAATGGGACCTGCAGCAAAATCCTTTGGGAGCAATGGGGGACTAATGCTGATTGCTATAAACCGGAAAGAAAATGCCTGGAGGAGGAATGAGTAAATTATAATTATTGACTGTGTGAGCAGTTACGTTGGAATGGACAGTTGGAAATAAACTCACAGCATTAGCTGGATGTTGAAGAGAGCCGTTATGAAAGCTGACACCCGGGGCACCTCAAGTCAGTGAGGAGGAAAAAGATCAATAGGACAATCAAATACATTTAATCTTGTGACCTACAGGTACGAGAATGGCAGAAATTAGTCACGGAAAACATGGTGAGTGGCTTAAATAAGCTAAGCTTTGAAGAAGTGATCAGAAAGAGTCCAGCGGGTGGGAATGACAGACCCTGCAGCACTGGGAGGAAAATCATGTGTACAGTCCATCCTCCAACTGCAATGTTTGACTTGTCAGCTCCTCATCTCTATTCAGAAAGAACAACATATTCTTGCAAAAGCAAATTCTGCTCGCTATCAGAGAGCCTCTTGGGACAATTCTTGTTATCGCCATTGTTAGTATCATTCTTACTACCGTTATTATGATCATAATTACCACAGTTATGATTGTCATCATTCCTATCATTATTGGTATCATTTGTATGTCATTGGCAGAATTCTAGGCCCTAAACTCATCATGTTGTGACAATATTCATACATTGCGCTCAGTTCAGTGTTATGGAGTTGAAGGTATGTACTGTACCTTTAAGAGAGAGTGAAGTTTGCTTGCAGTCAGAATGCACAGTGAACTGTCATGTCACTGACGAGCAGTCTCAGTGTATTAGACATTTGAAAATATGTAACATTTGGCTGTGAAATGGATAATTCCGTTGTTTTGACCACCATTTGAACTTAACAAGTCAGTTTAAATTATGCTCCAGGAAACTAAAACTCAATCCAATTTGCATGTTACTGTTTTGACAACAATCAATGATGTTTGGGACATAAATAAGCGGCATTTTGAAAGTTAGTCAGAGAGAGAGAGCACCAATGGCCATTGAGAGACTGCCTGAAAAACACACTATATCAAAGAGACCTTTTTCATCTGAAATACTTTTGCAGCAGAGAACTGAAGACGACCCAGGGGTGATCTCCAAACAGAGGAAGACAGACACTGGAGACCACAGCCACTGTCTGGATTTGAAAATTAATTTCTTGTGATTTTAACAGGTGGTGTTATTGGATCAGTATTTTATTATAGGGTGGGAGATCAATAACAAGCCTTTAATAGGAAGGAGGTGCAGAGTTGGAAATAGTTGTTGGTTAATGTTATTTTTTAGAATCAAAGAATAGAATGGAAAAGATTTTTCTTTAAATTGTGGAATTTGGGGAGTTCTCTGACACTCCCCCTTTAACAAATTAGGATTCTTAGATTACTTAGTGTGGAAACAGGCCCTTCGGCCCAACAAGTCCGCACTGACCCGCCGAAGCGTAACCCACCCAGACACATTCCCCTATATTTACCCCTACACATAACACTACAGGCAATTTAGCATGGCCAATTCACCTAACCTGCACATTTTTGGATTGTGGGAGGAAACTGGAGCACCCAAGGAAACCCACACAACACGGGGAGAATGTGCAAACTCCACACAGAGAGTCGCCTGAGGCGGGAATTGAACCTGGGTCTCTGGCGCTGTGAGGCAGCAGTGCAAGGTGAGCTTTTCTGAGCATCGAGTTGAATTTGCAGGAGGGTTTCCCACCATGTCATATCGGTTTTAGGGGTCTGGTCCATGATTTGGAGAGGTTTAGACAGATCCAGTCTGAGATTTGGATGGATTTGAACAGATTTGGAGTAAAAGATCCCATCAGATTTAAACACATGCGGAACAGTGTCCTAGATCTTTAAATGAAATGTAGGTGAAACAATTAGTTTCATGTCAGTTACTTGTGGCTGGTTAAATTAAAAGTGAGAGAAATGACTCTTAAAATTACTGAAGAGGTTCTGGGTTTGATTCCCAAATTTGCCAAGAAAGTTTAGATTGAAAGAAAAAAAGACCTTACTTTTCAAATTAGCAAAGAGTTAGAATTGGGTTTAACAAAAGACAAAAGTAAAGCTGGAATTGAGAGTTTGTTACTCAAGCACGTAGGTGTGTCAGAGAAATAGACAAGTGCAGTACAGTTAGAAAAACATAACGCACAATTGAAGAAAATGTAGCTCGACAATAAACAAAGGGAGAGAGAAAGAGAGAGAGAAGAAAGAGGGACAGAGTAAAAAGAGAGAGGAAAAAGACGAGAGACAGGAGAAAAGGGAGAGAAGTTCTTAGCTGAGCAAAGAGAGAGAAGAAAGTGAGAAAGAAAAAAGAAAGTGAGAAAGAGAAAAGGAGAGAGAATTTGAACTTCAGAAGTTGTGATTTCGTCAGGAAAGTCAAGTGAACAGGATGGAGATGAAATGAGGAGGTTGTGATATATATAAATATGTTAAAACTCTGTCACATTTTGATGAGAACGGTGTCGAAGCCTCCTTCATTTCATTTGAAAAATTGGCTCTCAGATGGAGTGGTCAGAGGACTTGTGGGTAATGCTGGTTCAGACTGAGCTGGTCGGCAGAGCGAGTGAGGTACTTGCAGCACGGACAGATGAGGGGTCAAGAGATTATACAGATGTCAAACAAGCTGTTTTGAATGCTTATGAATTGGTACCAGCAGCATATAGACAGTGATTCAGAAACACAAAGAAAGAACCAGGTCAGACTTATGTTGACTTTGAAAGTATTAAACACGGTAATTTTTTAAAATAGATAAGACTTATGAGGCTATAAGAGAGATTATTCAGCAAGAGGAATTTAAAAGCTCCCTCCTGAGGTAATAAGAATTCACGTGGATGAACAGAAAATTCAAGAATTGAGTCGAGCAGCAGAGATGGCGGATGAATATACATTGGTGCATGAGGCAATGTTTAGCTTCCAGCAAGAATTCCATCTGTGAGGGTGAGAAATTGGGAGAAGGGGAGGTCCTACACTACAACAGAGTAGAGAACACTGGGAATTGTTTACCACCGGTTAAAAGAGGGTGGAAAGGAGGTGAAAGGCCTCATGTGTTTCCTTGTGGTAAAGTGGGACATAGCCAGTCACAGTGCTGGTCAGTAAAGAAAGGCATTGTGGGAAAAGAGGCTGAGCCAGTGGCATTAGTGAAAGTAGTAAAGGAAACTCAAAACAATTTGAGGAGTGCAGGAGAGTGCACAGCATACACAGGGGCTGGGTATGGAGCTACTGTCTGATCTCGATAAAGGATTCACCTCTGTGGGTAAAGATTACTCACGAAGAATGAGGGAGAAAGGAAAGAAGTTATAATTTTGAGAGATACAGAATTTAACCAGTCCCTAATATTAAGAGATGAACTTATTTGCACTCTGTCTGACCTGTTACCCAACAGAATGCTAAGTTGTGGTACAGATGGACAGAAATTTAGCGTTTGTTGTGGAAGAATTACTCAATGTTCTATTTAAAAAATTACCGGGAAATGCAAAAAACCCTTCATGAAATTAAACCTTAATCTTGCAAAATTAAAACTGTGGGAGCCAGCAAAATGTTTTCCTGACTCCCCACAGTCTCTTTGATCTCCTGCAATTCATACAGTTATCCTTCCCATGTCTATCTGATAGCATTAGCATCCCCAATCACACTGGCTTGCTTTGCCTTTCTAATCTGATCGTCGTCTGCCACACTAGTTCCCTCCATCACATTTACCCTGTCACATTACAACACCATCATCTTCAGCATTAACTCATCTCCCAGTGATTTAACTAACCAATCACAATGCTCTACCATTATCTGTTACTGGAGCCCTGCAGAATGATCCCGGGCATACATTGTAGCACTAAGTTAACTACATAACTGCCAGAATTAACGTCCATACCTTCCCCTATGTAAGATCAGGTTGGAGTGCCAACTCTAGACTGGGGAAGTTACAGTGGGAGTGATTGACAGAGCATCAGTTCCAGGAATCCAGTTTGTTTTGGTTCTGTTCGCCGAGCTGGAAATTTGTGTTGCAGACATTTCGTCCCCTGTCTAGGTGACATCCTCAGTGCTTGGGAGCCTCCTGTGAAGCGCTTCTTTGGTGTTTCCTCCGGCATTTATAGTAGCCTGTCCCTGCCGCTTGCGGTTGTCAGTTTCAGCTGTCCGCTGTAGTGGCCGGTATATTGGGTCCAGGTCTAGCCACAGGACTAGCCACACTACCATACATCAGGAGCATTTCAGAACTGACAGCCAGACTACTGCGACCCCTAGGACTTATAACAGCACACAAACCAACAGCCACCCTCAGACAACAACTCACCAGGACGAAGGACCCGATACCCAGCATGAGCAAAACTAATGTAGTGTACAAAATCCCATGCAAGGACTGCACAAAACACTATATAGGACAAACAGGAAGTCAGCTAACAATCCGCATACATGAACATTAACTAGCCACGAAACAACACGACCAGCTATCCTGAGGAGCCACACAAGCAGACGACAAGCAAAATGAATTCGACTGGGACAACACTACCATTATAGGGCAAGCCAAACAAAGAACAGCCAGGGAATTCCTAGAAGCATGGCACTCATCCACAAACTCCATCAACAAACACATCGACTTGGACCCAATATACCGGCCACTACAGCGGACAGCTGAAACTGACAACCGGAAGAGGCAGGGAGAGGCCACTATAAATGCCGGAGGAAACACCACAGAAGCGCTTCACAGGAGGCTCCCAAGCACTGAGGATGTCACCTAGACAGGGGACGAAACGTTTGCAACAAAAACTTCCAGCTCGGCGAACACAACCACAACAACGAGCACCCGAGCTACAAATCCAGTTTGTTTTTGGGAACAATGTAGTAGGATCCAGGGTGGGAGTGAGATTCCTTGTTGTAGAGAAATCCAAGGAAGACCAGGGAACTGAGGAATTAAAAGAAAAAATATCCTGGAATTTTCCCAGACTGTGGAGTAACAAGATCCCACTGTCATAAGTCACAGCACGAAGCAAAAACTAAAGAGCAAGATGAAGGAGTTGAGGTTCAGTGAGCAGACCCCCTGTTTGACGTAACGGTGCAGGACAAACCTGGACAGACAGAGGGTCAGGCAGAAGTGTTTGGTCCTGAAAGGCTAACGGACTTACAGACTTACAGCAGAAAGACAAGGCAATAAAAGTTGATGCACACTCCGAAAAGGAGGCAGAGACTATTCCTGAGGGTCATTATCTTCAAGATGAAAATGGAGACCACGGCAGGTTAGTGCAGAAGAAATGGACCAAAGTGCTCCAGATTGTGTTGCTGGGAGCATACAGACAGGAAGTGACACGGGGGGAGGGGTAGCACACGAATTACCAGGAGGAGGTCACCCAGGTGTATGGAAGACTCAGGCTAAGGTACAAAAACATTTCTATTGGCCTGGAATGCACAAGGATGTGGTTAACTTTTACTGTACGTGTCATACACGGCAAATGGTAGGGAAGCTACAGGCGGTAATAAAACCAGCACCTTTGTTGCCAATTCCCACAGCCCGAAGACCCTTTCACCCGAGTTATGGTCGAACAGTTCCTCTTCAGTACCTACACAGGCACTGTGCCTCAACTCTTCCACCGTTACATCGGTGACTGCATCGGTGCAGCGTCCTGCACCCAGGCTGAACCGGACCAGCTCATCAACTTCACCCACAACTTCCACCCTGCCCTCAAACTCACTCGGTCCATCTCAACTCCCTCCCCTTTCTTGACCTCACCATTTCCATCTCCGGTGACAGACTCCAGTGACAAACCCACAGACTCCCATAACTACCTGGAGTACTCCCCCTCCCACCCAGTGCCCTCCATCCCATTCTCCAAATTCCTGTGCGTCTGCAGCATGTGGTCTGACGAGGAGACATTCCGCACGCGAGCATCCCAGATATCCACATATTTTGAACAAAGTGACTTTCCTCCCTTCGTTATCCAGACAGTCCTCCTCCACACCATCTCCATTCCCTGTTCCACTGGTCCAAACACCCCCTATTGCAATAAAGACAGAGTCCCCTTATCCTCACCCACCAGTCTCCGCATCTAACACATCATCCTTAAACAGTTCCGCCAACTCCACCTAGACCCCACCACCAAGCACATCTTCCCCTCCCCCACCCCTCTCTGCCTTCAGCAATCCTGGGTTTGTGCCCACTCCCCCCACCGACCCCCCCCCCCCGAACCCCCAGGTACCTTCTCCTGCAACCAGAAAAGATGCCAAACCAGTTGGCACACCAGCCCCCTCACCTCCATCCAGGGCCACAAACACTCCTTCCAGGTGAGACAAAGATTCACCTGCCTCTCTTCCAGACTAGTTTACTGCATCAGGTGCTCCCGATGTGGTCTTCTCTACATCGGGGTGACCGAATGTAAACTTAGGCATTCTGTTCACCGAGCATCACAGCTTGGCCCACAGAGGCCAACCGGACCTCCCGGTCACCACCCATTTCAATTCCCACAACCACTCCCTTTCAAACATGACCTCTTCCATTGTGGCAATGAACCACAGTGCAAATTGGAGGAACAACACCTCATCTTCCACCTCGGCAGCCTACAGCCTGGAGGACTCAATATTGAGTTCTCCAATTTCAAATAACCTCCCTTCTCATCCCCCAAATCCCTTCCCAGCCTCACCCCTCCCTTCCAATGCTCCCTGCCCCCAACCGATTCATTCCTCCCATTGACAAAACCAGCTCATACCCTCTACCTATCTTCACCACTTATCTGCAGCTCCTCCCACACCGACCCCGAGTCCTGAAGAAGAGTTATATCTGGAACATTGACTCTCCTCCTGCTGATGTTGCCTGGCTTGCTGTGTCCTTCCAGCCTCCTGCCTGTCTGTTTTGGATTCCAGCATCCGCGGGGTTTTTTTTGTCTCTCAGGCTGCTGAAGGAAGTCATTGACAGCTTCGGCAGACAGCATTTTAAATCAAGTGTGTATCCCCCTGAATCCCAGGGAGCTGTAGAAAGGTGTCATTACACCCTGAAGATCATGGGAAGACCATCCTGTCAGGATGACCCGAATGATTGGGATAAAGGTATCCCATTTGTATTGTTCTCCATTAGAGATACCCCAAATGAATCTACTCAGATTAAATCCTTTATGTTTATATTTGGATGTGATGTGACAGGGTCTTTGAAATTAATTAAAGAGAATCTGACAGGAGCAAAGTCGAGATCTCGCACTTGGATTATGTATCGGAGGTGAGGGAGGGAGGAAATCAGGTTGGTGAGTTAGCGAAACAGCACCTGAAGAGGGCACAGTGTAGAATGAAGCAGGTGTCAGTGAACATTCTGAAATTTGGATGTTTTCCCGTTGGGATGACTTATTAATATTGTCACGAGTGATCAGAGATCCTTCCAAAGCAAGATTTAACGGTCCTGATCAAATTGAGCAAAAGCTGAGCCAGGTAAACTATCTGGGAAAGATGCTGGATCGGAAAAACAATCTGTATCGGGTCTGTCATGTGAAGATGTTGAAACCTTATGATAATAGAGAGAAGGAAGTGGAGGAACAGGTATTAGTTACTGTCCCACAGAGTGCGGAATCCAATCCAGATGTCGGGGAGTTTGATGTTTCTCAAATTACATTAAAGAATGAGGGAGTCTTTGAGGAGTGGGATAGGTTAGTGAGCTGTGTCTCAGGAGCAAAGAACCCAGCTGAAAGGCTTTTTGCAGCAGTATGAGGACATATGCAGGAATAAGATGGGGAGGACTAATGCTATTGTACGTGAGGTAGATGTAGGGAATGCTGTTCCGATAAAACAACACCCCTACAGACTTAATCCTTTCAAAGACACACAGGTCTAGAAGGAGGTGCATGAGATCCTCAATGAGGATATCATCGAACTGAGTCAGAGTGAGTGGAGATCACCAATCGCCTAACTTCCCAAACCCGACGGGACTCAATAATTCTGTGTGGATTATTGGAAGGTCAACGCTGTAACAAAATCAGACTCGAACCCAGGACCAAGATTGGAGGACAGTATAGAGAAAGTTGGGCAAACCAGTTACATCACAAAGTTAGACTTACTGCGTGGTATTGGCAGGTACCTTTATCAGTGACAGTGAAATAAATGTCTGCGTTTGTAACCCCACATGGGCTACATCAATTCAAAGTGATGTCCTTTGGAATAAAGAACGCACCCACCACATCCCAAAGACTCAGGAACAGACATTGGAAAGGTGGGTTAACAAACTGTGCAGTCTGTCCGGATGGTGTAGTGATTTTTAGTGAGTCATGGAACGATCACATGGTACAGTTGGCAGAGCTCTTTGAACAGTTCTCAGAAGCAAAACTGATAATAAACTTACAGAAAACAGGATGAGCAAAGGCAAAGGTGATGTTCTTGGGAATAACATTGGTAATGGAAGATTGAGCCGAAGGAACACAAAGATGAAGGATACCGAGGAATTTCCACGACCAACCTTGAAGAAAGAGATGCTTCGATTTGTGGATGAAGCGGATTTTCCTGGAAGTTTGTTCCAACCTTCACCAGTGTAGTCTCACCGTTAACAGATTTGCTGAAGGAGAAGACAACATTTTGGTGGACAGAACAATGCCAGGAGGCATTGGACTATTTGAAAGCAGTATTAACCACCGCACCAGTTTCAGCGACACCAACCGTTTTGAAACCCTTCAAACTGCCATCAATGTTAGTGACATAGGAGTTGGAACTGCTACAGGAAGGTGATGATGGAATTAAACTGCCAGTCGGTTACTTTTCAAAGAAACTCAATACCCACCAGAGAAAATACTCTCTGATTGCAAAGGAACTATTGAGCTTGGTACTGGCCTTACAACGTTTTAATGTTAATGTCATGACAATGTGTCGGAGACGGTTGGGTGCACAGATCACAATCCTCTTACATTCTTGGAATGATTTAAAGACAAGCAAATGAGACCATTTCATTGGGGTCCTGTGTTACAGACTTTTAATTTATACATTGTACATGTCGCGGGTTGTAAGAATGTGACAGCAGATACATTATCGAGAATTTAACAGATAAAGTATAGATAAGATTGAACAGATACTGATGTTTTGTACATATATTGTATGTATTTCATTGTAATTGGGTTAAGAATCAGGGGAAAATGAAACAATCTTTTCTTTATAATGCTTCATTTCTTTCTTAAGGGGGTGGTGTTATGAAGTTGAAAGCATGGAGTCTACCATTAAGAGAGAGTGAAACTGCTTTGGCAGTGAGAATGTGCAGGCAGCTGTCATGTGACTGACTAGCAGTCTCAGAATATACCGGAAAATTGAAAATATGTAACATTTGGCTGTAAACTATACCTCAGTTGTTTAGACCACACTTTGAATTTAACCAATCTGTTTAAATTATTCTAGGAGGAAATGAGGAGTGCAGATGCTGGAGATCAGAGTCGAGAGTGTGGCGCTGGAAAAGCACCTCCGGTCAGGCAGCATCCGAGGAACAAGGGAATCATCAATTCTCCTGCTCCTCGGATACTGCCTGACCAGCTGTGCTTTTCCAGTACCACACTCTCGAGTTTAAATTATGTCCCAGGATGTTGTTGTGGTTCTGTTCGCCGAGCTGGGAATTTGTGTTGCAGACGTTTCGTCCCCTGTCTAGGTGACATCCTCAGTGCTTGGGAGCCTCCTGTGAAGCGCTTCTGTGATGTTTCCTCCAGCATTTATAGTGGTTTGTCTCTACCGCCTCCGGTTGTCAGTTCCAGCTGTCCGCTGCAGTGGCCGGTATATTGGGTCCAGGTCGATGTGCTTATTGATTGAATCTGTGGATGAGTGCCATGCCTCTCGGAATTCCCTGGCTGTTCTCTGTTTGGCTTGTCTTATTATCGTAGTGTTGTCCCAGTTGAATTCATGTTGCTTGTCATCTGCGTGTGTGGCTACTAAAGATAGCAGGTCATGTCGTTTCGTGGCTAGTTGGTGTTCATGGATGCAGATCGTTAGCTGTCTTCCTGTTTGTCCTATGTAGAGTTTTGTGCAGTCCTTGCATGGGATTTTGTACACTACATTGGTTTTGCTCATGTGTACAATGTAGTGTACAAAATCCCATGCAAGGACTGCACAAAACACTACATCGGACAAACAGGAAGACAGCTAACGATCCGTATCCATGAACACCAACTAGCCACGAAACGACACGACCAACTATCCTTAGTAGCCACACATACAGATGACAAGCAACATGAGTTCGACTGGGACAACACTACTATTATAGGACAAGCCAAACAGAGAACAGCCAGGGAATTCCTAGAGGCATGGCACTCATCCACAGATTCAATCAATAAGCACATCGACCTGGACCCAATATACCAACCACTGCAGCGGACAGCTGGAACTGACAACCAGAAGCGGCAGATTCAAACCACTATAAATGCCGGAGGAAAGATTACAGAAGCGCTTCACAGGAGGCTCCCAAGCACTGAGGATGTCACCTAGACAGGGGTCGAAACGTCTGCAACACAAATTCCCAGCTCGGTGAACAGAACCACAACAACGAGCACCCGAGCTACAAATGTTTTCACAAACTATGTCCCAGGATACTAAATCCCTATCAATTTTGAATTTTGAATTGTTTTGACAGCATCAAACCACTGAGATGAATGATGTTTGGGGTATAAATAATCTGACATTTTGTAAGTTAGCCAGAGAGAGAGAGCGCCAACGGCTATTGAGAGACTACATGAAAAACACTCAAAGATACCATTTTCATGAGAAATATCTGTGCAGCAGAAGAGTGAAGATGATTCAAGATGATCTACAAACAGAGGAAGACGGACACTGGAGACCACAGCCACTGCCTGGTTTTGAAAATTAAGTTGCTGTAATTTTATTCGGGGCTTTTATTGGATCAGTATATTATTACAGAGTGAGAGGTAAATAATAAACCTTTAAGAGAAAGGGGGTATAAAGTTGCAAGTAGTTGTTCTTTAATGTTCATGTTTAGAGTTAAAGAATAAAATTGATATTTTTTCCTTTCAACAGTGGAACTTGGGGAGTTCTCTGGATTTCACCAGTTTCCTAATTTCCCCTCCCCCCCTCACCCCAGCTCCAACCTTCCAGCTCAGCACCACCCTCATGACCCGTTCCCGTCCTCACCCCAGCTCCAACCTTCCAGCTCAGCACCACCCTCATGACCCGTTCCCGTCCTCACCCCAGCTCCAACCTTCCAGCTCAGCACCACCCTCATGACCTGTCCGATCTGCCTGTCTTCCTTTCCACCTATCCACTCCACCCTCCTCTCTGACCTATCACCTCCATCCCCACCCCCACTCACCTATTGTACTCTATGATACTTTCTCCCCAACCCCACCCTCCTCTCATTTATCTCTCCACTCTGCAGGCTTCCTGCCTCTATTCCTGATGAAGGGCCTTTGCCCGAAACGTCGATTTGCCTGCTCCTCGGATGCTGCCTGACCTGCTGTACTTTTCCAGTACCACTCTAATCTAGACTCTGGTTTCCAGCATCTGCAGTCCTTGTTTTTACCTAATTCTCTGTCACTCCTACTTTAACAGATGAGGAGGCATGGTGAGCTTTTCTGTGTGTTTTGTTTAATTAGCAGAAGGGTTTCCTATTGTGTGTAACATCAGTTTATGACCAACAGTAATCCACTGGAGCTGGAGTTTGGAAGATTGAGAGGAGTCGTTTCTGAAAGATAGAAGATTCTCAGGCGGAAGTGACAGAACGGGACAGTCTATCTACCAAACGCTATCACACGATGGACACAAACAAAATTAGAGACACCCGACAATCACTCAGAATGAACAATTATGTCTATAGAGAAAGAAAACGGCACGACAAGACAAAATGACAAAGCTCACCAAAGCAGAGAAGACAACACGACAGACACCCGGGTAAGAATGCCAGTTATCTTGGACCAGACCGAATATATTCAGAGAGCAGAGAAACTACTTGCAGATACTGACACCTACCTCCAGAGGGAGTGTGACCTCACACCACAGTAACCAATAGAATAAACAACACACTACAAAACCAACAAAAAACAGACTCATAACCAGAATTGACCGACAAAGGATGAAACCAGAAAGCAATAACACCCCAAGATTTTCTGGATTACCCAAAGTACACCAACCAGTCATCTCACTTAGACCTATTGAGGCACTCTCTCAAACTCCATCACATAAAATGGCAAAAGGACTTCAACAAAATCTGAAACATCTTATCAGCGGATCCAAATACTCCGTACAATCATCACAGGAATTCCGAAACAACATCAAGAACTTAAACATAGACAAGGGTGAAGCAATGGTCTCTTTGGATATAACGGCACTGTTCACTTCAACTGACATAACCCTAGCCAGAGAGATGCTGGAAAAGCACAGCAGGTCAGGCAGCATCCGAGGAGCAGGAGAATCGATGTTTCGGGCAAAAGCCCGACATCAGGATGAAGGGCTTTTGCCCGAGACGTCGATTTGCCTGCTCTTCGGGTGCTGCCTGACCTGCTGTGCTTTCCCAGCACCACACTAATCTAAACTCTGGTTTCCAGCATCTGCAGTCCTCACTTCTGCCTTCTAGCCAGAGAGACAATCGCCAAACTCCTGGACAAACAGAACAGACATGATGGGAAACCTATCAACAAGGATATCTGAGAGGCCCTATTCTCTCCCTAGTTACCTTTTGGTCCTTAATGTATTTGTAAAAACCCTTTGGATTCTCCTTAACTCTATTTGCCAAAGCTATCTCATGTCCCTTTTATGTCCTTCTGACTTCCCTCTTAAATATACTCTTACTACCTTATTACTCTAAGGAATCACTCGATCTATCTTGTCTATACCTGATGTATGCTTCCTTCTTTTTCTTAACCAAAGGTAGAAGACAGTGGATGGTGATGGAGGGTTGTTTTTCAGACTGGAGGCCTGTGACCAGTGGAGTTCCACAAGGATCGGTGCTGGGTCCACTACTTTTCATCATTTACGTAAATGATTTGGATGTGTGCATAAGAGGTATAGTTAGTAAGTTTGCTGATGACACCATAATTAAAGGTGTAGTGGACAGCGAAGAAGGTTACCTCAGGTTACAACAGGATTTTGATCAGATGGGTCAATGGGCTGAGAAGGAGCTGATGCAGTTTAACTTAAATAAATGTGAGGTGCTGCATTTTGGGAAAGCAAATCTTAGCAGGACTTATACACTTAATGGTAAGGTCCTAGGAAGTATTATTGAATGAAGAGACCTTGGAGTGCAGGTTCATAGCTCCTTGAAAGTGGAGTCACAGGTAGATAGGATAGTGAAGAAGGTGTTTGATATGCTTTCCTTTATTGGTCAGAGTACTGAGTACAGGAGTTGGGAGGTCATGTTGTGGCTGTACAGGACATTGGTTAGGCCCCTGTTGGAATATTGCATGCAATTCTGGTCTCCTTCCTATTGGAAAGATGTTGTGAAACCTGAAAGGGTTCAGAAAAGATTTACAAGGATGTTGCCAGGGTTGGAGGATTTGAGCTACAGGGAAAAGCTGAACAGGCTGGGTCTGTTTTCCCTGGAGCGTCAGAGGCTGAGGGGCGGCCTTATAGAGGCATGGATAGGATAAATAGACAAAGTCTTTTCCCTGGGGTGGGGGAATCCAGAATTAGAAGGCATAGGTTTAGGGTGAGAGGGGAGAGATGTAAAAGAGAGGCCTCAGGGGCAATTGTTTCACACAGAGGGTGGTTGGTGTGTGGAATGAGCTGCCAGAGAATGTGGTGGAGGCTGGTACAATTACAAGGGATCTGGATGGGTATATAACTGGGAAGGGTTTGGAGGGATATGGGCCAGGTGCTGGCAAGTGAGACGAAATTTGGTTGGGATGTCTGGTTGGCATGGACGAGGTGGACCGAAGGGTCTGTTTCTGTGCTGTACAACTGTATGACTTTATGGTGCACACTCAAACTACTAGACCTGTGCTTGATGACACACTTCACTTTCAACAACCAAAAATATGAACAGATCAATGGGACACCTCTGGGCTGACAGCAGAAGCAATGAGACTGGAACAAACAGCTCTCCAACAAATCCAACCCAAATTCTGGATCAGATACATTCACTGCACTTTTATCATGAAGACAACAGAAATCGAGCACCCACACCGGATTATCCATCCCATACTCAAGGGTCAGATTTATGAGAGAGGGAAAAGATAACTATCAACTGCCGTTCCTGGATGTGATGTTAGAAAGAACACAGAACGGTGAATGCACCATAAACCTATCCAGGAAAGGCACACACACTGACCACGTCCTGAACTACAACCACAACCAGCCGAACACACACAAACAAAGCTGCATTAGGACCCTCTTCAAAAGGGCTACAACACAACGCAGCGCTCCCCATCCACCAAGGGAAGAAGAAGAACACCTCGACAGAGTATTCCCCAAGAGCAGATATCCCTGTACCTTCTGTTACTACAAGGGTTAGCCCCGCTCCGTCCCTGTTAAGTTAAACCTGCAACACCAAAATGATTCAATCCCTGCCGTAATCTATTAAAATTTGAGAGGCAAGGAACTATTCCCAAAAATCACTATTTAAAGTAAAAATTAAGAAGGTTATTTTTTAAAAGTCTAACAGAGAATAATTAATTAACAACCAGTTTCAACTCCTTTCTCTAACCCATCTTTTACCTTCCCCTCTACAATATTAATCCGATAAACCCCCGATTCAGATTTACCGGAAAATTCAAATTTCAAAACCAGCCAACAGC